>NC_091288.1:198558474-198858474 GCF_032444005.1 Ranitomeya imitator
AAGTATATAAGGGGACAATACAAATATCTCGCTGAGGATCTGTTTATACCAAGGAAGGTGACGGGCACAAGGGGGCATTCTTTGCGTCTGGAGGAGAGAAGGTTTTTCCACCAACATAGAAGAGGATTCTTTACTGTTAGGGCAGTGAGAATCTGGAATTGCTTGCCTGAGGAGGTGGTGATGGCGAACTCAGTCGAGGGGTTCAAGAGAGGCCTGGATGTCTTCCTGGAGCAGAACAATATTGTATCATACAATTATTAGGTTCTGTAAAAGGACGTAGATCTGGGGATTTATTATGACGGAATATAGGCTGAACTGGATGGACAAATGTCTTTTTTCGGCCTTACTAACTATGTTACTATGTTACTATGTTACCTCCTCCCCGCACAGCTGTATGATCAGTACCACCACCTCCTCCCCGCAGAGCTGTATGATCAGAGCCACCACCTCCTCCCCGCAGAGCTGTATGATCAGAGCCACCACCTCCTCCCTGCAGAGCTGTATGATCAGAGAAATCACCTCCTCACCGCAGAGCTGTATGATCAGTGCCACCACCTCCTCCCCGCAGAGCTGTATGATCAGTGCCACCACCTCCTCCCCGCAGAGCTGTATGATCAGTGCCACCACCTCCTCCCCGCAGAGCTGTATGATCAGTGCCACCATCTCCTCCCTGCAGAGCTGTATGATCAGAGAAATCACCTCCTCCCCGCACAGCTGTATGATCAGTACCACCACCTCCTCCCTGCAGAACTGTATGATCAGAGAAATCACCTCCTCCCCGCACAGCTGTATGATCAGTACCACCACCTCCTCCCCGCAGAGCTGTATGATCAGTGCCACCACCTCCTCCCCGCACAGCTGTATGATCAGTGCCACCACCTCCTCCCCGCAGAGCTGTATGATCAGTGCCACCACCTCCTCCCTGCAGAGCTGTATGATCAGAGAAATCACCTCCTCCCCGCACAGCTGTATGATCAGTACCACCACCTCCTCCCTGCAGAGCTGTATGATCAGAGAAATCACCTCCTCCCCGCACAGCTGTATGATCAGTACCACCACCTCCTCCCCGCAGAGCTGTATGATCAGTGCCACCACCTCCTCCCCGCACAGCTGTATGATCAGTGCCACCACCTCCTCCCCGCAGAGCTGCATGATCAGAGCCACCACCTCCTCTCCGCAGAGCTGTATGATCAGAGCCACCACCTCCTCCCTGCAGAGCTGTATGATCAGAGAAATCACCTCCTCCCCGGAGAGCCGTATGATCAGTGCCACCACCTTCTCCCCGCAGAGCTGTATGATCAGAGCCACCACCTCCTCCCCGCAGAGCTGTATGATCAGAGCCACCACCTCCTCCCTGCAGAGCTGTATGATCAGAGAAATCACCTCCTCCGCGCAGAGCCGTATGATCAGTGCCACCACCTTCTCCCCGCAGAGCTGTATGATCAGTGCCAACACCTTCTCCTCCCCGCAGAGCTGTATGATCAGAGCCACCACCTTCTCCCCGCAGAGCTGTATGATCATTGCCACCACCTTCTCCCCGCAGAGCTGTATGATCAGTGCCAAAACCTTCTCCCCGCAGAGCTGTATGATCAGTGCCACCACCTCCTCCCCGCAGAGCTGTATGATCAGTGCCACCACATTCTTCCCGCAGAGCTGTAGGATCAGAGCCATCACCTCCTCCCCGCAGAGCTGTATGATCAGTGCTACCACCCTCTCCCCGCAGAGCTGTATGATCAGAGCCACCACCTCCTCCTCGCAGAGCTGTATGATCAGAGAAATCACCTCCTCCCCGGAGAGTTGTATGATCAGTGCCAACACCTTCTCCCCGCAGAGCTGTATGATCAGTGCCACCACCTCCTCCCTGCAGAGCTGTATGATCAGTGCCACCACCTCCTCCCCGCAGAGCTGTACGATCAGAGCCACCACCTTCTCCCCGCAGAGCTGTATGATCAGAGCCACCACCTCCTCCTCCCTGCAGAGCTGTATGATCAGAGAAATCACCTCCTCCGCGCAGAGCCGTATGATCAGAGCCACCACCTTCTCCCGCAGAGCTGTATGATCAGTGCCACCACCTCCACCCCGCAGAGCTGTATGATCAGTTCCACCACCTTCTCCCCCGCAGAGCTGTATGATCAGAGCCACCACTTCCTCCCCGCAAAGCTGTATAATCAGTGCCACCACCTCCACCCCGCAGAGCTGTATGATCAGAGAAATCACCTCCACCCCGCAGAGCTGTATAATCAGTGACACCACCACTCCCCGCAGAGCTGTATGATCAGTGCCACCACCCTCTCCCGCAGAGCTGTATGATCAGTGCCACCACCTCTCCCCGCAGAGCTGTATGATCAGTGCCACCACCCTCTCCCTGCAGAGCTGTATGATCAGTGCCACCACTTTCTCCCCGCAGAGCTGTATGATCAGTGCCACCACCTCCACACCGCAGAGCTGTATGATCAGTGCCACCACCTTCCCCACCCCCGCAGATCTGTATGATCAGAACCATCTCCTCCTCCCCGCAGAGCTGTATGATCAGATCCACCACCTCCTCCCCTCAGAGATGTATGATCACAGCCATCACCTAATCCTCCCCGCAGAGCTGTATGATCAGGGCCACCACCTCCTCCCCATAGAACTGTATGATCAGGGCCACCACCTCCTCCCCGCAGAGCTGTATGATCAGGGCCACCACCTCCTCCCCGCAGAGCTGTATGATCAGGGCCACCACCTCCTCCCCGCAGAGCTGAATGACCAGTGCCACCACTTTCTCCCCGCAGAGCTGTATGATCAGTGCCACCTCCTCCTCCCCGCAGAGCTGTATGATCAGTGCCACCACCTCCTCCCCGCAGAGCTGTATGATCAGTGCCACCACCTCCTCCCCGCAGAGCTGTATGATCAGTGCCACCTCCTCCTCCCCGCAGAGCTGAATGACCAGTGCCACCACTTTCTCCCCGCAGAGCTGTATTATCAGTGCCACCTCCTCCTCCCCGCAGAGCTGTATAATCAGTGCCACTACCTCCACCCCGCAGAGCTGTATGATCAGAGAAATCACCTCCACCCCGCAGAGCTGTATGATCAGAGCCACCACCTCCTCCCCGCAGAGCTGTATGATCAGAGCCACCACCCTGTCCCCGCAGAGCTGTATAATCAGTGCCACCACCACTCCCCGCAGAGCTGTATGATCAGTGCCACCACCCTCTCCCGCAGAGCTGTATGATCAGTGCCACCACCTCTCCCCGCAGAGCTGTATGATCAGTGCCACCACTTTCTCCCCGCAGAGCTGTATGATCAGTGCCACCTCCTCCTCCACGCAGAACTGTATGATCAGTACCACCACCCTCTCCCCGCAGAGCTGTATGACCAGTGCCACCACCTCCTCCCCGCAGAGCTGTATGATCAAAGCCACTACCTCCTCCCCGCAGAGCTGTATCATCAGTGCCACCACCTCCTCCCCCCTGCAGAGCTGTATGATCAGAGAAATCACCTCCTCCCCGGAGAGCTGTATGATCAGTGCCACCACCTCCACCCCGCAGAGCTGTATGATCAGTGCCACCACCTTCCCCACCCCCGCAGATCTGTATGATCAGAACCATCTCCTCCTCCCCGCAGAGCTGTATGATCAGAGCCACCACCTCCTCCCCGCACAGCTGTATGATCAGTGCCACCACCTCCTCCCCGCACAGCTGTATGATCAGTGCCACCACCTCCTCCCCGCAGAGCTGCATAGTAACATAGTTAGTAAGGCCGAAAAAAGACATTTGTCCATCCAGTTCAGCCTATATTCCATCATAATAAATACCCAGATCTACGTCCTTCTACAGAACCTAATAATTGTATGATACAATATTGTTCTGTATGATCAGAGCCACCACCTCCTCCCCGCAGAGCTGTATGATCAGAGCCACCACCTCCTCCCCGCAGAGCTGTATCATCAGTGCCACCACCTACTCCTCCCTGCAGAGCTGTATGATCAGAGAAATCACCTCTACCCCGCAGAGCTGTATGATCAGTGCCACCACCTCCTCCCCGCAGAGCTGTATCATCAGTGCCACCACCTACTCCTCCCTGCAGAGCTGTATGATCAGAGAAATCACCTCCACCCCGCAGAGCTGTATGATCAGTGCCACCACCTTCTCCCCCGCAGAGCTGTATGATCAGAGCCACCACTTCCTCCCCGCAGAGCTGTATAATCAGTGCCACCACCTCCACCCCGCAGAGCTGTATGATCAGAGAAATCACCTCCACCCCGCAGAGCTGTATGATCAGAGCCACCACCTCCTACCCGCAGAGCTGTATGATCAGAGCCACCACCCTCTCCCCGCAGAGCTGTATAATCAGTGCCACCACCTCCTCCCCGCAGAGCTGTATGATCAGTGCCACCACCTCCTCCCCGCAGAGCTGTATGATCAGTGCCACCACCTCCTCCCCGCAGAGCTGTATGATCAGTGCCACCTCCTCCTCCCCGCAGAGCTGTATGATCAGAGCCACCTCCTCCTCCCCGCAGAGCTGTATGATCAGTGCCACCACCTCCTCCCCGCAGAGCTGTATGATCAGTGCCACCACCTCCTCCCCGCAGAGATGTATGATCAGAGCCACCACCTCCTCCCTGCAGAGCTGTATGATCAGAGAAATCACCTCCTCCCCGCAGAGCTGTATGATCAGTGCCACCACCTCCTCCCCGCAGAGCTGTATAATCAGTGCCACCACCTCCACCCCGCAGAGCTGTATGATCAGAGAAATCACCTCCACCTCGCAGAGCTGTATGATCAGAGCCACCACCTCCTCCCCGCAGAGCTGTATGATCAGAGCCACCACCCTCTCCCCGCAGAGCTGTATAATCAGTGCCACCACCTCCTCCCCGCAGAGCTGTATGATCAGTGCCACCACTTCCTCCCCGCAGAGCTGTAATATCAGTGCCACCACCTCCTCCCCGCAGAGCTGTATGATCAGTGCCACCTCCTCCTCCCCGCAGAGCTGTATGATCAGTGCCACCTCCTCCTCCCCGCAGAGCTGTATGATCAGTGCCACCTCCTCCTCCCCGCAGAGCTGTATGATCAGAGCCACCACCTCCTCCCCGCAGAGCTGTATGATCAGAGCCACCACCTCCTCCCTGCAGAGCTGTATGATCAAAGAAATCACCTCCTCCCCGCACAGCTGTATGATCAGTGCCACCACCTCCTCCCCGCAGAGCTGTATGATCAGAGCCACCACCTCCTCCCCGCAGAGCTGTATGATCAGTGCCACCACCTCCTCCCCGCACAGCTGTATGATCAGTGCCACCACCTCCTCCCCGCAGAGCTGCATGATCAGAGCCACCACCTCCTCCCCGCAGAGCTGTATGATCAGAGCCACCACCTCCTCCCTGCAGAGCTGTATGATCAGAGAAATCACCTCCTCCCCGGAGAGCCGTATGATCAGTGCCACCACCATCTCCCCGCAGAGCTGTATGATCAGAGCCACCACATTCTCCCCGCAGAGCTGTAGGATCAGAGCCATCACCTCCTCCCCGCAGAGCTGTATGACCAGTGCCACCACCCTCTCCCCGCAGAGCTGTATGATCAGAGCCACCACCTACTCCCCGCAGAGCTGTATGATCAGTGCCACCTCCTCCTCCCCGCAGAGCTGTATGATCAGAGCCACCACCTCCTCCCCGCAGAGCTGTATGATCAGAGCCACCACCTCCTCCCTGCAGAGCTGTATGATCAGAGAAATCACCTCCTCCCCGCACAGCTGTATGATCAGTGCCACCACCTCCTCCCCGCAGAGCTGTATGATCAGAGCCACCACCTCCTCCCCGCAGAGCTGTATGATCAGTGCCACCACCTCCTCCCCGCACAGCTGTATGATCAGTGCCACCACCTCCTTCCCGCAGAGCTGCATGATCAGAGCCACCACCTCCTCCCCGCAGAGCTGTATGATCAGAGCCACCACCTCCTCCCTGCAGAGCTGTATGATCAGAGAAATCACCTTCTCCCCGCAGAGCTGTATGATCAGAGCCACCACATTCTCCCCGCAGAGCTGTAGGATCAGAGCCATCACCTCCTCCCCGCAGAGCTGTATGATCAGTGCCACCACCCTCTCCCCGCAGAGCTGTATGATCAGAGAAATCACTTCCTCCCCGCAGAGCTGTATGATCAGTGCCACCACCCTCTCCCCGCAGAGCTGTATGATCAGAGCCACCACCTCCTCCTCGCAGAGCTGTATGATCAGATAAATCACCTCCTCCCAGGAGAGCTGTATGATCAGTGCCAACACCTCCTCCCCGCAGAGCTGTATGATCAGTGCCACCTCCTCCTCCCCGCAGAGCTGTATGATCAGAGCCACCACCTCCTCCCCGCAGAGCTGTATGATCAGAGCCACCACCTCCTCCCTGCAGAGCTGTATGATCAGAGAAATCACCTCCTCCGCGCAGAGCCGTATGATCAGAGCCACCACCTTCTCCCCGCAGAGCTGTATGATCAGTGCCAACACCTTCTCCCCGCAGAGCTGTATGATCAGTGCCACCACCACTCCCCGCAGAGCTGTATGATCAGTGCCACCACCCTCTCCCGCAGAGCTGTATGATCAGTGCCACCACCTCCTCCTCGCAGAGCTGTATCATCAGTGCCACCACCTACTCCTCCCTGCAGAGCTGTATGATCAGAGAAATCACCTCCACCCCGCAGAGCTGTATGATCAGTTCCACCACCTTCTCCCCCGCAGAGCTGTATGATCAGAGCCACCACTTCCTCCCCGCAAAGCTGTATAATCAGTGCCACCACCTCCACCCCGCAGAGCTGTATGATCAGAGAAATCACCTCCACCCCGCAGAGCTGTATAATCAGTGCCACCACCACTCCCCGCAGAGCTGTATGATCAGTGCCACCACCCTCTCCCGCAGAGCTGTATGATCAGTGCCACCACCTCTCCCCGCAGAGCTGTATGATCAGTGCCACCACCCTCTCCCTGCAGAGCTGTATGATCAGTGCCACCACTTTCTCCCCGCAGAGCTGTATGATCAGTGCCACCACCTCCACACCGCAGAGCTGTATGATCAGTGCCACCACCTTCCCCACCCCCGCAGATCTGTATGATCAGAACCATCTCCTCCTCCCCGCAGAGCTGTATGATCAGATCCACCACCTCCTCCCCTCAGAGATGTATGATCACAGCCATCACCTAATTCTCCCCGCAGAGCTGTATGATCAGGGCCACCACCTCCTCCCCATAGAACTGTATGATCAGGGCCACCACCTCCTCCCCGCAGAGCTGTATGATCAGGGCCACCACCTCCTCCCCGCAGAGCTGTATGATCAGGGCCACCACCTCCTCCCCGCAGAGCTGAATGACCAGTGCTACCACTTTCTCCCCGCAGAGCTGTATGATCAGTGCCACCTCCTCCTCCCCGCAGAGCTGTATGATCAGTGCCACCACCTCCTCCCCGCAGAGCTGTATGATCAGTGCCACCACCTCCTCCCCGCAGAGCTGTATGATCAGTGCCACCTCCTCCTCCCCGCAGAGCTGAATGACCAGTGCCACCACTTTCTCCCCGCAGAGCTGTATTATCAGTGCCACCTCCTCCTCCCCGCAGAGCTGTATAATCAGTGCCACTACCTCCACCCCGCAGAGCTGTATGATCTGAGAAATCACCTCCACCCCGCAGAGCTGTATGATCAGAGCCACCACCTCCTCCCCGCAGAGCTGTATGATCAGAGCCACCACCCTGTCCCCGCAGAGCTGTATAATCAGTGCCACCACCACTCCCCGCAGAGCTGTATGATCAGTGCCACCACCCTCTCCCGCAGAGCTGTATGATCAGTGCCACCACCTCTCCCCGCAGAGCTGTATGATCAGTGCCACCACTTTCTCCCCGCAGAGCTGTATGATCAGTGCCACCTCCTCCTCCACGCAGAACTGTATGATCAGTACCACCACCCTCTCCCCGCAGAGCTGTATGACCAGTGCCACCACCTCCTCCCCGCAGAGCTGTATGATCAAAGCCACTACCTCCTCCCCGCAGAGCTGTATCATCAGTGCCACCACCTCCTCCCCCCTGCAGAGCTGTATGATCAGAGAAATCACCTCCTCCCCGGAGAGCTGTATGATCAGTGCCACCACCTCCACCCCGCAGAGCTGTATGATCAGTGCCACCACCTTCCCCACCCCCGCAGATCTGTATGATCAGAACCATCTCCTCCTCCCCGCAGAGCTGTATGATCAGATCCACCACCTCCTCCCCTCAGAGCTGTATGATCACAGCCATCACCTAATCCTCCCCGCAGAGCAGTATGATCAGAGCCACCACCTCCTCCCCTCAGAGCTGTATGATCACAGCCATCACCTAATCCTCCCCGCAGAGCAGTATGATCAGAGCCACCACCTCCTCCCCGTAGAACTGTATGATCAGAGCCACCACCTCCTCCCCGCAGAGCTGTATGATCAGGGCCACCACCTCCTCCCCGCAGAGCTGTATGATCAGGGCCACCACCTCCTCCCCGCAGAGCTGAATGACCAGTGCCACCACTTTCTCCCCGCAGAGCTGTATGATCAGTGCCACCTCCTCCTCCCCGCAGAGCTGTATGATCAGGGCCACCACCTCCTCCCCGCAGAGCTGAATGACCAGTGCCACCACTTTCTCCCCGCAGAGCTGTATGATCAGGGCAACCACCTCCTCCCCGCAGAGCTGAATGACCAGTGCCACCACTTTCTCCCCGCAGAGCTGTATGATCAGTGCCACCACCTCCTCACCGCAGAGCTGTATGATCAGTGCCACCTCCTCCTCCCCGCAGAGCTGTATGATCAGTGCCACCACCTCCTCCCCGCAGAGCTGTATGATCAGTGCCACCACATCCTGCCCGCAGAGCTGTATGATCAGTGCCACCACCTCCTCCCCGCAGAGCTGTATGATCAGTGCCACCATTTCCTCCCCGCAGAGCTGTATGATCAGTGCCACCACCTCCTCCCCGCAGAGCTGTATGATCAGTGCCACCACCCTCTCCCGCAGAGCTGTATGATCAGTGCCATCACCTCCTCCCCGCAGAGCTGTATCATCAGTGCCACCACCTACTCCTCCCTGCAGAGCTGTATGATCAGAGAAATCACCTCCACCCCGCAGAGCTGTATGATCAGTGCCACCACCTTCTCCCCCGCAGAGCTGTATGATCAGAGCCACCACTTCCTCCCCGCAGAGCTGTATAATCAGTGCCACCACCTCCACCCCGCAGAGCTGTATGATCAGAGAAATCACCTCCACCCCGCAGAGCTGTATGATCAGAGCCACCACCTCCTCCCCGCAGAGCTGTATGATCAGAGCCACCACCCTCTCCCCGCAGAGCTGTATAATCAGTGCCACCACCTCCTCCCCGCAGAGCTGTATGATCAGAGCCACCACCTCCTCCCTGCAGAGCTGTATGATCAGAGAAATCACCTCCTCCCCGCACAGCTGTATGATCAGTACCACCACCTCCTCCCCGCAGAGCAGCATGATCAGAGCCACCACCTCCTCCTCGCAGAGCTGTATGATCAGTGCCACCACCTCCTCCCCGCAGAGCTGTATGATCAGTGCCACCTCCTCCTCCCCGCAGAGCTGTATGATCAGAGAAATCACCTCCACCCCGCAGAGCTGTATGATCAGTGCCACCACCTCCTCCCCGCAGAGCTGTATCATCAGTGCCACTACCTACTCCTCCCTGCAGAGCTTTATGATATGAGAAATCACCTCCACCCCGCAGAGCTGTATGATCAGAGCCACCACCTCCTCCCCGCAGAGCTGTATGATCAGAGCCACCACCCTCTCCCCGCAGAGCTGTATAATCAGTAGCACCACCTCCTCCCCGCAGAGCTGTATGATCAGTGCCACCACCTCCTCCCCGCAGAGCTGTATGATCAGTGCCACCACCTCCTCCCCGCAGAGCTGTATGATCAGTGCCACCTCCTCCTCCCCGCAGAGCTGTATGATCACAGCCACCTCCTCCTCCCCGCAGAGCTGTATGATCAGTGCCACCACCTCCTCCCCGCAGAGCTGTATGATCAGTGCCACCACCTCCTCCCCGCAGAGCTGTATGATCAGTGCCACCACCTCCTCCCCGCAGAGCTGTATGATCAGTGCCACCTCCTCCTCCCCGCAGAGCTGTATGATCAGAGCCACCACCTCCTCCCCGCAGAGCTGTATGATCAGAGACACCACCTCCTCCCTGCAGAGCTGTATGATCAGAGAAATCACCTCCTCCCCGCACAGCTGTATGATCAGTACCACCACCTCCTCCCCGCAGAGCTGTATGATCAGAGCCACCACCTCCTCCCCGCAGAGCTGTATGATCAGAGCCACCACCTCCTCCCTGCAGAGCTGTATGATCAGAGAAATCACCTCCTCCCCGCAGAGCTGTATGATCAGTGCCACCACCTCCTACCCGCAGAGCTGTATGATCAGTGCCACCACCTCCTCCCCGCAGAGCTGTATGATCAGTGCCACCACCTCCTCCCCGCAGAGCTGTATGATCAGAGCCACCACCTCCTCCCCGCAGAGCTGTATGATCAGAGACACCACCTCCTCCCTGCAGAGCTGTATGATCAGAGAAATCACCTCCTCCCCGCACAGCTGTATGATCAGTACCACCACCTCCTCCCCGCAGAGCTGTATGATCAGAGCCACCACCTCCTCCCCGCAGAGCTGTATGATCAGTACCACAACCTCCTCCCCGCAGAGCTGTATGATCAGTGCCACCACCTCCTCCCCGCAGAGCTGCATGATCAGAGCCACCACCTCCTCTCCGCAGAGCTGTATGATCAGAGCCACCACCTCCTCCCTGCAGAGCTGTATGATCAGAGAAATCACCTCCTCCCCGGAGAGCCGTATGATCAGAGCCACCACATTCTCCCCGCAGAGCTGTATGATCAGAGCCATCACCTCCTCCCCGCAGAGCTGTATGATCAGTGCCACCACCCTCTCCCCGCAGAGCTGTATGATCAGAGCCACCACCTACTCCCCTCAGACCTGTATGATCAGAGCCATAACCTCCTCCTCCCTGCAGAGCTGTATGATCAGAGAAATCACCTCCTCCCCGGAGAGCTGTATGATCAGTGCCAACACCTTCTCCCCGCAGAGCTGTATGATCAGTGCCACCACCTCCTCCCTGCAGAGCTGTATGATCAGTGCCACCACCTCCTCCCCGCAGAGCTGTACGATCAGTGCCACCACCTCCTCCCCGCAGAGCTGTATGATCAGTGCCACCACCTCCTCCCCGCAGAGCTGTATGATCAGTGCCACCACCTCCTCCCCGCAGAGCTGTATGATCAGTGCCACCACCTCCTCCCCGCAGAGCTGTATGATCAGTGCCACCTCCTCCTCCCCGCAGAGCTGTATGATCAGTGCCACCACCTCCTCCCCGCAGAGCTGTATGATCAGTGCCACCACCTCCTCCCCGCAGAGCTGTATGATCAGTGCCACCTCCTCCTCCCCGCAGAGCTGTATGATCAGTGCCACCACCTCCTCCCCGCAGAGCTGTATGATCAGTGCCACCACCTCCTCCCCGCAGAGCTGTATGATCAGTGTCACCTCCTCCTCCCCGCAGAGCTGTATGATCAGAGCCACCTCCTCCTCCCCGCAGAGCTGTATGATCAGTGCCACCACCTCCTCCCCGCAGAGCTGTATGATCAGTGCCACCACCTCCTCCCCGCAGAGATGTATGATCAGAGCCACCACCCCCTCCCTGCAGAGCTGTATGATCAGAGAAATCACCTCCTCCCCGCAGAGCTGTATGATCAGTGCCACCACCTCCTCCCCGCAGAGCTGTATGATCAGTGCCACCACCTCCTCCCCGCAGAGCTGTATGATCAGTGCCACCACCTCCTCCCCGCAGAGCTGTATGATCAGTGCCACCACCTCCTCCCTGCAGAGCTGTATGATCAGAGAAATCACCTCCTCCCCGCACAGCTGTATGATCAGTGCCACCACCTCCTCCCCGCAGAGCTGTATGATCAGTGCCACCTCCTCCTCCCCGCAGAGCTGTATGATCAGTGCCACCACCTCCTCCCCGCAGAGCTGTATGATCAGTGCCACCACCTCCTCCCCGCAGGGCTGTATGATCAGTGCCACATCCTCCTCCCCGCAGAGCTGTATGATCAGAGAAATCACCTCCACCCCGCAGAGCTGTATGATCAGTGCCACCACCTCCTCCCCGCAGAGCTGTATCATCAGTGCCACCACCTACTCCTCCCTGCAGAGCTGTATGATCAGAGAAATCACCTCCTCCCCGCAGAGCTGTATGATCAGTGCCACCACCTCCTCCCCGCAGGGCTGTATGATCAGTGCCACCTCCTCCTCCCCGCAGAGCTGTATGATCAGAGAAATCACCTCCACCCCGCAGAGCTGTATGATCAGTGCCACCACCTCCTCCCCGCAGAGCTGTATCATCAGTGCCACCACCTACTCCTCCCTGCAGAGCTGTATGATCAGAGAAATCACCTCCTCCCCGCAGAGCTGTATGATCAGTGCCACCACCTCCTCCCCGCAGAGCTGTATGATCAGTGCCACCACCTCCTCCCCGCAGAGCTGTATGATCAGTGCCACCACCTCCTCCCTGCAGAGCTGTATGATCAGAGAAATCACCTCCTCCCCGCACAGCTGTATGATCAGTGCCACCACCTCCTCCCCGCAGAGCTGTATGATCAGTGCCACCTCCTCCTCCCCGCAGAGCTGTATGATCAGTGCCACCACCTCCTCCCCGCAGAGCTGTATGATCAGTGCCACCACCTCCTCCCCGCAGGGCTGTATGATCAGTGCCACCTCCTCCTCCCCGCAGAGCTGTATGATCAGAGAAATCACCTCCACCCCGCAGAGCTGTATGATCAGTGCCACCACCTCCTCCCCGCAGAGCTGTATCATCAGTGCCACCACCTACTCCTCCCTGCAGAGCTGTATGATCAGAGAAATCACCTCCACCCCGCAGAGCTGTATGATCAGTGCCACCACCTTCTCCCCCGCAGAGCTGTATGATCAGAGCCACCACTTCCTCCCCGCAGAGCTGTATAATCAGTGCCACCACCTCCACCCCGCAGAGCTGTATGATCAGAGAAATCACCTCCACCCCGCAGAGCTGTATGATCAGAGCCACCACCTCCTCCCCGCAGAGCTGTATGATCAGAGCCACCACCCTCTCCCCGCAGAGCTGTATAATCAGTGCCACCACCTCCTCCCCGCAGAGCTGTATGATCAGTGCCACCACCTCCTCCCCGCAGAGCTGTATGATCAGTGCCACCACCTCCTCCCCGCAGAGCTGTATGATCAGAGCCACCACCTCCTCCCTGCAGAGCTGTATGATCAGAGAAATCACCTCCTCCCCGCACAGCTGTATGATCAGTACCACCACCTCCTCCCCGCAGAGCAGCATGATCAGAGCCACCACCTCCTCCTCGCAGAGCTGTATGATCAGTGCCACCACCTCCTCCCCGCAGAGCTGTATGATCAGTGCCACCTCCTCCTCCCCGCAGAGCTGTATGATCAGAGAAATCACCTCCACCCCGCAGAGCTGTATGATCAGTGCCACCACCTCCTCCCCGCAGAGCTGTATCATCAGTGCCACTACCTACTCCTCCCTGCAGAGCTGTATGATCAGAGAAATCACCTCCACCCCGCAGAGCTGTATGATCAGAGCCACCACCTCCTCCCCGCAGAGCTGTATGATCAGAGCCACCACCCTCTCCCCGCAGAGCTGTATAATCAGTAGCACCACCTCCTCCCCGCAGAGCTGTATGATCAGTGCCACCACCTCCTCCCCGCAGAGCTGTATGATCAGTGCCACCACCTACTCCCCGCAGAGCTGTATGATCAGTGCCACCTCCTCCTCCCCGCAGAGCTGTATGATCACAGCCACCTCCTCCTCCCCGCAGAGCTGTATGATCAGTGCCACCACCTCCTCCCCGCAGAGCTGTATGATCAGTGCCACCACCTCCTCCCCGCAGAGCTGTATGATCAGTGCCACCACCTCCTCCCCGCAGAGCTGTATGATCAGTGCCACCTCCTCCTCCCCGCAGAGCTGTATGATCAGAGCCACCACCTCCTCCCCGCAGAGCTGTATGATCAGAGACACCACCTCCTCCCTGCAGAGCTGTATGATCAGAGAAATCACCTCCCCCCCGCACAGCTGTATGATCAGTACCACCACCTCCTCCCCGCAGAGCTGTATGATCAGAGCCACCACCTCCTCCCCGCAGAGCTGTATGATCAGAGCCACCACCTCCTCCCTGCAGAGCTGTATGATCAGAGAAATCACCTCCTCCCCGCAGAGCTGTATGATCAGTGCCACCACCTCCTACCCGCAGAGCTGTATGATCAGTGCCACCACCTCCTCCCCGCAGAGCTGTATGATCAGTGCCACCACCTCCTCCCCGCAGAGCTGTATGATCAGTGCCACCACCTCCTCCCTGCAGAGCTGTATGATCAGAGCCACCACATTCTCCCCGCAGAGCTGTAGGATCAGAGCCATCACCTCCTCCCCGCAGAGCTGTATGATCAGTGCCACCACCTTCTCCCCGCAGAGCTGTATGATCAGAGCCACCACCTACTCCCCTCAGACCTGTATGATCAGAGCCATAACCTCCTCCTCCCTGCAGAGCTGTATGATCAGAGAAATCACCTCCTCCCCGGAGAGCTGTATGATCAGTGCCAACACCTTCTCCCCGCAGAGCTGTATGATCAGTGCCACCACCTCCTCCCCGCAGAGCTGTATGATCAGTGCCACCACCTCCTCCCCGCAGAGCTGTATGATCAGTGCCACCACCTCCTCCCCGCAGAGCTGTATGATCAGTGCCACCTCCTCCTCCCCGCAGAGCTGTATGATCAGTGCCACCACCTCCTCCCCGCAGAGCTGTATCATCAGTGCCACCACCTACTCCTCCCTGCAGAGCTGTATGATCAGAGAAATCACCTCCACCCCGCAGAGCTGTATGATCAGTGCCACCACCTTCTCCCCCGCAGAGCTGTATGATCAGTGCCACCACCTCCTCCCCGCAGAGCTGTATGATCGGTTTTCCTACTTGTAATGTTTTTAATATAACTGATGCTGGGCGCAGTCTCAGGATGGGGGGTTTGTGTGATCTGACGATAATGTGGGAGCTGCACTGTACAGCGCTATACACGGGGACATTTCAACGCAGATACATCAGCTGCTCCAGCAGCGGCAAATGAGTGATCTGAGGACAGACGCATCACGAAAGAGGCGGGGACTTCAGGGGGCGGGGATACTGGGCGGGAATAATAACAATGACTGGTCAAACATATCAACCCTTATTGGCCTCTTTTTTTCATGAAAGAACCAGTGGAGCGCAGGGGGCGTGTTTCCCGGAGACCAATGAGGACGCGCACCGGAGCATAAATACCCTGCTCCCGCCGCTCCTCTCATCACATCTGTGCCCGCCACGTCTATACGGAGCCATGGCAAGAACTAAGCAGACCGCTCGTAAATCCACCGGAGGGAAAGCTCCCCGCAAGCAGCTGGCCACAAAGGCCGCCAGGAAGAGCGCTCCCGCCACTGGTGGAGTGAAGAAGCCGCATCGTTACCGGCCAGGAACAGTCGCTCTCCGTGAGATCCGCCGCTATCAGAAATCCACCGAGCTGCTGATCCGTAAGCTTCCCTTCCAGCGCCTGGTGAGGGAGATCGCCCAGGACTTCAAGACCGATCTGCGTTTCCAGAGTTCGGCCGTCATGGCCCTGCAGGAGGCCAGCGAGGCTTATCTGGTGGGGTTGTTCGAAGACACCAACCTGTGCGCCATCCACGCCAAGAGGGTCACCATCATGCCCAAAGACATCCAGCTGGCCCGCCGGATCCGTGGGGAGAGAGCTTAGATCTGCCCCGGCTGCGACCACAACACAAAGGCTCTTTTCAGAGCCACCAAATCCTCCCACAAATGAGCCGAGTCCTGAACGGTCTCTCTTCTGCGCGTATTCTCCATATACGGAGCGCGGTCAGGAAAGGTAATAGCCGGCTGCTGTGTCCGATATTGTAGGTGATCCGCGATATTCCAGTTACCGCTCCGCGCATCCTTTATTCTCACCAAGTCCAAAAGTGCGACATCAATTACATGACTGACGTTTTATAAGGACAGGGTAAAGTGTGCGCTGTGCACAGCCCGGGTCTTTGGTGGTGGAGGCGCGGTTTCTGTACAGCGCAGACGTAAATGGGGTCCTAGTGGCGCCTCTGCAGTCTTGCGGCTTTAGGTTGTAATTATCATATATTTGAGTTTTCTCATCTTATCTGTGGCTGGTGCCGCCGGGGGTCTGGTTACATACAGCTCCCTGCTCTGCAGTGACCGGTAATGGCCACCAGTCGGGCACCACGTGTAATGATGAGTGACTGCCGGGGATCAGATGAGTTATCTGTAGATCAGTGTCCTTAAAATGTATTTTTTATTCTACTTTATAACAAGCTGGAAAATAACAACCGAAACTACAATGGAAGTAAAAATCAAAATAACCAACAGATCTAAGCGACGCTGAGATGAGAAGAATAGAGAAGCGGGAAAAGAAGAGCACAATAAGTGGAAAATTCAAAATCTCCAACCGTTCTGTGCTCAACCAATCAGACGAAAGGGAGGAGATAGGAGCTAATTGCAAAATTTCTACTAGCAATCTCCCCCGGATACGCGTCGGAACAGGTGAATATGCATGGCTCACCCTCCCCCGTCATACTCACCCTCCTGGCAGCGTCTCTGCAAGTCCCTGCTTCTCCGATGGTCTCTGGTGCCGGCAACTTGTTCCTGTGTTCGTCATGGTACCGCTCATTAAAGTAATGAATATGCGCTCCACGCCTGTGGGAGTGGAGCCACGTATGTATTCATTACTTTGTTTAGTGGTCACGTGGTACCACTCATTACAGGAAGAGATGCAGGCGCCAGAGACTATCTGAGAAGCAGAGACCGCGCCAGTATGAGGTGAGTATGATGTGCCAGCCGCCGACCCCCTGGTACAATGACTCCAGTATAAGACGAGAGGGGCACTTTCAGCCTAAAAAAAATGGCTGCAAATCTCAGATTATACTCGAATGTATAAGGTAAATGCCTCTGGCACTATAGAGGGCGATGTAGTAAGGATTATTTTTCAGTTACACTGGTGTTTAACCCTCTTGCTGCCTGTACAGTTTTTACATTAAAGCAATGAATTAAAAAAAAACACCAACAAACTAATTTGTACTTTACAATTATGAGCAGGTTCCTGTAATTTTGCATTAAAGCATGATATTTTATATAAAAAAAATGCATAAAAATGTCTTTCTGGGTTGTAATTGGTACATGAGGTAACGGCATAAATGAAGTACCATCATCTGGTGATTAAATGATGGGAAATCTCTTCTAATTTCACTTGCTTCTTTCGTCCTTCCAAATTTCCATTTATGGAAGTTCTTCATCAGAAAATGAACAAATGTCTATCATTGCATTACGCTGAGGTTGGGACGCTCTGGGGGTATCACATCCACAGGAAGGATATAATGGAACTAGAGAGAGTACAAAGGAGGCCAACAAAATTAATAAAGGGAATGGGAGAACTACAATACCCAGATAGGTTAGCGAAATTAGGATTATTTAGTCTAGAAAAAAGACGGGGCGATCTAATAACCATGTATAAGTATATAAGGGGACAATACAAATATCTCGCTGAGGATCTGTTTATACCAAGGAAGGTGACGGGCACAAGGGGGCATTCTTTGCGTCTGGAAGAGAGAAGGTTTTTCCACCAACATAGAAGAGGATTCTTTACTGTTAGGGCAGTGAGAATCTGGAATTGCTTGCCTGAGGAGGTGGTGATGGCGAACTCAGTCGAGGGGTTCAAGAGAGGCCTGGATGTCTTCCTGGAGCAGAACAATATTGTATCATACAATTATTAGGTTCTGTAGAAGGACGTAGATCTGGGGATTTATTATGATGGAATATAGGCTGAACTGGAAGGACAAATGTATTTTTTCGGCCTTACTAACTATGTTACATTGTATAGGGGATAACTGTGGGTGCATCAAAGTGTGTGTGTGTGTGGGGGGGGGGACTTAGGGCATCATACTGTTTGGGGAGTTACTGGGGGTATTATACCCCCACACAGTAACTGTGGGGACATCCTGCTGTGTGGGTATCTTACTGTGTAGGAGGCATCATACTGTGTGGAGGGTAACTGGGGGCATCATCTGTTGTGGAAGATATGATCCACCATGATCTGGAACAGTAATGACAATATTTAGGATACCCTCAATCATAAGGGAAGGAAATTACACATAATAGAAGCTGGAAAGATAATTGCAGAAACTGAGCAATGAGCGGGAAAATCAAACTTCCCTACAGTTTAGTATTTAGCCAATCAGCAGAGAAAGGGAGGAGCTAATGTAGATTCTGTAAGCCCCGTCCCGGAAGTGCGTCATCTCTGCAGTTCTCTCTCTGGTCCATTCTCCCTCCATATAAAGGTGCAGTCCCTGAGGCTCAGGAATCAGTTTTTGCTCATTAACTGCAGAAAATGTCTGGTCGCGGCAAAGGAGGAAAAGGTCTCGGGAAGGGCGGCGCCAAACGGCACAGGAAGGTGCTCCGTGATAACATCCAGGGCATCACCAAGCCTGCCATCCGCCGTCTAGCTCGCAGAGGAGGCGTCAAGCGCATCTCCGGCCTCATCTATGAGGAGACTCGCGGTGTCCTGAAAGTCTTCCTGGAGAACGTGATCCGTGACGCCGTCACCTACACCGAGCACGCCAAGAGGAAGACCGTCACCGCCATGGACGTGGTGTACGCGCTCAAGCGCCAGGGCCGCACTCTCTACGGCTTCGGAGGTTAATTGTGTTCTCTTCTGTCCTCACAACCCAAAGGCTCTTTTCAGAGCCACCCACATCTTCTAAGTGAGAGGCTGCACCTGACTGCTAGGATCTCATTTCTCTGCTGTGGTGATGTCGCTGTAATGTTAGTAGAACACTCATCGGTGCCGAATTTACGCTCCGAATACTGAATAGTCGAAAACTACCATCGGCCAAATAATTGTGGGGAATGGTAATTCTGACCCTGATCCGCAGTTCGGTAACGTCCTCTGATGCCGTTTTTGGGCGGATGGTTCTGTCGCTGCTTTTGGTTGTGAGACCTATTTGCAAATCCTGTTTTGTACCCGACGGATTCCGTGTGTGTATGATCTGGGAGTAGGGTCTCTTTAACCATATTCCCACACATTCAGTTTCCGAAGGATATCCTGACGTGGAAAGGCTTATTGGAAGCAGATCTCTCTACAGCTCTAATCAGGGGGTGTTCCGGGCGGTTTCCAAATGTAGGTTAATATTCTGTCTAGACATTTAAGATCCTGTTCTTATTGGGCGCTGATTGATTAGTATCCGGCTCAGCGTCTCTGCAGGGCAAAATATCCCCTGTGCGGCTGCCTGTAGTACCGGCCTCAGCCTGGGACGTGCTAGTTGTATGCTCCCGGGTCCTGACATACTGGGGCCGTGTCTGCTCCCCCGTCTTTCACCGCGGACTTCGGGTGATGCGGTTTCTTCTCATTGACCTACAAAGATAACATGGATTCATGGGGGATATATATCCGCACTGGGCCGCAGTGATAATTTCCTGATCAGATCCGTGTACAGGGAATGTGGCTGTAAGAGGCAGCTGGATAGATGGACGCCCTGTGTACCGGGTACGGAGGCTCCTGTGTGATGACCAAGTCCTGGACACTAATGTGTCGGATGGATGTCGCCTCTGAAGACTATTATAACCTCCTCAGAATAATAATGGCGACTGATCCCCGTGTTTGGGGGCAGACAGTTGGGAGGACAGGACCCGGTATTATCAGCGGGGTAGAGCTGCTCCCACCGGTATACACAGCGATCGCCGCTCCAGCAGAGGGGCCGGTAATAATCCGACGGACAAAGAAAAGCGATTGAGCGGGAAATTCAAAACCAGCAACGGATCTGTAATCAGCCAATGAGCGAGAGACATCCACAGGCGCCGACCAATCCCAGATACAGGAACATCCGCCCCCATTAACTCCTTAGTGTCCGTGTGTGCTGACCCCCACTACTCACTCGCTTTATAGAAGCGGCGACTTCCCCCACCCGAGACCCGGCAGCGTCACATCAGGCTCCGGGCAGAACATAGGAGACTTGTCTCAGTCAGGCTGTGATAGGATCAGCGCGGACACCACAGGGGATCTGCACAGGATAATACGCGGGTGAGTGAGGAGCCTCCTCCTGACAGGAATTAACCCCTCACCCGCCAGACTGTCAGTGCAATATATGGCTGATAGAAGACACAAGTCCAACAAGTGCAAACAACAAGTCAACAGAATATTTCTGCATTTCCTTCTGCTCCAGGACAGATATCTGTTTTCACCCCTTATCTATTCTGTCCAAAGCGAACGTTTTCTATTGGGTGAGAAACTCATTTGAGCAAGGAGCAATAATAAGCTCTGCCCTCTGTAGCTCATTGGTGGATCTCCAATACTCTTCTCCATTTTCATCTTCAGATCCGTCCAACGACAGGAGAGGAGGGCGGAGCAACGGACTATATAAGGCGACGCAGCACAGACTCTTCTCTACACGATTTTCCGTCATTAGTTATCGGCATCATGTCTGGACGCGGCAAACAAGGAGGAAAGGTCCGTGCTAAGGCCAAGACCCGCTCATCCCGGGCAGGACTGCAGTTCCCAGTCGGCCGTGTGCACAGGCTTCTCCGCAAGGGCAACTACGCTGAGAGAGTCGGCGCCGGCGCTCCGGTCTATCTGGCCGCTGTGCTGGAGTATCTGACCGCTGAGATCCTGGAATTGGCCGGCAATGCTGCCCGGGACAACAAGAAGACCCGCATCATCCCCCGTCACCTGCAGCTGGCGGTGCGCAATGACGAGGAGCTGAACAGGCTGCTGGGTGGGGTGACCATTGCCCAGGGGGGCGTCCTGCCCAACATCCAGGCCGTGCTGCTGCCCAAGAAGACCGAGAGTAGCAAGGCGAGCAAGAGCAAGTGAGCGCTGCCGCCAATCTCTACAAAACCAAAGGCTCTTCTAAGAGCCACCCACACCGTCACCACAAGAGCCGGCGCCGCCTATCTCGGGGGTCCTCGCATGAGGCTGATAGCTCATACACCATTGCCGCCATTGTTGGTGCACATATCCACAGAATAACAGGAGATGAATGGGTCAATCCCACATGAAGTCTCAGACCCTCAGGTGGAGTGTCGTCTGCCAAGCTCGCAGGAAATGTCCCCTCCTTAGTGTCTGATACTCCGCGGTGAGGTCTACATGTAGTTAGCAGGTCCCGCAGTAAGGGGGTGGGGGATGGTTGTCGCTATCAGTGACCTGTAACAATCCTCCGGAGATTATGAGCGGGGAATTCAAATTCCCCAACGGATTCTGTGATCAGACAATGAGCGAGAAACCTTGGTAACGCTCAGCCTTCAGTGATGTACATAGTAACATAGTTAGTAAGGCCGAAAAAAGACATCTGTCCATCCAGTTCAGCCCACACTCCATCACAACAAATCCCCAGATCTACGTCCCTCTACAGAACCTAATTGTATGATACAATATTGTTCTGCTCCAGGAAGACATCCAGGCCTCTCTTGAACCCCTCGACTGAGTTCGCCATCACCACCTCCTCAGGCAAGCAATTCCAGATTCTCACTGCCCTAACAGTAAAGAATCCTCTTCTATGTTGGTGGAAAAACCTTCTCTCCTCCAGACGCAAAGAATGCCCCCTTGTGCCCGTCACCTTCCTTGGTATAAACAGATCCTCAGCGAGATATTTGTATTGTCCCCTTATATACTTATACATGGTTATTAGATCGCCCCTCAGTCGTCTTTTTTCTAGACTAAATAATCCTAATTTCGCTAATCTATCTGGGTATTGTAGTTCTCCCATCCCCTTTATTAATTTTGTTGCCCGTCTTTCCTCTCCCGTTTAACTCCTTACGTGCCGTTTTCCAGCTGATCTTTTCTTTACCAGAGTATCCACAGATGCGGCACCTTCACCCCAGGCCCCGGCAGCGCTGTGTCCCCCATACACTGCACACAATGTATACGCTTTGTATATACATATACAGGACAGGAGCTGTAGGGAACAGAACCAACACCTGTGTCCCCCCATACACTGCACACACCGGATATATATAAATACATGACAGGACCTCAAAACGCGCAGCCGTGGCTATCAGACCTCAAACAGCCCATCATTATTCTGAGGAGGTTATAATAGTCTTCAGAGGCGCCATCCACCCGAAACATTAGTGTCCAGGACGTGGTCATCACATAGGAGTCGCCGTACCCTATGTGATGACACACAGGGCGTCCATCTATCCAGCTGCCTCCTACAGCCACATTCCCTGTACACGGATCTGATCAGGAAATTATCACTGCGGCCCAGTGCGGATATATATCCCCCATAAATCTACTAATCAGCGCCCAATAAGAACAGGATATTAAATGTCTAGACAGAATATTAACCTACATTTGGAAACCGCCCTGAACACCCCCCTGATTAGAGCTGTAGAGGGATCTGCTTCGGGTAAGCCGTTTAGTCTTTCCACGTCAGGATATCCTTGGGACTATTCAGTATTCGGAGCGTAACGTTGGCACCGATGAGTGTTCTAACATTACAGCGACATCACCAAAGCAGAGAAATCAGATCCTAGCAGTCAGGTGCAGCCCTCACTTAGAAGATGTGGGTGGCTCTGAAAAGAGCCTTTGGGTTGTGAGGACAGAAGAGAACACAATTAACCTCCGAAGCCGTAGAGAGTGCGGCCCTGGCGCTTGAGCGCGTACACCACGTCCATGGCGGTGACGGTCTTCCTCTTGGCGTGCTCGGTGTAGGTGACGGCGTCACGGATCACGTTCTCCAGGAAGACTTTCAGGACACCGCGAGTCTCCTCATAGATGAGGCCGGAGATGCGCTTGACGCCTCCTCTGCGAGCTAGACGGCGGATGGCAGGCTTGGTGATGCCCTGGATGTTATCACGGAGCACCTTCCTGTGCCGCTTGGCGCCGCCCTTCCCGAGACCTTTTCCTCCTTTGCCGCGACCAGACATTTTCTTCAGTCAATGAGCAAAAACTGATTCCTAAGCCTCAGGGACTGCTCCTTTATATGGAGGAAGAATGGACCAGAGAGAGAACTGGAGAGATGACGCTATCCGGGGCGGGGCTTACAGAATCATTAGCTCCTCCCTTCCTCTGCTCATTGGCTGAACACAGAACTGTTGGGAAGTTTGAATTTCCCGCCCATTGTACAGTTTCTGCAATTATTTTTCCAGCTTCTTTATTATATACAATTTCCTTCCCTGTAGCGGCAGGTATCCCGACTATTGTCATGACCATGCCAGATCAGAGTGGATCATACTCTCCACAATGTATGATGCCCCCACAGTTAATCCCAATACACGGTTGAAAGCAGCAAGTGAAATTAGGAGAGATTTTTCATCATATCAACATCAGGTGATTGAATGTTAATTTATGCCATTACCTCATGTACCAATCACAACCCAGAAAGACACATTTTTATGCATTGTTTATATAAAATGTTATGCTTTAATTCAAAATTACAGGAATGTGCCGTGTTTTTTTTTTGTTTGTTTTCTTTAATTGTTCTGATTTAATGTGAAAACTGTACTGGAAGCAAACCAAAATAGAAAAATAATCCCTACTACATCACCCTCTATAGTGCCAAAGGCATTTGCTTTCTTATAACCAGGACGTGCTTCTTCGAAATTGGGGCCTGAGTAGCTGTCGGATGGCCAGGAGGGCTTCTGGGTCCCAGTAGGACACTGTAGGAAAAAAACAGGTTGGATCCACTACAAATCACAGCACAAAAGGCATTTCCGCAATGAGATCTGCAGCAGAAAAGTCCCTTAAACTTCCGCATCAGTAGCAATCTGCATCGTGCATTTCTTCCCCCCATAAGGTGGCTTTGACGTCCTGCAGCAGTGACCGGGGAGTCTCGTGTACATAATCGCTGTATTTCGGCAGGGAACATTTTATGTTATCCAAATCCATCTTCTTTATGACCCCAGTGGCCCATTCTGGTGGGCGACCCTGCCGGTCCCCAGCACCGTCCCCGCCTGCCATTTGCTTCTCTTTTATCGTGTGCTCCAGCCAGTCTCTTCCATACTCTTCGGAGGGATCAGTGTCCCCATTGCACAGTTTGGGCTTCACAGCGAGAAGGATTTCACACGCCTTTGATGCCACTGACCGGTCACAGTCACACAGACAAGTCAATAAGGCCGGAAAAAGCCCGACTCATTCACATGTAACCAGAGCGTCGGAGATGGAACCTGAGCTTCTGCTAGATGGCAGCCCTATAGTGTAAGGGCACGTTAGGGACGGTCCCATCTCCAATGTTTGGGACATATAGGAATGTGCCAGGTCCAATGCGTTCACCTTCACCTCCCAATCCAAGTCACTGCACGTCATCTCCAAAATCTGGGACAGCACGGTGTCCGAGTCTTGGAGTTTTTGCATGCGACCATTCCTTAGCAAGTTAGTAAACACCTTTACCACCGCCCTCCTGGGGAAACCTTTCATTACATGGGGCACCAGAGCCTGTAGGAAGGACACAATTATTGATTATTAACCTTCCATAGCATATCATCCCGCACCACAGCGGAGACACTTGAGGGCACATAGAGGCGGGTTATCATCACTTGTGCCTTCTCCTTAGCTATAGCTCGAAGTATCGGCAATGCTGATGAGAATACTGGGCCCAGCGATCACTTGGCTGGATATGGAAACGTGGAGAGGAAAAACGAGGATGATGACAGGGATTACAGCAGCACCGCACGTACAGATGGCGGTGCCTGGAAAATCTAGTACATCTGCCTCATTTTGGAGAGGTGCACTGCTGACATGAAGGATTGATCATCTCTCCCTGGAAGAGAGAAGGAGAGAGAGAGATAAAGACAAAGAGAGAGAGAGTGAACGAGAGAGAATGAGAAAGAAGGAGAGAGAGAGAGAGAGAAAGCAAAGGAGAAAGAAAGAGAGATAAAGACAAAGAGAAAGAAAGAGGGAGATAAGTAGAGAGAGAAGAAATAGAGATGAAGAAAGAGACAAGGAGAGAGAAAGATAGAGATAAAGTGAGAAAAAAGAGAAAGAGAAAGCAAGAGAAAGAGAGGGTGAGAGAGAAATAGAAAGGGGAAAAGGGTAAGAGTGAGAGAAAGATTTAGAGAAAGAAAAGAGAAAGAAAGAGAGGAGATAAATCTTTCTTAGAAATTGGCGCCTGAGTAGCAGTTGGATGGCCAGGAGGGCTTCTGGGTCCCAGTAGGGCACTGTAGTAAAAAAAGAAAAACACAGGTTGGATCCACTACAAATTACAGCACAAAAGGCATTTCCGCAGTGAAATCTGCAGCAGAAAAGTACCATAAACTTCCGCATCAGTAGCAATCTGCATCGTGCATTTCTTCCCCCCATAAGGTTGCTTTGACGTCCTGCAGCAGTGACCGGGGAGTTTCGTGTACATGATCGCTGTTTTTCGGAAGGGGACATTTTATGTTATCCAAATCCATCTTCTGTATGACACCAGTGGCCCAATCTGGTGGGCGACCCTGCCGGCCCCAGCACCGTCCCCGCCTGCCATTTGCTTCTCTTTTATCGTGTGCTCCAGCCAGTCTCTTCCATGCTGTTCGGAGGGATCAGTGTCCCCATTACACAGTTTGGGCTTCACAGCAAGAAGGATTTCACAAAACTTTAATGCCACTGGCCGGTCACAGTCACACAGACAAGTCAATAAGGCCGGAAAAAGCCCGACTCATTCACATGTAACCAGAGCGTCGGAGATGGAACCTGAGCTTCTGCTAGATGGCAGCCCTATAGTGTAAGGGCACGTTAGGGACGGTCCCATCTCCAATGTTTGGGACATATAGGAATGTGCCAGGTCCACTGCGTTCACCTTCACCTCCCAATCCAAGTCACTGCACGTCATCTCCAAAATCTGGGACAGCACGGTGTCCGAGTCTTGGAGTTTTTGCATGCGACCATTCCTTAGCAAGTCATTAAACATCTTTACCACCGCCCTCCTGGGGAAACCTTTCATTCCATGGGGCACCAGAGCCTGTAGGAAGGACACAATTATTGATTATTAACCTTCCATAGCATATCATCCCGCACCACAGCGGAGACACTTGAGGGCACATAGAGGCGGGTTATCATCACTTGTGCCTTCTCCTTTGCTACAGCTCGAAGTATCGGCAATGCTGATGAGAATACTGGGCCCAGCGATCACTTGGCTGGATATGGAAACGTGGAGAGGAAAAACGAGGATGATGACAGGGATTACAGCAGCACCCCACGTGCAGATGGCGGTGCCTAGAAAATCTAGTACATCTGCCTCATTTTGGAGAGGTGCACTGCTGACATGAAGGATTGATAATCTCTCCCTGAGAGAGAGAAAGAGAGAGATAAAGTGAAAGAGAGAGAATGAGAAAGAAGGAGATAGAGAGAAAGAAAGGGAGAAAGAGAGAGAGAGAGACAAAAAGACATAAAGAGAGAGATAGAGAAGTAGAGAGAAGAGAGATAAAGAAAGAGAGAAGGAGAGAGATAGATATAAAGTAAGAAAAAGAGAAAGCAAGGGAAAGAGAGGGAGAGAGAGAAATAGAAAGGAAGAAAGAGTAAGAGTGAGAGAAAGATTTAGAGAAAAAAGAAGAGAGAAAGAGAGGAGAGCGAAGAGAGAAAGGAGAGAAGGAAATAATGAAAGAGAGGAGAGAGAAATAGAGATTAAGAAAGAGGGAGAGAGAGAGAAAGAAGAAGAGAGGGGAGACTGCTCTATATACTGTACACTCTGGTCTATAAATTGTACACACTGCTGTATATACTTTACACACTGCTCTATATACTGTACACACTGCTGTATGTACTGTACACACTGGCTCTATATACTGTGCACACTGCTGTATATACTGTGTACTCTGCTGTATATACTGTGTACTCTGCTGTATATACTGTACACTCTGCTGTATATACTGTACCCTCTCCTCTAGTATCAGTGACACTTATTACACTGCTGATCTGGGCTGTGCAGATGTGATGTTGTGCACTATATATACTATGTACAGCTGTGTTCTCTGTGTAGACGCTGGATTTTGTGTCTCCGCTTTTCTCCCAATATTCCCCTTTTACACAATAGTGGGGGTCACATAAATCCATTAATATTTCAGTTTTCTCCCCGGAGATGTTTATGTGTTTGGTTGGGGAGTCGCAGTGTGCAGCTGTCGCCTCATCAGAGCTCTTCGCACCATGACAGGCCGCAGCGGTCACAGCTTCACACTGGGTAAGACACGATATCAGGCAGGTGATTGCAATCAGCCACCGATGTGGATCATCTACTGGTGTGGAACACGTGTCCCCCCAATCCTCTGCACATACGGGGTACAGTGACACCACAGGTCAGGGAGGTGGCAGTCAGCGGAGGCCGTCGCCTGTGTTACCCTTCTGGGTTGTCAGCAGCTCCAGCTCGTCCCCACATCGTACAATCAGCTTCCTGTGCGATAGACATAGGAGTAAAGATCCCTGTGATGGTGACAGGAGCCGGGAATAGGAGGAACGAGCTCCCGCAGCAGATTTATCTCCCCGGATACACAGTGATGTGCAGATCGGGAGGACGGCGGCGATGATCCCGGGATTTCCTCTCCGCTCTTTCCCGGCATCTCTGCTAGTGACGGCTACAAATGGCCGGTGGAGATGTTGGAGAAGGGGAGGCGACGGAGGAATCGCGCTCTGCTGTCCGGTGTTAGCCGGTAAAGGGCTTTTATCCCGGGCAGGGAAGCACAAGGGGAGAGCGGAGCTTCACTCGGACTCAGCTGGGAGGGGGCGGGGCCTGTGTCCAGTGTCAGCCAATAGAAGCTCAGGACGGTGCTGCTCAGCAGCCAATCAGTGCGCAGTAAGCCTGTACATATAACAGGCGCCTCCAGCTCCGGCCTCAGTGTTTTCCTTCCTATCAGGAAATATTTTCATTTTGCTTCAGCAGCACATGATGGCAGAGACCGCGCCAGCCGCCGCTCCCCCTCCCGCAGAACCGGCCGCCAAATCCAAGAAGCAGCCGAAGAAATCTGCTGCCAAGAAGAGCAATAAACCCTCCGGCCCCAGCGTCTCCGAGCTGATCGTGAAAGCCGTGTCCGCCTCCAAGGAGCGCAGCGGGGTGTCTCTGGCCGCCCTGAAGAAGGCTCTGTCTGCTGGAGGATACGATGTAGAGAAGAACAACAGCCGCCTGAAGCTGGCCGTCAAGGCTCTGGTCACCAAGGGCGCCCTCCTCCAGGTGAAAGGCAGCGGCGCCTCCGGGTCCTTCAAGCTGAACAAGAAGCAGGAGACGAAGGACAAAGTGGCCAAGACGAAGCCAGCAGCTGCGGCCAAACCTAAGAAACCCGCTGCTGCCAAGAAAGCCGCCAAATCTCCGAAGAAGCCCAAGAAGGCTCCGACTGCGGCCAAGAAGAGCCCGAAAAAGGCCAAGAAGCCCGCAGCTGCCAAGAAAGCGGCCAAGAGCCCCAAGAAGCCGAAAGCCGCTCCCAAGCCCAAGAAGGTGACGAAGAGTCCGGCTAAGAAGGCGGCCAAACCCGCCAAGAGTCCGGCTAAGAAGGCTGCGAAAGCAAAGAAGCCCGCGGCTAAGAAATAAGCTGCAGCCCCTGTTCTGTTACCACAAAGGCTCTTATAAGAGCCACCACCTCCTCCCCGCAGAGCTGTATGATCAGTGCCACCACCTCCTCCCCGCAGAGCTGTATGATCAGTGCCAACACCTCCTCCCAGCAGAGCTGTATGATCAGAGCCACCATCTCCTCCCCGCAGAGCTGTATGATCAGTGCCACCTCCTCCTCCCCGCAGAGCTGTATGATCAGAGCCACCACCTCCTCCCCGCAGAACTGTATGATCAGAGCCACCATCTCCTCCCCGCAGAGCTGTATGATCAGTGCCACCACTTCCTCCCCGCAGAGCTGTATGATCAGAGCCACCACCTCCTCCCCGCAGAGATGTATGATCAGAGCCACCACCTCCTCCCCGCAGAGATGTATGATCAGAGCCACCACCTCCTCCCTGCAGAGCTGTATGATCAGAGAAATCACCTCCTCCCCGCAGAGCTGTATGATCAGTGCCACCACCTCCTCCCCGCAGAGGTGTATGATCAGTGCCACCACCTCCTCCCCGCAGAGCTGTATGATCAGTGCCACCACCTCCTCCCCGCAGAGCTGTATGATCAGTGCCACCTCCTCCTCCCCGCAGAGCTGTATGATCAGAGCCACCACCTCTTCCCTGCAGAGCTGTATGATCAGAGAAATCACCTCCACCCCGCAGAGCTGTATGATCAGAGCCACCACCTACTCCTCCCTGCAGAGCTGTATGATCAGAGAAATCACCTCCACCCCGCAGAGCTGTATGATCAGTGCCACCACCTTCTCCCCCGCAGAGCTGTATGATCAGAGCCACCACTTCCTCCCCGCAGAGCTGTATAATCAGTGCCACCACCTCCACCCCGCAGAGCTGTATGATCAGAGAAATCACCTCCACCCCGCAGAGCTGTATGATCAGAGCCACCACCTCCTCCCCGCAGAGCTGTATGATCAGAGCCACCACCCTCTCCCCGCAGAGCTGTATAATCAGTGCCACAACCTCCTCCCCGCAGAGCTGTATGATCAGTGCCACCACCCTCTCCCCGCAGAGCTGTATAATCAGTGTCACCACCTCCTCCCCGCAGAGCTGTATGATCAGTATGATCAGAGCTGTATGATCAGAGAAATCACCTCCTCCCCGCACAGCTGTATGATCAGTACCACCACCTCCTCCCCGCAGAGCTGTATGATCAGAGCCACCACCTCCTCCCCGCAGAGCTGTATGATCAGAGCCACCACTTCCTCCCCGCAGAGCTGTATAATCAGTGCCACCACCTCCACCCCGCAGAGCTGTATGATCAGAGAAATCACCTCCACCCCGCAGAGCTGTATGATCAGAGCCACCACCTCCTCCCCGCAGAGCTGTATGATCAGAGCCACCACCCTCTCCCCGCAGAGCTGTATAATCAGTGCCACCACCTCCTCCCCGCAGAGCTGTATGATCAGAGAAATCACCTCCTCCCCGCACAGCTGTATGATCAGTACCACCACCTCCTCCCCGCAGAGCTGTATGATCAGAGCCACCACCTCCTCCCCGCAGAGCTGTATGATCAGAGCCACCACCTCCTCCCCGCAGAGCTGTATGATCAGAGCCACCACTTCCTCCCCGCAGAGCTGTATAATCAGTGCCACCACCTCCTCCCCGCAGAGCTGTATGATCAGTGCCACCACCTCCTCCCCGCAGAGCTGTATGATCAGTGCCACCTCCTCCTCCCCGCAGAGCTGTATGATCAGAGCCACCACCTCCTCCCCGCAGAGCTGTATGATCAGAGCCACCACCTCCTCCCCGCAGAGCTGTATGATCAGTGCCACCACCTCCTCCCCGCAGAGCTGTATGATCAGTGCCACCACCTCCTCCCCGCAGAGCTGTATGATCAGTGCCACCTCCTCCTCCCCGCAGAGCTGTATGATCAGTGCCACCTCCTCCTCCCCGCAGAGCTGTATGATCAGAGCCACCACCTCCTCCCTGCAGAGCTGTATGATCAGAGAAATCACCTCCTCCCCGCACAGCTGTATGATCAGTACCACCACCTCCTCCCCGCAGAGCTGTATGATCAGAGCCACCACCTCCTCCCCGCAGAGCTGTATGATCAGAGCCACCACCTCCTCCCCGCAGAGCTGTATGATCAGAGCCACCTCCTCCTCCCCGCAGAGCTGTATGATCAGTGCCACCACCTCCTCCCCGCAGAGCTGTATGATCAGTGCCACCACCTCCTCCCCGCAGAGCTGTATGATCAGTGCCACCTCCTCCTCCCCGCAGAGCTGTATGATCAGAGCCACCACCTCCTCCCCGCAGAGCTGTATGATCAGAGCCACCACCTCCTCCCTGCAGAGCTGTATGATCAGAGAAATCACCTCCTCCCCGCACAGCTGTATGATCAGTACCACCACCTCCTCCCCGCAGAGCTGTATGATCAGAGCCACCACCTCCTCCCCGCAGAGCTGTATGATCAGAGCCACCACCTCCTCCCTGCAGAGCTGTATGATCAGAGAAATCACCTCCTCCCCGCAGAGCTGTATGATCAGTGCCACCACCTCCTCCCCGCAGAGATGTATGATCAGAGCCACCACCTCCTCCCCGCAGAGATGTATGATCAGAGCCACCACCTCCTCCCTGCAGAGCTGTATGATCAGAGAAATCACCTCCTCCCCGCAGAGCTGTATGATCAGTGCCACCACCTCCTCCCCGCAGAGGTGTATGATCAGTGCCACCACCTCCTCCCCGCAGAGCTGTATGATCAGTGCCACCACCTCCTCCCCGCAGAGCTGTATGATCAGTGCCACCTCCTCCTCCCCGCAGAGCTGTATGATCAGAGCCACCACCTCTTCCCTGCAGAGCTGTATGATCAGAGAAATCACCTCCACCCCGCAGAGCTGTATGATCAGAGCCACCACCTACTCCTCCCTGCAGAGCTGTATGATCAGAGAAATCACCTCCACCCCGCAGAGCTGTATGATCAGTGCCACCACCTTCTCCCCCGCAGAGCTGTATGATCAGAGCCACCACTTCCTCCCCGCAGAGCTGTATAATCAGTGCCACCACCTCCACCCCGCAGAGCTGTATGATCAGAGAAATCACCTCCACCCCGCAGAGCTGTATGATCAGAGCCACCACCTCCTCCCCGCAGAGCTGTATGATCAGAGCCACCACCCTCTCCCCGCAGAGCTGTATAATCAGTGCCACCACCTCCTCCCCGCAGAGCTGTATGATCAGTGCCACCACCCTCTCCCCGCAGAGCTGTATAATCAGTGTCACCACCTCCTCCCCGCAGAGCTGTATGATCAGTATGATCAGAGCTGTATGATCAGAGAAATCACCTCCTCCCCGCACAGCTGTATGATCAGTACCACCACCTCCTCCCCGCAGAGCTGTATGATCAGAGCCACCACCTCCTCCCCGCAGAGCTGTATGATCAGAGCCACCACTTCCTCCCCGCAGAGCTGTATAATCAGTGCCACCACCTCCACCCCGCAGAGCTGTATGATCAGAGAAATCACCTCCACCCCGCAGAGCTGTATGATCAGAGCCACCACCTCCTCCCCGCAGAGCTGTATGATCAGAGCCACCACCCTCTCCCCGCAGAGCTGTATAATCAGTGCCACCACCTCCTCCCCGCAGAGCTGTATGATCAGAGAAATCACCTCCTCCCCGCACAGCTGTATGATCAGTACCACCACCTCCTCCCCGCAGAGCTGTATGATCAGAGCCACCACCTCCTCCCCGCAGAGCTGTATGATCAGAGCCACCACCTCCTCCCCGCAGAGCTGTATGATCAGAGCCACCACTTCCTCCCCGCAGAGCTGTATAATCAGTGCCACCACCTCCTCCCCGCAGAGCTGTATGATCAGTGCCACCACCTCCTCCCCGCAGAGCTGTATGATCAGTGCCACCTCCTCCTCCCCGCAGAGCTGTATGATCAGAGCCACCACCTCCTCCCCGCAGAGCTGTATGATCAGAGCCACCACCTCCTCCCCGCAGAGCTGTATGATCAGAGCCACCACCTCCTCCCCGCAGAGCTGTATGATCAGTGCCACCACCTCCTCCCCGCAGAGCTGTATGATCAGTGCCACCTCCTCCTCCCCGCAGAGCTGTATGATCAGTGCCACCTCCTCCTCCCCGCAGAGCTGTATGATCAGAGCCACCACCTCCTCCCCGCAGAGCTGTATGATCAGAGCCACCACCTCCTCCCTGCAGAGCTGTATGATCAGAGAAATCACCTCCTCCCCGCACAGCTGTATGATCAGTACCACCACCTCCTCCCCGCAGAGCTGTATGATCAGAGCCACCACCTCCTCCCCGCAGAGCTGTATGATCAGAGCCACCACCTCCTCCCTGCAGAGCTGTATGATCAGAGAAATCACCTCCTCCCCGCAGAGCTGTATGATCAGTGCCACCACCTCCTCCCCGCAGAGGTGTATGATCAGTGCCACCACCTCCTCCCCGCAGAGCTGTATGATCAGTGCCACCACCTCCTCCCCGCAGAGCTGTATGATCAGTGCCACCTCCTCCTCCCCGCAGAGCTGTATGATCAGAGCCACCACCTCTTCCCTGCAGAGCTGTATGATCAGAGAAATCACCTCCACCCCGCAGAGCTGTATGATCAGAGCCACCACCTACTCCTCCCTGCAGAGCTGTATGATCAGAGAAATCACCTCCACCCCGCAGAGCTGTATGATCAGTGCCACCACCTTCTCCCCCGCAGAGCTGTATGATCAGAGCCACCACTTCCTCCCCGCAGAGCTGTATAATCAGTGCCACCACCTCCACCCCGCAGAGCTGTATGATCAGAGAAATCACCTCCACCCCGCAGAGCTGTATGATCAGAGCCACCACCTCCTCCCCGCAGAGCTGTATGATCAGAGCCACCACCCTCTCCCCGCAGAGCTGTATAATCAGTGCCACAACCTCCTCCCCGCAGAGCTGTATGATCAGTGCCACCACCCTCTCCCCGCAGAGCTGTATAATCAGTGTCACCACCTCCTCCCCGCAGAGCTGTATGATCAGTATGATCAGAGCTGTATGATCAGAGAAATCACCTCCTCCCCGCACAGCTGTATGATCAGTACCACCACCTCCTCCCCGCAGAGCTGTATGATCAGAGCCACCACCTCCTCCCCGCAGAGCTGTATGATCAGAGCCACCACTTCCTCCCCGCAGAGCTGTATAATCAGTGCCACCACCTCCACCCCGCAGAGCTGTATGATCAGAGAAATCACCTCCACCCCGCAGAGCTGTATGATCAGAGCCACCACCTCCTCCCCGCAGAGCTGTATGATCAGAGCCACCACCCTCTCCCCGCAGAGCTGTATAATCAGTGCCACCACCTCCTCCCCGCAGAGCTGTATGATCAGAGAAATCACCTCCTCCCCGCACAGCTGTATGATCAGTACCACCACCTCCTCCCCGCAGAGCTGTATGATCAGAGCCACCACCTCCTCCCCGCAGAGCTGTATGATCAGAGCCACCACCTCCTCCCCGCAGAGCTGTATGATCAGAGCCACCACTTCCTCCCCGCAGAGCTGTATAATCAGTGCCACCACCTCCTCCCCGCAGAGCTGTATGATCAGTGCCACCACCTCCTCCCCGCAGAGCTGTATGATCAGTGCCACCTCCTCCTCCCCGCAGAGCTGTATGATCAGAGCCACCACCTCCTCCCCGCAGAGCTGTATGATCAGAGCCACCACCTCCTCCCCGCAGAGCTGTATGATCAGTGCCACCACCTCCTCCCCGCAGAGCTGTATGATCAGTGCCACCACCTCCTCCCCGCAGAGCTGTATGATCAGTGCCACCTCCTCCTCCCCGCAGAGCTGTATGATCAGTGCCACCTCCTCCTCCCCGCAGAGCTGTATGATCAGAGCCACCACCTCCTCCCTGCAGAGCTGTATGATCAGAGAAATCACCTCCTCCCCGCACAGCTGTATGATCAGTACCACCACCTCCTCCCCGCAGAGCTGTATGATCAGAGCCACCACCTCCTCCCCGCAGAGCTGTATGATCAGAGCCACCACCTCCTCCCCGCAGAGCTGTATGATCAGAGCCACCTCCTCCTCCCCGCAGAGCTGTATGATCAGTGCCACCACCTCCTCCCCGCAGAGCTGTATGATCAGTGCCACCACCTCCTCCCCGCAGAGCTGTATGATCAGTGCCACCTCCTCCTCCCCGCAGAGCTGTATGATCAGAGCCACCACCTCCTCCCCGCAGAGCTGTATGATCAGAGCCACCACCTCCTCCCTGCAGAGCTGTATGATCAGAGAAATCACCTCCTCCCCGCACAGCTGTATGATCAGTACCACCACCTCCTCCCCGCAGAGCTGTATGATCAGAGCCACCACCTCCTCCCCGCAGAGCTGTATGATCAGAGCCACCACCTCCTCCCTGCAGAGCTGTATGATCAGAGAAATCACCTCCTCCCCGCAGAGCTGTATGATCAGTGCCACCACCTCCTCCCCGCAGAGATGTATGATCAGAGCCACCACCTCCTCCCCGCAGAGATGTATGATCAGAGCCACCACCTCCTCCCTGCAGAGCTGTATGATCAGAGAAATCACCTCCTCCCCGCAGAGCTGTATGATCAGTGCCACCACCTCCTCCCCGCAGAGGTGTATGATCAGTGCCACCACCTCCTCCCCGCAGAGCTGTATGATCAGTGCCACCACCTCCTCCCCGCAGAGCTGTATGATCAGTGCCACCTCCTCCTCCCCGCAGAGCTGTATGATCAGAGCCACCACCTCTTCCCTGCAGAGCTGTATGATCAGAGAAATCACCTCCACCCCGCAGAGCTGTATGATCAGAGCCACCACCTACTCCTCCCTGCAGAGCTGTATGATCAGAGAAATCACCTCCACCCCGCAGAGCTGTATGATCAGTGCCACCACCTTCTCCCCCGCAGAGCTGTATGATCAGAGCCACCACTTCCTCCCCGCAGAGCTGTATAATCAGTGCCACCACCTCCACCCCGCAGAGCTGTATGATCAGAGAAATCACCTCCACCCCGCAGAGCTGTATGATCAGAGCCACCACCTCCTCCCCGCAGAGCTGTATGATCAGAGCCACCACCCTCTCCCCGCAGAGCTGTATAATCAGTGCCACCACCTCCTCCCCGCAGAGCTGTATGATCAGTGCCACCACCCTCTCCCCGCAGAGCTGTATAATCAGTGTCACCACCTCCTCCCCGCAGAGCTGTATGATCAGTATGATCAGAGCTGTATGATCAGAGAAATCACCTCCTCCCCGCACAGCTGTATGATCAGTACCACCACCTCCTCCCCGCAGAGCTGTATGATCAGAGCCACCACCTCCTCCCCGCAGAGCTGTATGATCAGAGCCACCACTTCCTCCCCGCAGAGCTGTATAATCAGTGCCACCACCTCCACCCCGCAGAGCTGTATGATCAGAGAAATCACCTCCACCCCGCAGAGCTGTATGATCAGAGCCACCACCTCCTCCCCGCAGAGCTGTATGATCAGAGCCACCACCCTCTCCCCGCAGAGCTGTATAATCAGTGCCACCACCTCCTCCCCGCAGAGCTGTATGATCAGAGAAATCACCTCCTCCCCGCACAGCTGTATGATCAGTACCACCACCTCCTCCCCGCAGAGCTGTATGATCAGAGCCACCACCTCCTCCCCGCAGAGCTGTATGATCAGAGCCACCACCTCCTCCCCGCAGAGCTGTATGATCAGAGCCACCACTTCCTCCCCGCAGAGCTGTATAATCAGTGCCACCACCTCCTCCCCGCAGAGCTGTATGATCAGTGCCACCACCTCCTCCCCGCAGAGCTGTATGATCAGTGCCACCTCCTCCTCCCCGCAGAGCTGTATGATCAGAGCCACCACCTCCTCCCCGCAGAGCTGTATGATCAGAGCCACCACCTCCTCCCCGCAGAGCTGTATGATCAGAGCCACCACCTCCTCCCCGCAGAGCTGTATGATCAGTGCCACCACCTCCTCCCCGCAGAGCTGTATGATCAGTGCCACCACCTCCTCCCCGCAGAGCTGTATGATCAGTGCCACCTCCTCCTCCCCGCAGAGCTGTATGATCAGTGCCACCTCCTCCTCCCCGCAGAGCTGTATGATCAGAGCCACCACCTCCTCCCTGCAGAGCTGTATGATCAGAGAAATCACCTCCTCCCCGCACAGCTGTATGATCAGTACCACCACCTCCTCCCCGCAGAGCTGTATGATCAGAGCCACCACCTCCTCCCCGCAGAGCTGTATGATCAGAGCCACCACCTCCTCCCCGCAGAGCTGTATGATCAGAGCCACCTCCTCCTCCCCGCAGAGCTGTATGATCAGTGCCACCACCTCCTCCCCGCAGAGCTGTATGATCAGTGCCACCACCTCCTCCCCGCAGAGCTGTATGATCAGTGCCACCTCCTCCTCCCCGCAGAGCTGTATGATCAGAGCCACCACCTCCTCCCCGCAGAGCTGTATGATCAGAGCCACCACCTCCTCCCTGCAGAGCTGTATGATCAGAGAAATCACCTCCTCCCCGCACAGCTGTATGATCAGTACCACCACCTCCTCCCCGCAGAGCTGTATGATCAGAGCCACCACCTCCTCCCCGCAGAGCTGTATGATCAGAGCCACCACCTCCTCCCTGCAGAGCTGTATGATCAGAGAAATCACCTCCTCCCCGCAGAGCTGTATGATCAGTGCCACCACCTCCTCCCCGCAGAGCTGTATGATCAGTGCCACCACCTCCTCCCCGCAGAGCTGTATGATCAGTGCCACCACCTCCTCCCCGCAGAGCTGTATGATCAGTGCCACCACCTCCTCCCCGCAGAGCTGTATGATCAGTGCCACCTCCTCCTCCCCGCAGAGCTGCATGATCAGTGCCACCACCTCCTCCCCGCAGAGCTGTATGATCAGTGCCACCACCTCCTCCCCGCAGAGCTGTATGATCAGTGCCATCACCTCCTCCCCGCAGAGCTGTATGATCAGTGCCACCTCAACCTCCCCGCAGAGCTGTATGATCAGAGCCACCACCTCCTCCCTGCAGAGCTGTATGATCAGAGAAATCACCTCCTCCCCGCACAGCTGTATGATCAGTACCACCACCTCCTCCCCGCAGAGCTGTATGATCAGTGCCACCACCTCCTCCCCGCACAGCTGTATGATCAGTGCCACCACCTCCTCCCCGCAGAGCTGCATGATCAGAGCCACCACCTCCTCTCCGCAGAGCTGTATGATCAGAGCCACCACCTCCTCCCTGCAGAGCTGTATGATCAGAGAAATCACCTCCTCCCCGGAGAGCCGTATGATCAGTGCCACCACCTTCTCCCCGCAGAGCTGTATGATCAGAGCCACCACATTCTCCTCGCAGAGCTGTAGGATTAGAGCCATCACATCCTCCCCGCAGAGCTGTATGATCAGTGCCACCACCCTCTCCCCGCAGAGCTGTATGATCAGAGCCACCACCTACTCCCCTCAGACCTGTATGATCAGAGCCATAACCTCCTCCTCCCTGCAGAGCTGTATGATCAGAGAAATCACCTCCTCCCCGGAGAGCTGTATGATCAGTGCCAACACCTTCTCCCCGCAGAGCTGTATGATCAGTGCCATCACCTCCTCCCTGCAGAGCTGTATGATCAGTGCCACCACCTCCTCCACGCAGAGCTGTACGATCAGTGCCACCACCTCCTCCCCGCAGAGCTGTATGATCAGTGCCACCACTTCCTCCCCGCAGAGCTGTATGATCAGTGCCACCACCTCCTCCCCGCAGAGCTGTATGATCAGTGCCACCACCTCCTCCCCGCAGAGCTGTATGATCAGTGCCACCTCCTCCTCCCCGCAGAGCTGTATGATCAGTGCCACCACCTCCTCCCCGCAGAGCTGTATCATCAGTGCCACCACCTACTCCTCCCTGCAGAGCTGTCTGATCAGAGAAATCACCTCCACCCCGCAGAGCTGTATGATCAGTGCCACCACCTTCTCCCCCGCAGAGCTGTATGATCAGTGCCACCACCTCCTCCCCGCAGAGCTGTATGATCAGAGCCACCACCTCCTCCCTGCAGAGCTGTATGATCAGAGAAATCACCTCCTCCCCGCACAGTTGTATGATCAGTGCCACCACCTCCTCCCCGCAGAGCTGTATGATCAGTGCCACCACCTCCTCCCCGCACAGCTGTATGATCAGTGCCACCACCTCCTCCCCGCAGAGCTGCATGATCAGAGCCACCACCTCCTCCCCGCAGAGCTGTATGATCAGAGCCACCACCTCCTCCCTGCAGAGCTGTATGATCAGAGAAATCACCTCCTCCCCGGAGAGCCGTATGATCAGTGCCACCACCTTCTCCCCGCAGAGCTGTATGATCAGAGCCACCACATTCTCCCCGCAGAGCTGTAGGATCAGAGCCATCACCTCCTCCCCGCAGAGCTGTATGATCAGTGCCACCACCCTCTCCCCGCAGAGCTGTATGATCAGAGCCACCACCTACTCCCCTCAGACCTGTATGATCAGAGCCATAACCTCCTCCTCCCTGCAGAGCTGTATGATCAGAGAAATCACCTCCTCCCCGGAGAGCTGTATGATCAGTGCCAACACCTCCTCCCCGCAGAGCTGTATGATCAGAGAAATCACCTCCTCCCCGCACAGCTGTATGATCAGTACCACCACCTCCTCCCCGCAGAGCTGTATGATCAGAGCCACCACCTCCTCCCCGCAGAGCTGTATGATCAGAGCCACCACCTCCTCCCCGCAGAGCTGTATGATCAGAGCCACCTCCTCCTCCCCGCAGAGCTGTATGATCAGTGCCACCACCTCCTCCCCGCAGAGCTGTATGATCAGTGCCACCACCTCCTCCCCGCAGAGCTGTATGATCAGTGCCACCTCCTCCTCCCCGCAGAGCTGTATGATCAGAGCCACCACCTCCTCCCCGCAGAGCTGTATGATCAGAGCCACCACCTCCTCCCTGCAGAGCTGTATGATCAGAGAAATCACCTCCTCCCCGCACAGCTGTATGATCAGTACCACCACCTCCTCCCCGCAGAGCTGTATGATCAGAGCCACCACCTCCTCCCCGCAGAGCTGTATGATCAGAGCCACCACCTCCTCCCTGCAGAGCTGTATGATCAGAGAAATCACCTCCTCCCCGCAGAGCTGTATGATCAGTGCCACCACCTCCTCCCCGCAGAGCTGTATGATCAGTGCCACCACCTCCTCCCCGCAGAGCTGTATGATCAGTGCCACCACCTCCTCCCCGCAGAGCTGTATGATCAGTGCCACCACCTCCTCCCCGCAGAGCTGTATGATCAGTGCCACCTCCTCCTCCCCGCAGAGCTGCATGATCAGTGCCACCACCTCCTCCCCGCAGAGCTGTATGATCAGTGCCACCACCTCCTCCCCGCAGAGCTGTATGATCAGTGCCATCACCTCCTCCCCGCAGAGCTGTATGATCAGTGCCACCTCAACCTCCCCGCAGAGCTGTATGATCAGAGCCACCACCTCCTCCCTGCAGAGCTGTATGATCAGAGAAATCACCTCCTCCCCGCACAGCTGTATGATCAGTACCACCACCTCCTCCCCGCAGAGCTGTATGATCAGTGCCACCACCTCCTCCCCGCACAGCTGTATGATCAGTGCCACCACCTCCTCCCCGCAGAGCTGCATGATCAGAGCCACCACCTCCTCTCCGCAGAGCTGTATGATCAGAGCCACCACCTCCTCCCTGCAGAGCTGTATGATCAGAGAAATCACCTCCTCCCCGGAGAGCCGTATGATCAGTGCCACCACCTTCTCCCCGCAGAGCTGTATGATCAGAGCCACCACATTCTCCTCGCAGAGCTGTAGGATTAGAGCCATCACATCCTCCCCGCAGAGCTGTATGATCAGTGCCACCACCCTCTCCCCGCAGAGCTGTATGATCAGAGCCACCACCTACTCCCCTCAGACCTGTATGATCAGAGCCATAACCTCCTCCTCCCTGCAGAGCTGTATGATCAGAGAAATCACCTCCTCCCCGGAGAGCTGTATGATCAGTGCCAACACCTTCTCCCCGCAGAGCTGTATGATCAGTGCCATCACCTCCTCCCTGCAGAGCTGTATGATCAGTGCCACCACCTCCTCCACGCAGAGCTGTACGATCAGTGCCACCACCTCCTCCCCGCAGAGCTGTATGATCAGTGCCACCACTTCCTCCCCGCAGAGCTGTATGATCAGTGCCACCACCTCCTCCCCGCAGAGCTGTATGATCAGTGCCACCACCTCCTCCCCGCAGAGCTGTATGATCAGTGCCACCTCCTCCTCCCCGCAGAGCTGTATGATCAGTGCCACCACCTCCTCCCCGCAGAGCTGTATCATCAGTGCCACCACCTACTCCTCCCTGCAGAGCTGTCTGATCAGAGAAATCACCTCCACCCCGCAGAGCTGTATGATCAGTGCCACCACCTTCTCCCCCGCAGAGCTGTATGATCAGTGCCACCACCTCCTCCCCGCAGAGCTGTATGATCAGAGCCACCACCTCCTCCCTGCAGAGCTGTATGATCAGAGAAATCACCTCCTCCCCGCACAGTTGTATGATCAGTGCCACCACCTCCTCCCCGCAGAGCTGTATGATCAGTGCCACCACCTCCTCCCCGCACAGCTGTATGATCAGTGCCACCACCTCCTCCCCGCAGAGCTGCATGATCAGAGCCACCACCTCCTCCCCGCAGAGCTGTATGATCAGAGCCACCACCTCCTCCCTGCAGAGCTGTATGATCAGAGAAATCACCTCCTCCCCGGAGAGCCGTATGATCAGTGCCACCACCTTCTCCCCGCAGAGCTGTATGATCAGAGCCACCACATTCTCCCCGCAGAGCTGTAGGATCAGAGCCATCACCTCCTCCCCGCAGAGCTGTATGATCAGTGCCACCACCCTCTCCCCGCAGAGCTGTATGATCAGAGCCACCACCTACTCCCCTCAGACCTGTATGATCAGAGCCATAACCTCCTCCTCCCTGCAGAGCTGTATGATCAGAGAAATCACCTCCTCCCCGGAGAGCTGTATGATCAGTGCCAACACCTTCTCCCCGCAGAGCTGTATGATCAGTGCCACCACCTCCTCCCTGCAGAGCTGTATGATCAGTGCCACCACCTCCTCCCTGCAGAGCTGTATGATCAGAGAAATCACCTCCTCCCCGCACAGCTGTATGATCAGTACCACCACCTCCTCCCCGCAGAGCTGTATGATCAGAGCCACCACCTCCTCCCCGCAGAGCTGTATGATCAGAGCCACCACCTCCTCCCCGCAGAGCTGTATGATCAGAGCCACCTCCTCCTCCCCGCAGAGCTGTATGATCAGTGCCACCACCTCCTCCCCGCAGAGCTGTATGATCAGTGCCACCACCTCCTCCCCGCAGAGCTGTATGATCAGTGCCACCTCCTCCTCCCCGCAGAGCTGTATGATCAGAGCCACCACCTCCTCCCCGCAGAGCTGTATGATCAGAGCCACCACCTCCTCCCTGCAGAGCTGTATGATCAGAGAAATCACCTCCTCCCCGCACAGCTGTATGATCAGTACCACCACCTCCTCCCCGCAGAGCTGTATGATCAGAGCCACCACCTCCTCCCCGCAGAGCTGTATGATCAGAGCCACCACCTCCTCCCTGCAGAGCTGTATGATCAGTGCCACCACCTCCTCCCCGCAGAGCTGTATGATCAGTGCCACCACCTCCTCCCCGCAGAGCTGTATGATCAGTGCCACCTCCTCCTCCCCGCAGAGCTGCATGATCAGTGCCACCACCTCCTCCCCGCAGAGCTGTATGATCAGTGCCACCACCTCCTCCCCGCAGAGCTGTATGATCAGTGCCATCACCTCCTCCCCGCAGAGCTGTATGATCAGTGCCACCTCAACCTCCCCGCAGAGCTGTATGATCAGAGCCACCACCTCCTCCCTGCAGAGCTGTATGATCAGAGAAATCACCTCCTCCCCGCACAGCTGTATGATCAGTACCACCACCTCCTCCCCGCAGAGCTGTATGATCAGTGCCACCACCTCCTCCCCGCACAGCTGTATGATCAGTGCCACCACCTCCTCCCCGCAGAGCTGCATGATCAGAGCCACCACCTCCTCTCCGCAGAGCTGTATGATCAGAGCCACCACCTCCTCCCTGCAGAGCTGTATGATCAGAGAAATCACCTCCTCCCCGGAAAGCCGTATGATCAGTGCCACCACCTTCTCCCCGCAGAGCTGTATGATCAGAGCCACCACATTCTCCTCGCAGAGCTGTAGGATTAGAGCCATCACATCCTCCCCGCAGAGCTGTATGATCAGTGCCACCACCCTCTCCCCGCAGAGCTGTATGATCAGAGCCACCACCTACTCCCCTCAGACCTGTATGATCAGAGCCATAACCTCCTCCTCCCTGCAGAGCTGTATGATCAGAGAAATCACCTCCTCCCCGGAGAGCTGTATGATCAGTGCCAACACCTTCTCCCCGCAGAGCTGTATGATCAGTGCCATCACCTCCTCCCTGCAGAGCTGTATGATCAGTGCCACCACCTCCTCCACGCAGAGCTGTACGATCAGTGCCACCACCTCCTCCCCGCAGAGCTGTATGATCAGTGCCACCACTTCCTCCCCGCAGAGCTGTATGATCAGTGCCACCACCTCCTCCCCGCAGAGCTGTATGATCAGTGCCACCACCTCCTCCCCGCAGAGCTGTATGATCAGTGCCACCTCCTCCTCCCCGCAGAGCTGTATGATCAGTGCCACCACCTCCTCCCCGCAGAGCTGTATCATCAGTGCCACCACCTACTCCTCCCTGCAGAGCTGTCTGATCAGAGAAATCACCTCCACCCCGCAGAGCTGTATGATCAGTGCCACCACCTTCTCCCCCGCAGAGCTGTATGATCAGTGCCACCACCTCCTCCCCGCAGAGCTGTATGATCAGAGCCACCACCTCCTCCCTGCAGAGCTGTATGATCAGAGAAATCACCTCCTCCCCGCACAGTTGTATGATCAGTGCCACCACCTCCTCCCCGCAGAGCTGTATGATCAGTGCCACCACCTCCTCCCCGCACAGCTGTATGATCAGTGCCACCACCTCCTCCCCGCAGAGCTGCATGATCAGAGCCACCACCTCCTCCCCGCAGAGCTGTATGATCAGAGCCACCACCTCCTCCCTGCAGAGCTGTATGATCAGAGAAATCACCTCCTCCCCGGAGAGCCGTATGATCAGTGCCACCACCTTCTCCCCGCAGAGCTGTATGATCAGAGCCACCACATTCTCCCCGCAGAGCTGTAGGATCAGAGCCATCACCTCCTCCCCGCAGAGCTGTATGATCAGTGCCACCACCCTCTCCCCGCAGAGCTGTATGATCAGAGCCACCACCTACTCCCCTCAGACCTGTATGATCAGAGCCATAACCTCCTCCTCCCTGCAGAGCTGTATGATCAGAGAAATCACCTCCTCCCCGGAGAGCTGTATGATCAGTGCCAACACCTTCTCCCCGCAGAGCTGTATGATCAGTGCCACCACCTCCTCCCTGCAGAGCTGTATGATCAGTGCCACCACCTCCTCCCCGCAGAGCTGTACGATCAGTGCCACCACCTCCTCCCCGCAGAGCTGTATGATCAGTGCCACCACCTCCTCCCCGCAGAGCTGTATGATCAGTGCCACCACCTCCTCCCCGCAGAGCTGTATGATCAGTGCCACCACCTCCTCCCCGCAGAGCTGTATGATCAGTGCCACCTCCTCCTCCCTGCAGAGCTGTATGATCAGAGAAATCACCTCCTCCCCGCACAGCTGTATGATCAGTACCACCACCTCCTCCCCGCAGAGCTGTATGATCAGAGCCACCACCTCCTCCCCGCAGAGCTGTATGATCAGTGCCACCACCTCCTCCCCGCACAGCTGTATGATCAGTGCCACCACCTCCTCCCCGCAGAGCTGCATGATCAGTGCCACCACCTCCTCCCCGCAGAGCTGTATGATCAGTGCCACCACCTCCTCCCCGCAGAGCTGTATGATCAGTGCCACCACCTCCTCCCCGCAGAGCTGTATGATCAGAGCCACCACCTCCTCCCTGCAGAGCTGTATGATCAGAGAAATCACCTCCTCCCCGCACAGCTGTATGATCAGTACCACCACCTCCTCCCCGCAGAGCTGTATGATCAGAGCCACCACCTCCTCCCCGCAGAGCTGTATGATCAGTGCCACCACCTCCTCCCCGCACAGCTGTATGATCAGTGCCACCACCTCCTCCCCGCAGAGCTGCATGATCAGAGCCACCACCTCCTCCCCGCAGAGCTGTATGATCAGTGCCACCACCTCCTCCCCGCAGAGCTGTATCATCAGTGCCACCACCTACTCCTCCCTGCAGAGCTGTATGATCAGAGAAATCACCTCCACCCCGCAGAGCTGTATGATCAGTGCCACCACCTCCTCCCCGCAGAGCTGTATCATCAGTGCCACCACCTACTCCTCCCTGCAGAGCTGTATGATCAGAGAAATCACCTCCACCCCGCAGAGCTGTATGATCAGTGCCACCACCTTCTCCCCCGCAGAGCTGTATGATCAGAGCCACCACTTCCTCCCCGCAGAGCTGTATAATCAGTGCCACCACCTCCACCCCGCAGAGCTGTATGATCAGAGAAATCACCTCCACCCCGCAGAGCTGTATGATCAGAGCCACCACCTCCTCCCCGCAGAGCTGTATGATCAGAGCCACCACCCTCTCCCCGCAGAGCTGTATAATCAGTGCCACCACCTCCTCCCCGCAGAGCTGTATGATCAGTGCCACCACCTCCTCCCCGCAGAGCTGTATGATCAGTGCCACCACCTCCTCCCCGCAGAGCTGTATGATCAGTGCCACCTCCTTCTCCCCGCAGAGCTGTATGATCAGAGAAATCACCTCCACCCCGCAGAGCTGTATGATCAGTGCCACCACCTCCTCCCCGCAGAGCTGTATCATCAGTGCCACCACCTACTCCTCCCTGCAGAGCTGTATGATCAGAGAAATCACCTCCACCCCGCAGAGCTCTATGATCAGTGCCAACACCTTCTCCCCCGCAGAGCTGTATGATCTGCGGGGGAGAAGGTGTTGGCACTGATCATAGAGCTCTGCGGGGTGGAGGTGATTTCTCTGATCATACAGCTCTGCAGGGAGGAGTAGGTGGTGGCACTGATGATACAGCTCTGCGGGGAGGAGGTGGTGGCACTGATCATACAGCTCTGCGGGGTGGAGGTGATTTCTCTGATCATACAGCTCTGCGGGGAGAAGGAGGTGGCACTGATCATACAGCTCTGCGGGGAGGAGGTGGTGGCACTGATCATACAGCTCTGCGGGGAGGAGGTGGTGGCACTGATCATACAGCTCTGCGGGGAGGAGGTGGTGGCACTGATTATACAGCTCTGCGGGGAGAGGGTGGTGGCTCTGATCATACAGCTCTGCGGGGAGGAGGTGGTGGCTCTGATCATACAGCTCTGCGGGGTGGAGGTGATTTCTCTGATCATACAGCTCTGCGGGGTGGAGGTGGTGGCACTGATTATACAGCTCTGCGGGGAGGAAGTGGTGGCTCTGATCATACAGCTCTGCGGGGGAGAAGGTGGTGGCACTGATCATACAGCTCTGCGGGGTGGAGGTGATTTCTCTGATCATACAGCTCTGCAGGGAGGAGTAGGTGGTGGCACTGATGATACAGCTCTGCGGGGAGGAGGTGGTGGCACTGATCATACAGCTCTGCGGGGTGGAGGTGATTTCTCTGATCATACAGCTCTGCAGGGAGGAGTAGGTGGTGGCACTGATGATACAGCTCTGCGGGGAGGAGGTGATGGCACTGATCATACAGCTCTGCGGGGAGGAGGTGGTGGCTCTGATCATGCAGCTCTGCGGGGAGGAGGTGGTGGCACTGATCATACAGCTGTGCGGGGAGGAGGTGGTGGCACTGATCATACAGCTCTGCGGGGAGGAGGTGGTGGCTCTGATCATACAGCTCTGCGGGGAGGAGGTGGTGGTACTGATCATACAGCTGTGCGGGGAGGAGGTGATTTCTCTGATCATACAGCTCTGCAGGGAGGAGGTGGTGGCTCTGATCATACAGCTCTGCGGGGAGGAGGAGGTGGCACTGATCATACAGCTCTGCGGGGAGGAGGTGGTGGCACTGATCATACAGCTCTGCGGGGAGGAGGTGGTGGCACTGATCATACAGCTCTGCGGGGAGGAGGTGGTGGCACTGATCATACAGCTCTGCGGGGAGGAGGAGGTGGCACTGATCATACAGCTCTGCGGGGAGGAGGTGGTGGCACTGATCATACAGCTCTGCGGGGAGGAGGTGGTGGCACTGATCATACAGCTCTGCGGGGAGGAGGTGGTGGCACTGATCATACAGCTCTGCGGGGAGGAGGTGGTGGCACTGATCGTACAGCTCTGCGGGGAGGAGGTGGTGGCACTGATCATACAGCTCTGCAGGGAGGAGGAGGTTATGGCTCTGATCATACAGGTCTGAGGGGAGTAGGTGGTGGCTCTGATCATACAGCTCTGCGGGGAGAGGGTGGTGGCACTGATCATACAGCTCTGCGGGGAGGAGGTGATGGCTCTGATCCTACAGCTCTGCGGGGAGAATGTGGTGGCTCTGATCATACAGCTCTGCGGGGAGAAGGTGGTGGCACTGATCATACGGCTCTCCGGGGAGGAGGTGATTTCTCTGATCATACAGCTCTGCAGGGAGGAGGTGGTGGCTCTGATCATACAGCTCTGCGGGGAGGAGGTGGTGGCTCTGATCATGCAGCTCTGCGGGGAGGAGGTGGTGGCACTGATCATACAGCTGTGCGGGGAGGAGGTGGTGGCACTGATCATACAGCTCTGCGGGGAGGAGGTGGTGGCACTGATCATACAACTGTGCGGGGAGGAGGTGATTTCTCTGATCATACAGCTCTGCAGGGAGGAGGTGGTGGCTCTGATCATACAGCTCTGCGGGGAGGAGGTGGTGGCACTGATCATACAGCTCTGCGGGGGAGAAGGTGGTGGCACTGATCATACAGCTCTGCGGGGTGGAGGTGATTTCTCTGATCAGACAGCTCTGCAGGGAGGAGTAGGTGGTGGCACTGATGATACAGCTCTGCGGGGAGGAGGTGGTGGCACTGATCATACAGCTCTGCGGGGAGGAGGAGGTGGCACTGATCATACAGCTCTGCGGGGAGGAGGTGGTGGCACTGATCATACAGCTCTGCGGGGAGGAGGTGGTGGCACTGATCATACAGCTCTGCGGGGAGGAAGTGGTGGCACTGATCATACAGCTCTGCGGGGAGGAGGTGGTGGCACTGATCGTACAGCTCTGCGTGGAGGAGGTGGTGGCACTGATCATACAGCTCTGCAGGGAGGAGGTGATGGCACTGATCATACAGCTCTGCGGGGAGAAGGTGTTGGCACTGATCATACAGCTCTCCGGGGAGGAGGTGATTTCTCTGATCATACAGCTCTGCAGGGAGGAGGAGGTTATGGCTCTGATCATACAGGTCTGAGGGGAGTAGGTGGTGGCTCTGATCATACAGCTCTGCGGGGAGAGGGTGGTGGCACTGATCATACAGCTCTGCGGGGAGGATGTGATGGCTCTAATCCTACAGCTCTGCGAGGAGAATGTGGTGGCTCTGATCATACAGCTCTGCGGGGAGAAGGTGGTGGCACTGATCATACGGCTCTCCGGGGAGGAGGTGATTTCTCTGATCATACAGCTCTGCAGGGAGGAGGTGGTGGCTCTGATCATACAGCTCTGCGGAGAGGAGGTGGTGGCTCTGATCATGCAGCTCTGCGGGGAGGAGGTGGTGGCACTGATCATACAGCTGTGCGGGGAGGAGGTGGTGGCACTGATCATACAGCTCTGCGGGGAGGAGGTGGTGGTACTGATCATACAGCTGTGCGGGGAGGAGGTGATTTCTCTGATCATACAGCTCTGCAGGGAGGAGGTGGTGGCTCTGATCATACAGCTCTGCGGGGAGGTTGAGGTGGCACTGATCATACAGCTCTGCGGGGAGGAGGTGATGGCACTGATCATACAGCTCTGCGGGGAGGAGGTGGTGGCACTGATCATACAGCTCTGCGGGGAGGAGGTGGTGGCACTGATCATGCAGCTCTGCGGGGAGGAGGAGGTGGCACTGATCATACAGCTCTGCGGGGAGGAGGTGGTGGCACTGATCATACAGCTCTGCGGGGAGGAGGTGGTGGCACTGATCATACAGCTCTGCAGGGAGGAGGTGGTGGCTCTGATCATACAGCTCTGCGGGGAGGAGGTGGTGGCTCTGATCATACAGCTCTGCGGGGAGGAGGTGGTGGTACTGATCATACAGCTGTGCGGGGAGGAGGTGATTTCTCTGATCATACAGCTCTGCAGGGAGGAGGTGGTGGCTCTGATCATACAGCTCTGCGGGGAGGAGGTGGTGGCTCTGATCATACAGCTCTGCGGGGAGGAGGAGGTGGCACTGATCATACAGCTCTGCGGGGAGGAGGTGGTGGCACTGATCATACAGCTCTGCGGGGAGGAGGTGGTGGCACTGATCATACAGCTCTGCGGGGAGGAGGAGGTGGCTCTGATCATACAGCTCTGCGGGGAGGAGGTGGTGGCTCTGATCATACAGCTCTGCGGGGAGGAGGTGGTGGCTCTGATCATACAGCTCTGCGGGGAGGAGGTGGTGGTACTGATCATACAGCTGTGCGGGGAGGAGGTGATTTCTCTGATCATACAGCTCTGCAGGGAGGAGGTGGTGGCACTGATCATACAGCTCTGCTCCTCCCCGCAGAGCTGTATGATCAGTGCCACCTCCTCCTCCCCGCAGAGCTGTATGATCAGAGCCACCTCCTCCTCCCCGCAGAGCTGTATGATCAGTGCCACCACCTCCTCCCCGCAGAGCTGTATGATCAGTGCCACCACCACCAGTGCCAAACCAGGGATTCAAGCTTCAGGAGGCTAATTTGCATATTCCAGGTGCCTTCTGGGAGAAGCGAAGTCTCCCTAAGCTAGAAGATCGTTGGGTACAGCCGGGACCAGCTGCTTCGAAAGCATCACCAAACCAGGGATTCAAGCTTCAGGAGGCTAATTTGCATATTCCAGGTGCCTTCTGGGAGAAGCGAAGTCTCCCTAAGCTAGAAGATCGTTGGGTACAGCCGGGACCAGCTGCTTCGAAAGCATCACCAAACCGCGCGCCTTATGGCGCGCGAATTTTTGCCTGTAGGACATTATTGCAAGAGAGCTTGGCTGAGTAGATTACACAAGAAGGAAAACACACAGCAAGTCAGCAGGATCTAGCAGCAACATGGCAGATGTGACAACCTACATGGTGAGCTGCAGCATGTGCTACATGTTCACAGATCGACCAGAAGAAGAATCCAATTTCACCTGTCAGAAGTGTAGACTAGTGGCCCTTTTAGAAGAAAAGGTGCGGGGTCTGGAAGAAAGAATAGCAACTTTGAAACTCATCAAAGAGAATGAAGACTTTCTAGACAGAACAGAAGCATCTTTACTGGTCACAGAAGGTGAAAAAAGTGTCAGAGAACCTCCAAAAGCAGATGAGTGGAAGCATGTGACCAAAAGAAGCAAGAAGACCATGGAGAAATCACCAACCACACAACTGAAGAACCGATATCAAATCTTTGTAGAGGATGAAGATGGCACACCTAAGAATGAAGCAATACCAGCAAGCAAAAAAGAAAAGGGCACACAGCAACAAGTGACAGCAAAAAGTACAGCCAAGAAGCAACGAAGAGTGGTGGTGGTGGGAGACTCACTACTGAGAGGCACAGAAGCAACCATCTGCAGACCGGACATAACTGCAAGAGAAGTATGCTGCCTTCCAGGTGCGATGATCAAGGATGTGACCGATAGGATACCAAAGCTCTTCAGCTCCAAGGACGTCCACCCATTTCTTCTGATACATGTTGGCACCAATGACACGGCAAGGAAGGACCTACCGACAATCTGCAAGGACTTTGAAGAGTTGGGGAAGAAAGTAAAGGAACTGGATGCACAGGTAGTTTTTTCTTCTATCCTTCCAGTAGACGGGCATGGCACCAGGAGATGGAACAGGATCCTTGATGCAAACAACTGGCTAAGACGATGGTGCAGACAACAAGGATTTGGATTCCTGGACCACGGTGTGAATTACTGGTATGATGGACTCCTCGCCAGAGACGGACTACACCTCAACAAACCTGGGAAACACACATTCGCCAGAAGACTCGCTACAATCATCAGGAGGGCGTTAAACTAGAAGAAAAGGGGACGGGAAGAAAAACATTAGACTCGAACAAAGACGACCCAGGAAAACATATTCAGAAGGGAGGTAAGAACATTTCTAAAACAATCCACAGTGAGGAGATTGGAACAAAACAAAATCCTCTAAACTGCATGCTCGCAAACGCCAGAAGCCTGACAAACAAGATGGAAGAACTAGAAGCAGAAATATCTACAGGTAACTTTGACATAGTGGGAATAACCGAGACATGGTTAGATGAAAGCTATGACTGGGCAGTTAACTTACAGGGTTACAGTCTGTTTAGAAAGGATCGTAAAAATCGGAGAGGAGGAGGGGTTTGTCTCTATGTAAAGTCTTGTCTAAAGTCCACTTTAAGGGAGGATATTAGCGAAGGGAATGAGGATGTCGAGTCCATATGGGTTTAAATTCATGGAGGGAAAAATGGTAACAAAATTCTCATTGGGGTCTGTTACAAACCCCCAAATATAACAGAAAGCATGGAAAGTCTACTTCTAAAGCAGATAGATGAAGCTGCAACCCATAATGAGGTCCTGGTTATGGGGGACTTTAACTACCCGGATATTAACTGGGAAACAGAAACCTGTGAAACCCATAAAGGCAACAGGTTTCTGCTAATAACCAAGAAAAATTATCTTTCACAATTGGTGCAGAATCCAACCAGAGGAGCAGCACTTTTAGACCTAATACTATCTAATAGACCTGACAGAATAACAAATCTGCAGGTGGTTGGGCATTTAGGAAATAGCGACCACAATATTGTGCAGTTTCACCTGTCTTTCACTAGGAGGACTTGTCAGGGAGTCACAAAAACATTGAACTTTAGGAAGGCAAAGTTTGAACAGCTTAGAGATGCCCTTAATCTGGTAGACTGGGACAATATCCTCAGAAATGAGAATACAGATAATAAATGGGAAATGTTTAAGAACATCCTAAATAGGCAGTGTAAGCGGTTTATACCTTGTGGGAATAAAAGGACTAGAAATAGGAAAAACCCAATGTGGCTAAACAAAGAAGTAAGACAGGCAATTAACAGTAAAAAGAAAGCATTTGCACTACTAAAGCAGGATGGCACCATTGAAGCTCTAAAAAACTATAGGGAGAAAAATACTTTATCTAAAAAACTAATTAAAGCTGCCAAAAAGGAAACAGAGAAGCACATTGCTAAGGAGAGTAAAACTAATCCCAAACTGTTCTTCAACTATATCAATAGTAAAAGAATAAAAACTGAAAATGTAGGCCCCTTAAAAAATAGTGAGGAAAGAATGGTTGTAGATGACGAGGAAAAAGCTAACATATTAAACACCTTCTTCTCCACGGTATTCACGGTGGAAAATGAAATGCTAGGTGAAATCCCAAGAAACAATGAAAACCCTATATTAAGGGTCACCAATCTAACCCAAGAAGAGGTGCGAAACCGGCTAAATAAGATTAAAATAGATAAATCTCCGGGTCCGGATGGCATACACCCACGAGTACTAAGAGAACTAAGTAATGTAATAGATAAACCATTATTTCTTATTTTTAGTGACTCTATAGCGACAGGGTCTGTTCCGCAGGATTGGCGCATAGCAAATGTGGTGCCAATATTCAAAAAGGGCTCTAAAAGTGAACCTGGAAATTATAGGCCAGTAAGTCTAACCTCTATTGTTGGTAAAATATTTGAAGGGTTTCTGAGGGATGTTATTCTGGATTATCTCAATGAGAATAACTGTTTAACTCCATATCAGCATGGGTTTATGAGAAATCGCTCCTGTCAAACCAATCTAATCAGTTTTTATGAAGAGGTAAGCTATAGGCTGGACCACGGTGAGTCATTGGACGTGGTATATCTCGATTTTTCCAAAGCGTTTGATACCGTGCCGCACAAGAGGTTGGTACACAAAATGAGAATGCTTGGTCTGGGGGAAAATGTGTGTAAATGGGTTAGTAACTGGCTTAGTGATAGAAAGCAGAGGGTGGTTATAAATGGTATAGTCTCTAACTGGGTCGCTGTGACCAGTGGGGTACCGCAGGGGTCAGTATTGGGACCTGTTCTCTTCAACATATTCATTAATGATCTGGTAGAAGGTTTACACAGTAAAACATCGATATTTGCAGATGATACAAAACTATGTAAAGCAGTTAATACAAGAGAAGATAGTATTCTGCTACAGATGGATCTGGATAAGTTGGAAACTTGGGCTGAAAGGTGGCAGATGAGGTTTAACAATGATAAATGTAAGGTTATACACATGGGAAGAGGGAATCAATATCACCATTACACACTGAACGGGAAACCACTGGGTAAATCTGACAGGGAGAAGGACTTGGGGATCCTAGTTAATGATAAACTTACCTGGAGCAGCCAGTGCCAGGCAGCAGCTGCCAAGGCAAACAGGATCATGGGGTGCATTAAAAGAGGTCTGGATACACATGATGAGAGCATTATACTGCCTCTGTACAAATCCCTAGTTAGACCGCACATGGAGTACTGTGTCCAGTTTTGGGCACCGGTGCTCAGGAAGGATATAATGGAACTAGAGAGAGTACAAAGGAGGGCAACAAAATTAATAAAGGGGATAGGAGAACTACAATACCCAGATAGATTAGCGAAATTAGGATTATTTAGTCTAGAAAAAAGACGACTGAGGGGCGATCTAATAACCATGTATAAGTATATAAGGGGACAATACAAATATCTCGCTGAGGATCTGTTTATACCAAGGAAGGTGACGGGCACAAGGGGGCATTCTTTGCGTCTGGAGGAGAGAAGGTTTTTCCACCAACACAGAAGAGGATTCTTTACTGTTAGGGCAGTGAGAATCTGGAATTGCTTGCCTGAGGAGGTGGTGATGGCGAACTCAGTCGAGGGGTTCAAGAGAGGCCTGGATGTCTTCCTGGAGCAGAACAATATTGTATCATACAATTATTAGGTTCTGTAGAAGGACGTAGATCTGGGTATTTATTATGATGGAATATAGGCTGAACTGGATGGACAAATGTCTTTTTTCGGCCTTACTAACTATGTTACTATGTTACTATGTTACCTCCTCCCCGCAGAGCTGTATGATCAGTGCCACCACCTCCTCCCCGCAGAGCTGTATGATCAGTGCCACCTCCTCCTCCCCGCAGAGCTGTATGATCAGAGCCACCACCTCCTCCCCGCAGAGCTGTATGATCAGAGCCACCACCTCCTCCCTGCAGAGCTGTATGATCAGAGAAATCACCTCCTCCCCGCACAGCTGTATGATCAGTACCACCACCTCCTCCCCGCAGAGCAGTATGATCAGAGCCACCACCTCCTCCCCGCAGAGCTGTATGATCAGTGCCACCACCTCCTCCCCGCAGAGCTGTATGATCAGTGCCACCTCCTCCTCCCCGCAGAGCTGTATGATCAGAGAAATCACCTCCACCCCGCAGAGCTGTATGATCAGTGCCACCACCTCCTCCCCGCAGAGCTGTATCATCAGTGCCACCACCTACTCCTCCCTGCAGAGCTGTATGATCAGAGAAATCACCTCCACCCCGCAGAGCTGTATGATCAGTGCCACCACCTTCTCCCCCGCAGAGCTGTATGATCAGAGCCACCACTTCCTCCCCGCAGAGCTGTATAATCAGTGCCACCACCTCCACACCGCAGAGCTGTATGATCAGAGAAATCACCTCCACCCCGCAGAGCTGTATGATCAGAGCCACCACCCTCTCCCCGCAGAGCTGTATAATCAGTGCCACCACCTCCTCCCCGCAGAGCTGTATGATCAGTGCCACCACCTCCTCCCCGCAGAGCTGTATGATCAGTGCCACCACCTCCTCCCCGCAGAGCTGTATGATCAGTGCCACCTCCTCCTCCCCGCAGAGCTGTATGATCAGAGCCACCTCCTCCTCCCCGCAGAGCTGTATGATCAGTGCCACCACCTCCTCCCCGCAGAGCTGTATGATCAGTGCCACCACCTCCTCCCCGCAGAGCTGTATGATCAGTGCCACCTCCTCCTCCCCGCAGAGCTGTATGATCAGAGCCACCACCTCCTCCCCGCAGAGCTGTATGATCAGAGCCACCACCTCCTCCCTGCAGAGCTGTATGATCAGAGCCACCACCTCCTCCCCGCAGAGCTGTATGATCAGAGCCACCACCTCCTCCCTGCAGAGCTGTATGATCAGAGAAATCACCTCCTCCCCGCAGAGCTGTATGATCAGTGCCACCACCTCCTCCCCGCAGAGCTGTATGATCAGTGCCACCACCTCCTCCCCGCAGAGCTGTATGATCAGTGCCACCACCTCCTCCCCGCAGAGCTGTATGATCAGTGCCACCACCTCCTCCCTGCAGAGCTGTATGATCAGAGAAATCACCTCCTCCCCGCACAGCTGTATGATCAGTACCAACACCTCCTCCCTGCAGAGCTGTATGATCAGAGAAATCACCTCCTCCCCGCACAGCTGTATGATCAGTACCACCACCTCCTCCCCGCAGAGCTGTATGATCAGTGCCACCACCTCCTCCCCGCAGAGCTGTATGATCAGAGCCACCACCTCCTCCCCGCAGAGCTGTATGATCAGTGCCACCACCTCCTCCCCGCACAGCTGTATGATCAGTGCCACCACCTCCTCCCCGCAGAGCTGCATGATCAGAACCACCACCTCCTCCCCGCAGAGCTGTATGATCAGAGCCACCACCTCCTCCCCGCAGAGCTGTATGATCAGTGCCACCACCTCCTCCCCGCAGAGCTGTATCATCAGTGCCACCACCTACTCCTCCCTGCAGAGCTGTATGATCAGAGAAATCACCTCCACCCCGCAGAGCTGTATGATCAGTGCCACCACCTCCTCCCCGCAGAGCTGTATCATCAGTGCCACCACCTACTCCTCCCTGCAGAGCTGTATGATCAGAGAAATCACCTCCACCCCGCAGAGCTGTATGATCAGTGCCACCACCTTCTCCCCCGCAGAGCTGTATGATCAGAGCCACCACTTCCTCCCCGCAGAGCTGTATAATCAGTGCCACCACCTCCACCCCGCAGAGCTGTATGATCAGAGAAATCACCTCCACCCCGCAGAGCTGTATGATCAGAGCCACCACCTCCTCCCCTCAGAGCTGTATGATCAGAGCCACCACCCTCTCCCCGCAGAGCTGTATAATCAGTGCCACCACCTCCTCCCCGCAGAGCTGTATGATCAGTGCCACCACCTCCTCCCCGCAGAGCTGTATGATCAGTGCCACCACCTCCTCCCCGCAGAGCTGTATGATCAGTGCCACCTCCTTCTCCCCGCAGAGCTGTATGATCAGAGAAATCACCTCCACCCCGCAGAGCTGTATGATCAGTGCCACCACCTCCTCCCCGCAGAGCTGTATGATCAGTGCCACCACCTCCTCCCCGCAGAGCTGTATGATCAGTGCCACCTCCTCCTCCCCGCAGAGCTGTATGATCAGAGCCACCACCTCCTCCCCGCAGAGCTGTATGATCAGAGCCACCACCTCCTCCCTGCAGAGCTGTATGATCAGAGAAATCACCTCCTCCCCGCACAGCTGTATGATCAGTACCACCACCTCCTCCCCGCAGAGCAGTATGATCAGAGCCACCACCTCCTCCCCGCAGAGCTGTATGATCAGTGCCACCACCTCCTCCCCGCAGAGCTGTATGATCAGTGCCACCTCCTCCTCCCCGCAGAGCTGTATGATCAGAGAAATCACCTCCACCCCGCAGAGCTGTATGATCAGTGCCACCACCTCCTCCCCGCAGAGCTGTATCATCAGTGCCACCACCTACTCCTCCCTGCAGAGCTGTATGATCAGAGAAATCACCTCCACCCCGCAGAGCTGTATGATCAGTGCCACCACCTTCTCCCCCGCAGAGCTGTATGATCAGAGCCACCACTTCCTCCCCGCAGAGCTGTATAATCAGTGCCACCACCTCCTCCCCGCAGAGCTGTATGATCGGTTTTCCTACTTGTAATGTTTTTAATATAACTGATGCTGGGCGCAGTCTCAGGATGGGGGGGTTGGTGTGATCTGACGATAATGTGGGAGCTGCACTGTACAGCGCTATACACGGGGACATTTCAACGCAGATACATCAGCTGCTCCAGCAGCGGCAAATGAGTGATCTGAGGACAGACGCATCACGAAAGAGGCGGGGACTTCAGGGGGCGGGGTTACTGGGCGGGAATAATAACAATGACTGGTCAAACATATCAACCCTTATTGGCCTCTTTTTTTCATGAAAGAACCAGTGGAGCGCAGGGGGCGTGTTTCCCGGAGACCAATGAGGACGCGCACCGGAGCATAAATACCCTGCTCCCGCCGCTCCTCTCATCACATCTGTGCCCGCCACGTCTATACGGAGCCATGGCAAGAACAAAGCAGACCGCTCGTAAATCCACCGGAGGGAAAGCTCCCCGCAAGCAGCTGGCCACAAAGGCCGCCAGGAAGAGCGCTCCCGCCACTGGTGGAGTGAAGAAGCCGCATCGTTACCGGCCAGGAACAGTCGCTCTCCGTGAGATCCGCCGCTATCAGAAATCCACCGAGCTGCTGATCCGTAAGCTTCCCTTCCAGCGCCTGGTGAGGGAGATCGCCCAGGACTTCAAAACCGATCTGCGTTTCCAGAGTTCGGCCGTCATGGCCCTGCAGGAGGCCAGCGAGGCTTATCTGGTGGGGTTGTTCGAGGACACCAACCTGTGCGCCATCCACGCCAAGAGGGTCACCATCATGCCCAAAGACATCCAGCTGGCCCGCCGGATCCGTGGGGAGAGAGCTTAGATCTGCCCCGGCTGCGACCACAACACAAAGGCTCTTTTCAGAGCCACCAAATCCTCCCACAAATGAGCCGAGTCCTGAACGGTCTCTCTTCTGCGCGTATTCTCCATATACGGAGCGCGGTCAGGAAAGGTAATAGCCGGCTGCTGTGTCCGATATTGTAGGTGATCAGCGATATTCCAGTTACCGCTCCGCGCATCCTTTATTCTCACCAAGTCCAAAAGTGCGACATCAATTACATGACTGACGTTTTATAAGGACAGGGTAAAGTGTGCGCTGTGCACAGCCCGGGTCTTTGGTGGTGGAGGCGCGGTTTCTGTACAGCGCAGACGTAAATGGGGTCCTAGTGCCGCCTCTGCAGTCTTGCGGCTTTAGGTTGTAATTATCATATATTTGAGTTTTCTCATCTTATCTGTGGCTGGTGCCGCCGGGGGTCTGGTTACATACAGCTCCCTGCTCTGCAGTGACCGGTAATGGCCACCAGTCGGGCACCACGTGTAATGATGAGTGACTGCCGGGGATCAGATGAGTTATCTGTAGATCAGTGTCCTTAAAATGTATTTTTTATTCTACTTTATAACAAGCTGGAAAATAACAACCGAAACTACAATGGAAGTAAAAATCAAAATAACCAACAGATCTAAGCGACGCTGAGATGAGAAGAATAGAGAAGCGGGAAAAGAAGAGCACAATAAGTGGAAAATTCAAAATCTCCAACCGTTCTGTGCTCAACCAATCAGACGAAAGGGAGGAGCTAGGAGCTAATTGCAAAATTTCTACTAGCAATCTCCCCCGGATACGCGTCGGAACAGGTGAATATGCATGGCTCACCCTCCCCCGTCATACTCACCCTCCTGGCAGCGTCTCTGCAAGTCCCTGCTTCTCCGATGGTCTCTGGTGCCGGCAACTTGTTCCTGTGTTCGTCATGGTACCGCTCATTAAAGTAATGAATATGCGCTCCACGCCTGTGGGAGTGGAGCCACGTATGTATTCATTACTTTGTTTAGTGGTCACGTGGTACCACTCATTACAGGAAGAGATGCAGGCGCCAGAGACTATCTGAGAAGCAGAGACCGCGCCAGTATGAGGTGAGTATGATGTGCCAGCCGCCGACCCCCTGGTACAATGACTCCAGTATAAGACGAGAGGGGCACTTTCAGCCTAAAAAAAATGGCTGCAAATCTCAGATTATACTCGAATGTATAAGGTAAATGCCTCTGGCACTATAGAGGGCGATGTAGTAAGGATTATTTTTCAGTTACACTGGTGTTTAACCCTCTTGCTGCCTGTACAGTTTTTACATTAAAGCAATGAATTAAAAAAAACACCAACAAACTAATTTGTACTTTACAATTATGAGCAGGTTCCTGTAATTTTGCATTAAAACATGATATTTTATATAAAAACAAATGCATAAAAATGTCTTTCTGGGTTGTAATTGGTACATGAGGTAACGGCATAAATGAAGTACCATCATCTGGTGATTAAATGATGGGAAATCTCTTCTAATTTCACTTGCTTCTTTCGTCCTTCCAAATCTCCATTTATGGAAGTTCTTCATCAGAAAATGAACAAATGTCTATCATTGCATTACGCTGAGGTTGGGACGCTCTGGGGGTATCACATCCACAGGAAGGATATAATGGAACTAGAGAGAGTACAAAGGAGGCCAACAAAATTAATAAAGGGAATGGGAGAACTACAATACCCAGATAGGTTAGCGAAATTAGGATTATTTAGTCTAGAAAAAAGACGGGGCGATCTAATAACCATGTATAAGTATATAAGGGGACAATACAAATATCTCGCTGAGGATCTGTTTATACCAAGGAAGGTGACGGGCACAAGGGGGCATTCTTTGCGTCTGGAAGAGAGAAGGTTTTTCCACCAACATAGAAGAGGATTCTTTACTGTTAGGGCAGTGAGAATCTGGAATTGCTTGCCTGAGGAGGTGGTGATGGCGAACTCAGTCGAGGGGTTCAAGAGAGGCCTGGATGTCTTCCTGGAGCAGAACAATATTGTATCATACAATTATTAGGTTCTGTAGAAGGACGTAGATCTGGGGATTTATTATGATGGAATATAGGCTGAACTGGAAGGACAAATGTATTTTTTCGGCCTTACTAACTATGTTACTATGTTACATTGTATAGGGGATAACTGTGGGTGCATCAAAGTGTGTGTGTGTGGGGGACTTAGGGCATCATACTGTTTGGGGAGTTACTGGGGGTATTGTACCCCCACACAGTAACTGTGGGGACATCCTGCTGTGTGGGTATCTTACTGTGTAGGAGGCATCATACTGTGTGGAGGGTAACTGGGGGCATCATCTGTTGTGGAAGATATGATCCACCATGATCTGGAACAGTAATGACAATATTTAGGATACCCTCAATCATAAGGGAAGGAAATTACACATAATAGAAGCTGGAAAGATAATTGCAGAAACTGAGCAATGAGCGGGAAAATCAAACTTCCCTACAGTTTAGTATTTAGCCAATCAGCAGAGAAAGGGAGGAGCTAATGTAGATTCTGTAAGCCCCGTCCCGGAAGTGCGTCATCTCTGCAGTTCTCTCTCTGGTCCATTCTCCCTCCATATAAAGGTGCAGTCCCTGAGGCTCAGGAATCAGTTTTTGCTCATTAACTGCAGAAAATGTCTGGTCGCGGCAAAGGAGGAAAAGGTCTCGGGAAGGGCGGCGCCAAACGGCACAGGAAGGTGCTCCGTGATAACATCCAGGGCATCACCAAGCCTGCCATCCGCCGTCTAGCTCGCAGAGGAGGCGTCAAGCGCATCTCCGGCCTCATCTATGAGGAGACTCGCGGTGTCCTGAAAGTCTTCCTGGAGAACGTGATCCGTGACGCCGTCACCTACACCGAGCACGCCAAGAGGAAGACCGTCACCGCCATGGACGTGGTGTACGCGCTCAAGCGCCAGGGCCGCACTCTCTACGGCTTCGGAGGTTAATTGTGTTCTCTTCTGTCTTCACAACCCAAAGGCTCTTTTCAGAGCCACCCACATCTTCTAAGTGAGAGGCTGCACCTGACTGCTAGGATCTCATTTCTCTGCTGTGGTGATGTCGCTGTAATGTTAGTAGAACACTCATCGGTGCCGAATTTACGCTCCGAATACTGAATAGTCGAAAACTACCATCGGCCAAATAATTGTGGGGAATGGTAATTCTGACCCTGATCCGCAGTTCGGTAACGTCCTCTGATGCCGTTTTTGGGCGGATGGTTCTGTCGCTGCTTTTGGTTGTGAGACCTATTTGCAAATCCTGTTTTGTACCCGACGGATTCCGTGTGTGTATGATCTGGGAGTAGGGTCTCTTTAACCATATTCCCACACATTCAGTTTCCGAAGGATATCCTGACGTGGAAAGGCTTATTGGAAGCAGATCTCTCTACAGCTCTAATCAGGGGGTGTTCCGGGCGGTTTCCAAATGTAGGTTAATATTCTGTCTAGACATTTAAGATCCTGTTCTTATTGGGCGCTGATTGATTAGTATCCGGCTCAGCGTCTCTGCAGGGCAAAATATCCCCTGTGCGGCTGCCTGTAGTACCGGCCTCAGCCTGGGACGTGCTAGTTGTATGCTCCCGGGTCCTGACATACTGGGGCCGTGTCTGCTCCCCCGTCTTTCACCGCGGACTTCGGGTGATGCGGTTTCTTCTCATTGACCTACAAAGATAACATGGATTCATGGGGGATATATATCCGCACTGGGCCGCAGTGATAATTTCCTGATCAGATCCGTGTACAGGGAATGTGGCTGTAAGAGGCAGCTGGATAGATGGACGTCCTGTGTACCGGGTACGGAGGCTCCTGTGTGATGACCAAGTCCTGGACACTAATGTGTCGGATGGATGTCGCCTCTGAAGACTATTATAACCTCCTCAGAATAATAATGGCGACTGATCCCCGTGTTTGGGGGCAGACAGTTGGGAGGACAGGACCCGGTATTATCAACGGGGTAGAGCTGCTCCCACCGGTATACACAGCGATCGCCGCTCCAGCAGAGGGGCCGGTAATAATCCGACGGACAAAGAAAAGCGATTGAGCGGGAAATTCAAAACCAGCAACGGATCTGTAATCAGCCAATGAGCGAGAGACATCCACAGGCGCCGACCAATCCCAGATACAGGAACATCCGCCCCCATTAACTCCTTAGTGTCCGTGTGTGCTGACCCCCACTACTCACTCGCTTTATAGAAGCGGCGACTTCCCCCACCCGAGACCCGGCAGCGTCACATCAGGCTCCGGGCAGAACATAGGAGACTTGTCTCAGTCAGGCTGTGATAGGATCAGCGCGGACACCACAGGGGATCTGCACAGGATAATACGCGGGTGAGTGAGGAGCCGCCTCCTGTGCAGATGGAGCGGAGGAGAAACACTGACAGGGATTAACCCCTCACCCGCCAGACTGTCAGTGCAAATTGAGTGTCGCTCGCAGAACTCAGCCTCGGAATAATCTGCAGATAGCTGGAAATTAGCCCTTATTGAAGGAGGACTTTGTGCAGTGATTGGGACAGATAATGGCCGTTTCCTCGTAGATCCAGGAAGCGGCTAGTCTGCTGTGCCAGGACTGTAAACTCCGCTCCTCCACATCTGTCCACACACTCAAAGGCTCTTCTAAGAGCCCCCACATCCTCCTCCTAAGAGCCGCACCGCTGATCACACTGATGGTTCACACTGCACCAGGCGGTATATAGAGGTCACTATACACGATCCGTGCTCCACTGTACTGCGGTCACCACAGAGCAGAGATTCGTGGCTGAAGTGACTGATCCGGCTTCATGTTACTGAGATCACACACAGGAGGGATAAGTGCAGTTTATACAGGGGACACAGCTCCTGAGGGAAGCCGGCTCTTCCTAGAAAACTGGGTGCGGCTACTACCGAAACATCTCACTGAATTCACAGGGTTTGCAGTCCTGGCACAGCTGACTAGCTGGGGTTTCCAGCACCATCTGGAGATATTACTGCACTATACGGAGTGTAACATGTCGGGCGCTGTACTGTAACTGCCTGCATAATGTGGCACAGTCATTTGTCAGTAGGTTGCAGTATATGGGGGTACTCTGCACTATTCAGATGAATAACAGCACTATGAAGGGTAAATAGAACATGAACACATACAGCGCTATATGAGGGTGCACTGCGGTATATGGAGCTTCACAGCACTATTTAGATGTATAGAGCATTATACAGGGTTTTACATCGCTATACAGCATCCCCGCTGCAAAGATGAAGCAATGATTTGGGAAACCACCAATCAGCTGCAGTGGGCGGAGCGTCTAACGTTCTCGTTGGTCACATGACTTCATCACCCAATAGAACGGCGGTCTGACAGCAGTGCTCATCTGCATGGCCGGGCTATAAATTCCGCCGCTCTTGGAGGCGCAGGATCATTATTCTTCTCACTTGTGCTGAGACCGGTTTGTTGTTATCATGCCTGATCCCGCCAAGTCTGCGCCTGCGCCCAAGAAGGGCTCCAAGAAAGCCGTGACTAAGACTCAGAAGAAGGACGGCAAGAAGCGGAGGAAGAGCAGGAAGGAGAGCTACGCCATCTACGTGTACAAGGTGCTGAAGCAGGTCCACCCCGACACCGGCATCTCCTCCAAGGCCATGGGCATCATGAACTCCTTCGTCAACGACATCTTCGAGCGCATCGCAGGGGAAGCCTCCCGCCTGGCTCACTACAACAAGCGCTCCACCATCACCTCCCGGGAGATCCAGACCGCCGTGCGCCTGCTGCTGCCCGGAGAGCTGGCCAAGCACGCCGTGTCCGAGGGCACCAAGGCCGTCACCAAGTACACCAGCGCCAAGTGATCGGCTCCGTGCTCCGCTCCTCACCCCAAAGGCTCTTCTAAGAGCCACCCACACCCTCCCTATAAGAGCCACCTACACCCTCACTATAAGAGCCACCCACACTGCTCCGGTGTCCTCTCCCGTCTCCCCGAGGTGTCTGCTCGCTCCGCCCGGGGCTCTGCGCCTGGTGACGAGGGAGATGGTGAGGAAATCTCAGGAATAATCTGGGCATTGCTCAGCGAGTTGATCTGTATTCAGGGACTTCTTATTTAACTCCTTGCTGCACAGATCTCGGCATTCTGGGGTCTCGTTTATTAGTTCATTACTCTCGTTTCTCAGGTAACAGGAGCCATTTGTGGTGGAGTTGATCTAGAGCCTAATCTGGATTCTTTTTACAGTGTAAGTGACGTCATTACATTTAGAAGCGGCGGGAAATTCAAACCCCCAACCGTCCTGTGTTCAGCCAATCAGCAGAGGGAGGAGCTAATGTTTCCAATGGTAACACGTTTACGGTTCCCGCTTTTTTCCGTCTTTTGTCTTCATATAACACGTGGTCCCAGGACCGATATCGGGAAATCTGCTTGTGTTGAGCGATCATTGGTCTCTTACATCCCACACAGGAATCTGCAGATTTCCAGGTTAGCGGCGCTGTATCCGCTCCGGTTTCCTCTCATGGATATAGAGAATGATTCGTGTTCTCCACATGCTGTGATGTTCCCGTGTGTCTGACCTGGAGACGATCAGATCGTCCCTTTCCCGTCACAATCCGTATTATGGAGACGATATACTGGTCAGGGACATATCCTACAAGAGACATTTCAGGGAAGACCAATTCTGCCCTTCCCAGCAGATCCCACCATGTCTCCCCATTACAGATCAGTCCTACGGCTGCAGGCAGGAGGTCTGTGATGGGAAATGTAGGATCATGTGTAGAAGATTGCGGAGTGTCCCTGCTCAGAACATTACCCTGTGGTGTCAGGATCTCACAGGTCAGGCAGTTACATTATCGGCCGTCACATCCTCCTCACAGGATCCCTGCTCAGTTACTGATCGTCCTTCTGTTCTATCACTTTTCCTCCCCCGCTTCATCTAGTGTCAGGACTGGCGGCTCTCGGGCAATATTATTATTTATTATTATAGCGCCATTTATTCCATGGCGCTTTACATGTGAGGAGGGGTATACATAATAACAGGTACAATGATCTTGAACAATACAAGTCATAACTGGTACAGGAGGAGAGAGGACCCTGCCCACGAGGGCTCGCAATCTACAATGGATGGATGAGGATACAGTAGGTGAAGGTAGAGCTGGTCGATCAGTGGTGGTTACTGCAGGTTGTAGGCTTGTCGGAAGAGGTGGGTCTTTAGGCTCTTTTTGAAGGTTTCCATGGTAGGTGAGAGTCTGATGTGTTGTGGTAGAGGGTTCCAGAGTAGGGGTGATGCGCAAGAGAAATCTTGTATGCGATTGTGGGAAGAGGAGATAAGAGGGGAGTAGAGAAGGAGATCTTGTGAGGATCGGAGGTTGCAGGAAAGTACCGGGAGAGGAGGTCACAGATGTATAAAGGAGACATTTTGTGGATGGCTTTGTATGTCATGGTTAGGCTTTTGTACTGGAGTCTCTGGGTAATGGGGAGCCAGTGAAGGGATTGACAGAGGGGAGAGGCCGGGGAATAGCGGGGGACAGGTTGGTTAGTCGGGCAGGAGAGTTTAGAATAGATAGGAGGGGTGCGAGAGTGTTAGAGGGGAGGCCACAGAGCAGGAGGTTACAGTAGTCCAGGCGGGAGATGATGAGGGCATAGACTAGGGTTTTTGCAGATTCTTGGTTTAGAAATCTACAGATCCTTGAAATATTTTGAGTTGAAGGCGGCAGGAAGTGGAAAGGGCTTGGATATGAGGTTTGAAGGAGAGATGAGTGTCAAGGATTACCCCGAGGCAGCGAACTTGGACTGAGGAGAGTGGGCAGCCGTTTCCTGTAATGGATAGGTTCGTTGGGGGGTTGCGTGTGATGTGGGAAAGACAATGAATTCTGTTTTGCCCACATGTAGAAGTTCCGAGAATGTGGAGGGGAACAACGAATCATGGGAGAAATATCCCAATACAATTGCAGGATAGGATCCTCTAGCACTAGATGTAATAATGTAAAACGAATGCCATAGATCTCATAGGGTTAATATGACGTGAGATAAAACCACTGCAGTGCAGAGAGATCCGATCACAAGTCTGACTGTAAGATGCCCCAAGTACTGGTGACTCCCATCACAGCACAAATGCGGTTTCTTCTTATTGATATATAAAATAAATAGAACCCGGATTTACAGGGAAATGGGCTGTACAGTAATATTCTCCTGATCAGATCCGTGTGGGGTGAATAGGGCAGCGAATATTCACAGGGAATGTGGCTGTCTGAGGCAGCTGGATAGATGGACGCCCTGTGTACCGGGTACGGAGACTCCTATGTGATGACCACGTCCCGGACACTAATGTTTCGGATGGATGGCGCCTATGAAGGTTATTATAACCTCCCCAGAGTAATAATGGCGACCGATCCCCGCCCGTGTTTGGGGGCATGAACAAGGATAATGGTGTGCACTCAGGTCAAGGACACGGAGGTGCTGGTAAAACAGACCGTGTGGTCAAGTTAATAGTAGAAGAAAAAATACCGCACACTCGAAACTGGTATGATGCAAAAGGTATATGCCAGATTTATTCACGAAAACAAGTCAACAATTGCCACTGTGATAATTCGTAGATAGAAACCCGACGTTTCGACCCTCCCGGGTCTTATTCATGGGGTTACTAGGAAAGCAAATAAACAGTATAAGTAACTGTATGTGACATAACATTATATGTAATAGAAAACGAATAAGAACAAAAAAGACAAAATAATAAACATACACCAAAATATAAAATATAATATGTACAATATTTACAAGGCAACCAGAGGCGATGAAGGGAATACTGTCCGGAGCAGCGAAAAGTAAGAGTCTGTGGATGCCAATGTAGAAGATAGTTGTGTTTCAATTGCTCTAATACTGTCCTTTGTTTCCGTAATAGCCTTTTGTAGAAATTCAATGGTCAGAATAATGATGTCTAAAGAACATTTATTTAGTATTCTCTTGTATTTGTCACAGTAATCGGGATCTTCAGAAAAAAGTGTTGGGCGCAGGTTGCACCTAAGACCTCTCGGGATCTTGCCCTGTTTATGATGTTCTGCCAAAGTTATGCAGTGTAAATCATATGAGATTAATTTTCGTCGCTCCTTCTCGTAGTCCCTCGTCCTCAACTCATGGGGAGGGGTTTTCAAGAATTCACTTGAGTTTGAAACTTGCGATAAGATGCTGGAACTGGTTGCGTCGTCGTATGCGAAGATGTCAGACGTCATCTGGTAAACCGGTGCTACACCAAGCAAAAAATCACATGAACAAGGATAATGGTGTGCACTCAGGTCAAGGACACGGAGGTGTTTGGGGGCAGACAGCTGGGATGACAGGACCCGGTATTATCAGCGATCGCCGCTCCAGCAGAGGGGCCGGTAATAAACCCGACGGACAAAGAGCAGAAACTGAGCGGGGAATTCAAAACCAGCAACGGATCTGTAATCAGCCAATGAGCGAGAGACATCCGCAGGCGCCGACCAATCCCAGATACAGGAATATCCGCCTCCATTTAACTCCTCAGTGTCCGTGTGTGCTGACCCCCCACTACACACTCGCTTTACAGAAGCGGCGACTTCCCCCACCCGAGACCCGGCAGCGTCACATCAGGCTCCGGGCAGAACATAGGAGACTTGTCTCAGTCAGGCTGTGATAGTATAAGCGCGGACACCACAGGGGATCTGCACAGGATAATAAGCGGGTGAGTGAGGAGCCTCCTCCTGACAGGAATTAACCCCTCACCCGCCAGACTGTCAGTGCAATATATGGCTGATAGAAGACACAAGTCCAACAAGTGCAAACAACAAGTCAACAGAATATTTCTGCATTTCCTTCTGCTCCAGGACAGATATCTGTGTTCACCCCTTATCTATTCTGTCCAAAGCGAACGTTTTCTATTGGGTGAGAAACTCATTTGAGCAAGGAGCAATAATAAGCTCCGCCCTCTGTAGCTCATTGGTGGATCTCCAATACTCTTCTCCATTTTCATCTTCAGATCCGTCCAACGACAGGAGAGGAGGGCGGAGCAACGGACTATATAAGGCGACACAGCACAGACTCTTCTCTACACGATTTTCCGTCATTAGTTATCGGCATCATGTCTGGACGCGGCAAACAAGGAGGAAAGGTCCGTGCTAAGGCCAAGACCCGCTCATCCCGGGCAGGACTGCAGTTCCCAGTCGGCCGTGTGCACAGGCTTCTCCGCAAGGGCAACTACGCTGAGAGAGTCGGCGCCGGCGCTCCGGTCTATCTGGCCGCTGTGCTGGAGTATCTGACCGCTGAGATCCTGGAATTGGCCGGCAATGCTGCCCGGGACAACAAGAAGACCCGCATCATCCCCCGTCACCTGCAGCTGGCGGTGCGCAATGACGAGGAGCTGAACAGGCTGCTGGGTGGGGTGACCATTGCCCAGGGGGGCGTCCTGCCCAACATCCAGGCCGTGCTGCTGCCCAAGAAGACCGAGAGCAGCAAGGCGAGCAAGAGCAAGTGAGCGCTGCCGCCAATCTCTACAAAACCAAAGGCTCTTCTAAGAGCCACCCACACCGTCACCACAAGAGCCGGCGCCGCCTATCTCGGGGGTCCTCGCATGAGGCTGATAGCTCATACACCATTGCCGCCATTGTTGGTGCACATATCCACAGAATAACAGGAGATGAATGGGTCAATCCCACATGAAGTCTCAGACCCTCAGGTGGAGTGTCGTCTGCCAAGCTCGCAGGAAATGTCCCCTCCTTAGTGTCTGATACTCCGCGGTGAGGTCTACATGTAGTTAGCAGGTCCCGCAGTAAGGGGGTGGGGGATGGTTGTCGCTATCAGTGACCTGTAACAATCCTCCGGAGATTATGAGCGGGGAATTCAAATTCCCCAACGGATTCTGTGATCAGACAATGAGCGAGAAACCTTGGTAACGCTCAGCCTTCAGTGATGTACATAGTAACATAGTTAGTAAGGCCGAAAAAAGACATCTGTCCATCCAGTTCAGCCCACACTCCATCACAACAAATCCCCAGATCTACGTCCCTCTACAGAACCTAATTGTATGATACAATATTGTTCTGCTCCAGGAAGACATCCAGGCCTCTCTTGAACCCCTCGACTGAGTTCGCCATCACCACCTCCTCAGGCAAGCAATTCCAGATTCTCACTGCCCTAACAGTAAAGAATCCTCTTCTATGTTGGTGGAAAAACCTTCTCTCCTCCAGACGCAAAGAATGCCCCCTTGTGCCCGTCACCTTCCTTGGTATAAACAGATCCTCAGCGAGATATTTGTATTGTCCCCTTATATACTTATACATGGTTATTAGATCGCCCCTCAGTCGTCTTTTTTCTAGACTAAATAATCCTAATTTCGCTAATCTATCTGGGTATTGTAGTTCTCCCATCCCCTTTATTAATTTTGTTGCCCGTCTTTCCTCTCCCGTTTAACTCCTTACGTGCCGTTTTCCAGCTGATCTTTTCTTTACCAGAGTATCCACAGATGCGGCACCTTCACCCCAGGCCCCGGCAGCGCTGTGTCCCCCATACACTGCACACAATGTATACGCTTTGTATATACATATACAGGACAGGAGCTGTAGGGAACAGAACCAACACCTGTGTCCCCCCATACACTGCACACACCGGATATATATAAATACATGACAGGACCTCAAAACGCGCAGCCGTGGCTATCAGACCTCAAACAGCCCATCATTATTCTGAGGAGGTTATAATAGTCTTCAGAGGCGCCATCCACCCGAAACATTAGTGTCCAGGACGTGGTCATCACATAGGAGTCGCCGTACCCTATGTGATGACACACAGGGCGTCCATCTATCCAGCTGCCTCCTACAGCCACATTCCCTGTACACGGATCTGATCAGGAAATTATCACTGCGGCCCAGTGCGGATATATATCCCCCATAAATCTACTAATCAGCGCCCAATAAGAACAGGATATTAAATGTCTAGACAGAATATTAACCTACATTTGGAAACCGCACTGAACACCCCCCTGATTAGAGCTGTAGAGGGATCTGCTTCGGGTAAGCCGTTTAGTCTTTCCACGTCAGGATATCCTTGGGACTATTCAGTATTCGGAGCGTAACGTTGGCACCGATGAGTGTTCTAACATTACAGCGACATCACCAAAGCAGAGAAATCAGATCCTAGCAGTCAGGTGCAGCCCTCACTTAGAAGATGTGGGTGGCTCTGAAAAGAGCCTTTGGGTTGTGAGGACAGAAGAGAACACAATTAACCTCCGAAGCCGTAGAGAGTGCGGCCCTGGCGCTTGAGCGCGTACACCACGTCCATGGCGGTGACGGTCTTCCTCTTGGCGTGCTCGGTGTAGGTGACGGCGTCACGGATCACGTTCTCCAGGAAGACTTTCAGGACACCGCGAGTCTCCTCATAGATGAGGCCGGAGATGCGCTTGACGCCTCCTCTGCGAGCTAGACGGCGGATGGCAGGCTTGGTGATGCCCTGGATGTTATCACGGAGCACCTTTCTGTGCCGTTTGGCGCCGCCCTTCCCGAGACCTTTTCCTCCTTTGCCGCGACCAGACATTTTCTGCAGTTAATGAGCAAAAACTGATTCCTGAGCCTCAGGGACTGCACCTTTATATGGAGGGAGAATGGACCAGAGAGAGAACTGCAGAGATGACGCACTTCCGGGACGGGGCTTACAGAATCTACATTAGCTCCTCCCTTTCTCTGCTGATTGGCTAAATACTAAACTGTAGGGAAGTTTGATTTTCCCGCTCATTGCTCAGTTACTGCAATTATCTTTCCAGCTTCTATTATGTGTAATTTCCTTCCCTTATGATTGAGGGTATCCTAAATATTGTCATTACTGTTCCAGATCATGGTGGATCATATCTTCCACAACAGATGATGCCCCCAGTTACCCTCCACACAGTATGATGCCTCCTACACAGTAAGATACCCACACAGCAGGATGTCCCCACAGTTACTGTGTGGGGGTACAATACCCCCAGTAACTCCCCAAACAGTATGATGCCCTAAGTCCCCCACACACACACACACTTTGATCTACCACCCTACCCGTGCCCTCCGCTCCGCTAATGACCTCAGGTTAGCATCCTCAATAATCAGAACCTCCCACTCCCGTCTCCAAGACTTTACACGTGCTGCGCCGATTCTTTGGAATGCACTACCTAGGTTAATACGATTAATCCCCAATCCCCACAGTTTTAAGCGTGCCCTAAAAACTCATTTGTTCAGACTGGCCTACCGCCTCAATGCATTAACCTAACGATCCCTGTGTGGCCTATTTATAATAAAAAAAAAAAATAAAAAAAAAGGTTCCTCGCATCATGTTCTCATACACTTTATGCAGTATTAGCCCTCTGTGTCTGTACTGCTACATACTTAGGCAGGTAACTGGTTCATGCAGCTTTACATGAACACCTGAGCCTTACACTATAGCTGGTCCGAATAACTAAAGCAATTGTTACCATCCACCTCTCGTGTCTCCCCTTTTCCCCATAGTTTGTAAGCTTGCGAGCAGGGCCCTCACTCCTCCTGGTATCTGTTTTGAACTGTATTTCTGTTATGATGTAATGTTTATTGTCTGTACAAGTCCCCTCTATAATTTGTAAAGCGTTGCGGAATATGTTGGCGCTATATAAATAAAATTATTATTATTATTATTATTATTATTATAGTTTGTAAGCTTGCGAGCAGCAGGGCCCTCATGCCTCCTGGTATCTGTTTTGAACTGTATTTCTGTTATGCTGTAATGTCTATTGTCTGTACAAGTCTCCTCTATAATTTGTAAAGCGCTGCGGAATATGTTGGCGCTATATAAATAAAAATTATTATTATTATTATTATTATATTTGATGCACCCACAGTTATCCCCTATACAATGTAACATAGTAACATAGTTAGTAAGGCCGAAAAAATACATTTGTCCTTCCAGTTCAGCCTATATTCCATCATAATAAATCCCCAGATCTACGTCCTTCTACAGAACCTAATAATTGTATGATACAATATTGTTCTGCTCCAGGAAGACATCCAGGCCTCTCTTGAACCCCTCGACTGAGTTCGCCATCACCACCTCCTCAGGCAAGCAATTCCAGATTCTCACTGCCCTAACAGTAAAGAATCCTCTTCTATGTTGGTGGAAAAACCTTCTCTCTTCCAGACGCAAAGAATGCCCCCTTGTGCCCGTCACCTTCCTTGGTATAAACAGATCCTCAGCGAGATATTTGTATTGTCCCCTTATATACTTATACATGGTTATTAGATCGCCCCGTCTTTTTTCTAGACTAAATAATCCTAATTTCGCTAACCTATCTGGGTATTGTAGTTCTCCCATTCCCTTTATTAATTTTGTTGGCCTCCTTTGTACTCTCTCTAGTTCCATTATATCCTTCCTGTGGATGTGATACCCCCAGAGCGTCCCAACCTCAGCGTAATGCAATGATAGACATTTGTTCATTTTCTGATGAAGAACTTCCATAAATGGAGATTTGGAAGGACGAAAGAAGCAAGTGAAATTAGAAGAGATTTCCCATCATTTAATCACCAGATGATGGTACTTCATTTATGCCGTTACCTCATGTACCAATTACAACCCAGAAAGACATTTTTATGCATTTTTTTTTTTTTATATAAAATATCATGCTTTAATGCAAAATTACAGGAACCTGCTCATAATTGTAAAGTACAAATTAGTTTGTTGGTGTTTTTTTTTAATTCATTGCTTTAATGTAAAAACTTTACAGGCAGCAAGAGGGTTAAACACCAGTGTAACTGAAAAATAATCCTTACTACATCGCCCTCTATAGTGCCAGAGGCATTTACCTTATACATTCGAGTATAATCTGAGATTTGCAGCCATTTTTTTTAGGCTGAAAGTGCCCCTCTCGTCTTATACTGGAGTCATTGTACCAGGGGGTCGGCGGCTGGCACATCATACTCACCTCATACTGGCGCGGTCTCTGCTTCTCAGATAGTCTCTGGCGCCTGCATCTCTTCCTGTAATGAGTGGTACCACGTGACCACTAAACAAAGTAATGAATACATACGTGGCTCCACTCCCACAGGCGTGGAGCGCATATTCATTACTTTAATGAGCGGTACCATGACGAACACAGGAACAAGTTGCCGGCACCAGAGACCATCGGAGAAGCAGGGACTTGCAGAGACGCTGCCAGGAGGGTGAGTATGACGGGGGAGGGTGAGCCATGCATATTCACCTGTTCCGACGCGTATCCGGGGGAGATTGCTAGTAGAAATTTTGCAATTAGCTCCTAGCTCCTCCCTTTCGTCTGATTGGTTGAGCACAGAACGGTTGGAGATTTTGAATTTTCCACTTATTGTGCTCTTCTTTTCCCGCTTCTCTATTCTTCTCATCTCAGCGTCGCTTAGATCTGTTGGTTATTTTGATTTTTACTTCCATTGTAGTTTCGGTTGTTATTTTCCAGCTTGTTATAAAGTAGAATAAAAAATACATTTTAAGGACACTGATCTACAGATAACTCATCTGATCCCCGGCAGTCACTCATCATTACACGTGGTGCCCGACTGGTGGCCATTACCGGTCACTGCAGAGCAGGGAGCTGTATGTAACCAGACCCCCGGCGGCACCAGCCACAGATAAGATGAGAAAACTCAAATATATGATAATTACAACCTAAAGCCGCAAGACTGCAGAGGCGGCACTAGGACCCCATTTACGTCTGCGCTGTACAGAAACCGCGCCTCCACCACCAAAGACCCGGGCTGTGCACAGCGCACACTTTACCCTGTCCTTATAAAACGTCAGTCATGTAATTGATGTCGCACTTTTGGACTTGGTGAGAATAAAGGATGCGCGGAGCGGTAACTGGAATATCGCTGATCACCTACAATATCGGACACAGCAGCCGGCTATTACCTTTCCTGACCGCGCTCCGTATATGGAGAATACGCGCAGAAGAGAGACCGTTCAGGACTCGGCTCATTTGTGGGAGGATTTGGTGGCTCTGAAAAGAGCCTTTGTGTTGTGGTCGCAGCCGGGGCAGATCTAAGCTCTCTCCCCACGGATCCGGCGGGCCAGCTGGATGTCTTTGGGCATGATGGTGACCCTCTTGGCGTGGATGGCGCACAGGTTGGTGTCCTCGAACAACCCCACCAGATAAGCCTCGCTGGCCTCCTGCAGGGCCATGACGGCCGAACTCTGGAAACGCAGATCGGTCTTGAAGTCCTGGGCGATCTCCCTCACCAGGCGCTGGAAGGGAAGCTTACGGATCAGCAGCTCGGTGGATTTCTGATAGCGGCGGATCTCACGGAGAGCGACTGTTCCTGGCCGGTAACGATGCGGCTTCTTCACTCCACCAGTGGCGGGAGCGCTCTTCCTGGCGGCCTTTGTGGCCAGCTGCTTGCGGGGAGCTTTCCCTCCGGTGGATTTACGAGCGGTCTGCTTTGTTCTTGCCATGGCTCCGTATAGACGTGGCGGGCACAGATGTGATGAGAGGAGCGGCGGGAGCAGGGTATTTATGCTCCGGTGCGCGTCCTCATTGGTCTCCGGGAAACACGCCCCCTGCGCTCCACTGGTTCTTTCATGAAAAAAAGAGGCCAATAAGGGTTGATATGTTTGACCAGTCATTGTTATTATTCCCGCCCAGTAACCCCGCCCCCTGAAGTCCCCGCCTCTTTCGTGATGCGTCTGTCCTCAGATCACTCATTTGCCGCTGCCGCAGCTGATGTATCTGCGTTGAAATGTCCCCGTGTATAGCGCTGTACAGTGCAGCTCCCACATTATCGTCAGATCACACAAACCCCCCATCCTGAGACTGCGCCCAGCATCAGTTATATTAAAAACATTACAAGTAGGAAAACCGATCATACAGCTCTGCGGGGAGGAGGTGGTGGCACTGATCATACAGCTCTGCGGGGAGAAGGTGTTGGCACTGATCATACAGCTCTCCGGGGAGGAGGTGATTTCTCTGATCATACAGCTCTGCAGGGAGGATGAGGTTATGGCTCTGATCATACAGGTCTGAGGGGAGTAGGTGGTGGCTCTGATCATACAGCTCTGCGGGGAGAGGGTGGTGGCACTGATCATACAGCTCTGCGGGGAGGAGGTGATGGCTCTGATCCTACAGCTCTGCGGGGAGAATGTGGTGGCTCTGATCATACAGCTCTGCGGGGAGAAGGTGGTGGCACTGATCATACGGCTCTCCGGGGAGGAGGTGATTTCTCTGATCATACAGCTCTGCAGGGAGGAGGTGGTGGCTCTGATCATACAGCTCTGCGGAGAGGAGGTGGTGGCTCTGATCATGCAGCTCTGCGGGGAGGAGGTGGTGGCACTGATCATACAGCTGTGCGGGGAGGAGGTGGTGGCACTGATCATACAGCTCTGCGGGGAGGAGGTGGTGGTACTGATCATACAGCTGTGCGGGGAGGAGGTGATTTCTCTGATCATACAGCTCTGCAGGGAGGAGGTGGTGGTACTGATCATACAGCTGTGCGGGGAGGAGGTGATTTCTCTGATCATACAGCTCTGCAGGGAGGAGGTGGTGGCACTGATCATACAGCTCTGCGGGGAGGAGGTGGTGGCACTGATCATACAGCTCTCCGGGGAGGAGGTGATTTCTCTGATCATACAGCTCTGCAGGGAGGATGAGGTTATGGCTCTGATCATACAGGTCTGAGGGGAGTAGGTGGTGGCTCTGATCATACAGCTCTGCGGGGAGAGGGTGGTGGCACTGATCATACAGCTCTGCGGGGAGGAGGTGATGGCTCTGATCCTACAGCTCTGCGGGGAGAATGTGGTGGCTCTGATCATACAGCTCTGCGGGGAGAAGGTGGTGGCACTGATCATACGGCTCTCCGGGGAGGAGGTGATTTCTCTGATCATACAGCTCTGCAGGGAGGAGGTGGTGGCTCTGATCATACAGCTCTGCGGAGAGGAGGTGGTGGCTCTGATCATGCAGCTCTGCGGGGAGGAGGTGGTGGCACTGATCATACAGCTGTGCGGGGAGGAGGTGGTGGCACTGATCATACAGCTCTGCGGGGAGGAGGTGGTGGTACTGATCATACAGCTGTGCGGGGAGGAGGTGATTTCTCTGATCATACAGCTCTGCAGGGAGGAGGTGGTGGTACTGATCATACAGCTGTGCGGGGAGGAGGTGATTTCTCTGATCATACAGCTCTGCAGGGAGGAGGTGGTGGCACTGATCATACAGCTCTGCGGGGAGGAGGTGGTGGCACTGATCATACAGCTCTGCGGGGAGGAGGTGGTGGCACTGATCATACAGCTCTGCGGGGAGGAGGTGGTGGCACTGATCATACAGCTCTGCGGGGAGGAGGTGATTTCTCTGATCATACAGCTCTGCAGGGAGGAGGTGGTGGCTCTGATCATACAGCTCTGCGGGGAGGAGGTGGTGGCTCTGATCATACAGCTCTGCGGGGAGGAGGTGGTGGTACTGATCATACAGCTGTGCGGGGAGGAGGTGATTTCTCTGATCATACAGCTCTGCAGGGAGGAGGTGGTGGCTCTGATCATACAGCTCTGCGGGGAGGAGGTGGTGGCTCTGATCATACAGCTCTGCGGGGAGGAGGAGGTGGCACTGATCATACAGCTCTGCGGGGAGGAGGTGGTGGCACTGATCATACAGCTCTGCGGGGAGGAGGTGGTGGCACTGATCATACAGCTCTGCGGGGAGGAGGTGGTGGCACTGATCATACAGCTCTGCGGGGAGGAGGAGGTGGCTCTGATCATACAGCTCTGCGGGGAGGAGGAGGTGGCACTGATCATACAGCTCTGCGGGGAGGAGGTGGTGGCACTGATCATACAGCTCTGCGGGGAGGAGGTGGTGGCACTGATCATACAGCTCTGCGGGGAGGAGGTGGTGGCACTGATTATACAGCTCTGCGGGGAGAGGGTGGTGGCTCTGATCATACAGCTCTGCGGGGAGGAGGTGGTGGCTCTGATCATACAGCTCTGCGGGGTGGAGGTGATTTCTCTGATCATACAGCTCTGCGGGGTGGAGGTGGTGGCACTGATTATACAGCTCTGCGGGGAGGAAGTGGTGGCTCTGATCATACAGCTCTGCGGGGGAGAAGGTGGTGGCACTGATCATACAGCTCTGCGGGGTGGAGGTGATTTCTCTGATCATACAGCTCTGCAGGGAGGAGTAGGTGGTGGCACTGATGATACAGCTCTGCGGGGAGGAGGTGGTGGCACTGATCATACAGCTCTGCGGGGTGGAGGTGATTTCTCTGATCATACAGCTCTGCGGGGAGGAGGAGGTGGCACTGATCATACAGCTCTGCGGGGAGGAGGTGGTGGCACTGATCATACAGCTCTGCGGGGAGGAGGTGGTGGCTCTGATCATACTGCTCTGCGGGGAGGAGGTGGTGGTACTGATCATACAGCTGTGCGGGGAGGAGGTGATTTCTCTGATCATACAGCTCTGCAGGGAGGAGGTGGTGGCTCTGATCATAGAGCTCTGCGGGGAGGAGGTGGTGGCTCTGATCATACAGCTCTGCGGGGAGGAGGAGGTGGCACTGATCATACAGCTCTGCGGGGAGGAGGTGGTGGCACTGATCGTACAGCTCTGCGGGGAGGAGGTGGTGGCACTGATCATACAGCTCTGCGGGGAGGAGGTGGTGGCACTGATCATACAGCTCTGCGGGGAGGAGGAGGTGGCTCTGATCATACAGCTCTGCGGGGAGGAGGAGGTGGCACTGATCATACAGCTCTGCGGGGAGGAGGTGGTGGCACTGATCATACAGCTCTGCGGGGGAGAAGGTGGTGGCACTGATCATACAGCTCTGCGGGGTGGAGGTGATTTCTCTGATCATACAGCTCTGCGGGGAGGAGTAGGTGGTGGCACTGATGATACAGCTCTGCGGGGAGGAGGTGGTGGCACTGATCATACAGCTCTGCGGGGTGGAGGTGATTTCTCTGATCATACAGCTCTGCGGGGATAAGGAGGTGGCACTGATCATACAGCTCTGCGGGGAGGAGGTGGTGGCACTGATCATACAGCTCTGCGGGGAGGAGGTGGTGGCACTGATCATACAGCTCTGCGGGGAGGAGGTGGTGGCACTGATTATACAGCTCTGCGGGGAGAGGGTGGTGGCTCTGATCATACAGCTCTGCGGGGAGGAGGTGGTGGCTCTGATCATACAGCTCTGCGGGGTGGAGGTGATTTCTCTGATCATACAGCTCTGCGGGGTGGAGGTGGTGGCACTGATTATACAGCTCTGCGGGGAGGAAGTGGTGGCTCTGATCATACAGCTCTGCGGGGGAGAAGGTGGTGGCACTGATCATACAGCTCTGCGGGGTGGAGGTGATTTCTCTGATCATACAGCTCTGCGGGGAGGAGGTGGTGGCACTGATCATACAGCTCTGCGGGGTGGAGGTGATTTCTCTGATCATACAGCTCTGCAGGGAGGAGTAGGTGGTGGCACTGATGATACAGCTCTGCGGGGAGGAGGTGGTGGCACTGATCATACAGCTCTGCGGGGAGGAGGTGGTGGCTCTGATCATACAGCTCTGCGGGGAGGAGGAGGTGGCACTGATCATACAGCTCTGCGGGGAGGAGGTGGTGGCACTGATCATACAGCTCTGCGGGGAGGAGGTGGTGGCACTGATCATACAGCTGTGCGGGGAGGAGGTGATTTCTCTGATCATACAGCTCTGCAGGGAGGAGGTGGTGGCTCTGATCATACAGCTCTGCGGGGAGGAGGAGGTGGCACTGATCATACAGCTCTGCGGGGAGGAGGTGGTGGCACTGATCATACAGCTCTGCGGGGAGGAGGTGGTGGCACTGATCATACAGCTCTGCGGGGAGGAGGTGGTGGCACTGATCATACAGCTCTGCGGGGAGGAGGAGGTGGCACTGATCATACAGCTCTGCGGGGAGGAGGTGGTGGCACTGATCATACAGCTCTGCGGGGAGGAGGTGGTGGCACTGATCATACAGCTCTGCGGGGAGGAGGTGGTGGCACTGATCATACAGCTCTGCGGGGAGGAGGTGGTGGCACTGATCGTACAGCTCTGCGGGGAGGAGGTGGTGGCACTGATCATACAGCTCTGCAGGGAGGAGGTGGTGGCACTGATCATACAGCTCTGCGGGGAGAAGGTGTTGGCACTGATCATACAGCTCTCCGGGGAGGAGGTGATTTCTCTGATCATACAGCTCTGCAGGGAGGAGGAGGTTATGGCTCTGATCATACAGGTCTGAGGGGAGTAGGTGGTGGCTCTGATCATACAGCTCTGCGTGGAGAGGGTGGTGGCACTGATCATACAGCTCTGCGGGGAGGAGGTGATGGCTCTGATCCTACAGCTCTGAGGGGAGAATGTGGTGGCTCTGATCATACAGCTCTGCGGGGAGAAGGTGGTGGCACTGATCATACGGCTCTCCGGGGAGGAGGTGATTTCTCTGATCATACAGCTCTGCAGGGAGGAGGTGGTGGCTCTGATCATACAGCTCTGCGGGGAGGAGGTGGTGGCTCTGATCATGCAGCTCTGCGGGGAGGAGGTGGTGGCACTGATCATACAGCTGTGCGGGGAGGAGGTGGTGGCACTGATCATACAGCTCTGCGGGGAGGAGGTGGTGGCACTGATCATACAGCTGTGCGGGGAGGAGGTGATTTCTCTGATCATACAGCTCTGCAGGGAGGAGGTGGTGGCTCTGATCATACAGCTCTGCGGGGAGGAGGTGGTGGCACTGATCATACAGCTCTGCGGGGGAGAAGGTGGTGGCACTGATCATACAGCTCTGCGGGGTGGAGGTGATTTCTCTGATCAGACAGCTCTGCAGGGAGGAGTAGGTGGTGGCACTGATGATACAGCTCTGCGGGGAGGAGGTGGTGGCACTGATCATACAGCTCTGCGGGGAGGAGGAGGTGGCACTGATCATACAGCTCTGCGGGGAGGAGGTGGTGGCACTGATCATACAGCTCTGCGGGGAGGAGGTGGTGGCACTGATCATACAGCTCTGCGGGGAGGAAGTGGTGGCACTGATCATACAGCTCTGCGGGGAGGAGGTGGTGGCACTGATCGTACAGCTCTGCGTGGAGGAGGTGGTGGCACTGATCATACAGCTCTGCAGGGAGGAGGTGATGGCACTGATCATACAGCTCTGCGGGGAGAAGGTGTTGGCACTGATCATACAGCTCTCCGGGGAGGAGGTGATTTCTCTGATCATACAGCTCTGCAGGGAGGAGGAGGTTATGGCTCTGATCATACAGGTCTGAGGGGAGTAGGTGGTGGCTCTGATCATACAGCTCTGCGGGGAGAGGGTGGTGGCACTGATCATACAGCTCTGCGGGGAGGAGGTGATGGCTCTAATCCTACAGCTCTGCGAGGAGAATGTGGTGGCTCTGATCATACAGCTCTGCGGGGAGAAGGTGGTGGCACTGATCATACGGCTCTCCGGGGAGGAGGTGATTTCTCTGATCACACAGCTCTGCAGGGAGGAGGTGGTGGCTCTGATCATACAGCTCTGCGGAGAGGAGGTGGTGGCTCTGATCATGCAGCTCTGCGGGGAGGAGGTGGTGGCACTGATCATACAGCTGTGCGGGGAGGAGGTGATTTATCTGATCATACAGCTCTGCAGGGAGGAGGTGGTGGCTCTGATCATACAGCTCTGCGGGGAGGTTGAGGTGGCACTGATCATACAGCTCTGCGGGGAGGAGGTGATGGCACTGATCATACAGCTCTGCGGGGAGGAGGTGGTGGCACTGATCATACAGCTCTGCGGGGAGGAGGTGGTGGCACTGATCATGCAGCTCTGCGGGGAGGAGGAGGTGGCACTGATCATACAGCTCTGCGGGGAGGAGGTGGTGGCACTGATCATACAGCTCTGCGGGGAGGAGGTGGTGGCACTGATCATACAGCTCTGCGGGGAGGAGGTGGTGGCACTGATCATACAGCTCTGCGGGGAGGAGGTGGTGGCACTGATCATACAGCTCTGCGGGGAGGAGTTGATTTCTCTGATCATACAGCTCTGCAGGGAGGAGGTGGTGGCTCTGATCATACAGCTCTGCGGGGAGGAGGTGGTGGCTCTGATCATACAGCTCTGCGGGGAGGAGGTGGTGGTACTGATCATACAGCTGTGCGGGGAGGAGGTGATTTCTCTGATCATACAGCTCTGCAGGGAGGAGGTGGTGGCTCTGATCATACAGCTCTGCGGGGAGGAGGTGGTGGCTCTGATCATACAGCTCTGCGGGGAGGAGGAGGTGGCACTGATCATACAGCTCTGCGGGGAGGAGGTGGTGGCACTGATCATACAGCTCTGCGGGGAGGAGGTGGTGGCACTGATCATACAGCTCTGCGGGGAGGAGGTGGTGGCACTGATCATACAGCTCTGCGGGGAGGAGGAGGTGGCTCTGATCATACAGCTCTGCGGGGAGGAGGTGGTAGCTCTGATCATACAGCTCTGCGGGGAGGAGGTGGTGGCTCTGATCATACAGCTCTGCGGGGAGGAGGTGGTGGTACTGATCATACAGCTGTGCGGGGAGGAGGTGATTTCTCTGATCATACAGCTCTGCAGGGAGGAGGTGGTGGCTCTGATCATACAGCTCTGCGGGGAGGAGGAGGTGGCACTGAACATACAGCTCTGCGGGGAGGAGGAGGTGGCACTGATCATACAGCTCTGCGGGGAGGAGGTGGTGGCACTGATCATACAGCTCTGCGGTGAGGAAGTGGTCGCACTGATCATACAGCTCTGCGGGGAGGAGGTGGTGGCTCTGATCATACAGCTCTGCGGGGTGGAGGTGATTTCTCTGATCATACAGCTCTGCGGGGTGGAGGTGGTGGCACTGATTATACAGCTCTGCGGGGAGGAAGTGGTGGCTCTGATCATACAGCTCTGCGGGGAGGAGGTGGTGGCTCTGATCATACAGCTCTGCGGGGAGGAGGTGGTGGTACTGATCATACAGCTGTGCGGGGAGGAGGTGATTTCTCTGATCATACAGCTCTGATCATACTGATCATACAGCTCTGCGGGGAGGAGGTGGTGGCACTGATTATACAGCTCTGCGGGGAGAGGGTGGTGGCACTGATCATACAGCTCTGCGGGGAGGAGGTGGTGGCACTGATTATACAGCTCTGCGGGGAGAGGGTGGTGGCTCTGATCATACAGCTCTGCGGGGAGGAGGTGGTGGCTCTGATCATACAGCTCTGCGGGGTGGAGGTGATTTCTCTGATCATACAGCTCTGCGGGGTGGAGGTGGTGGCACTGATTATACAGCTCTGCGGGGAGGAAGTGGTGGCTCTGATCATACAGCTCTGCGGGGGAGAAGGTGGTGGCACTGATCATACAGCTCTGCGGGGTGGAGGTGATTTCTCTGATCATACAGCTCTGCAGGGAGGAGTAGGTGGTGGCACTGATGATACAGCTCTGCGGGGAGGAGGTGGTGGCACTGATCATACAGCTCTGCGGGGTGGAGGTGATTTCTCTGATCATACAGCTCTGCAGGGAGGAGTAGGTGGTGGCACTGATGATACAGCTCTGCGGGGAGGAGGTGGTGGCACTGATCATACAGCTCTGCGGGGAGGAGGTGGTGGCTCTGATCATACAGCTCTGCGGGGAGGAGGTGGTGGCTCTGATCATGCAGCTCTGCGGGGAGGAGTTGGTGGCACTGATCATACAGCTGTGCGGGGAGGAGGTGGTGGCACTGATCATACAGCCCTGCGGGGAGGAGGTGGTGGCTCTGATCATACAGCTCTGCGGGGAGGAGGTGGTGGTATTGATCATACAGCTGTGCGGGGAGGAGGTGATTTCTCTGATCATACAGCTCTGCAGGGAAGAGGTGGTGGCTCTGATCATACAGCTCTGCGGGGAGGAGGAGGTGGCACTGATCATACAGCTCTGCGGGGAGGAGGTGGTGGCACTGATCATACAGCTCTGCGGGGAGGAGGTGGTGGCACTGATCATACAGCTCTGCGGGGAGGAGGTGGTGGCACTGATCATACAGCTCTGCGGGGAGGAGGAGGTGGCACTGATCATACAGCTCTGCGGGGAGGAGGTGGTGGCACTGATCATACAGCTCTGCGGGGAGGAGGTGATTTCTCTGATCATACAGCTCTGCAGGGAGGAGGTGGTGGCTCTGATCATACATCTCTGCGGGGAGGAGGTGGTGGCTCTGATCATACATCTCTGCGGGGAGGAGGTGGTGGCTCTGATCATACAGCTCTGCGGGGAGGAAGTGGTGGCACTGATCATACAGCTCTGCGGGGAGGAGATGGTGGCTCTGATCATACAGCTCTGCGGGGAGGAGGTGATTTCTCTGATCATACAGCTCTGCAGGGAGGAGAGGGTGGCTATGATCATACAGCTCTGTGGGGAGGAGGTGGTGGCACTGATCATACAGCTCTGCGGGGAGGAAGTGGTGGCACTGATCATACAGCTCTGCGGGGAGGAGGTTGTGGCACTGATCATACAGCTCTGCGGGGAGGAGGTGGTGGCACTGATCATACAGCTCTGCGGGGAGGAGGTGGTGGCTCTTATAAGAGCCTTTGTGGTAACAGAACAGGGGCTGCAGCTTATTTCTTAGCCGCGGGCTTCTTGGCTTTCGCAGCCTTCTTAGCCGGACTCTTGGCGGGTTTGGCCGCCTTCTTCGCCGGACTCTTCGTCACCTTCTTGGGCTTGGGAGCGGCTTTCGGCTTCTTGGGGCTCTTGGCCGCTTTCTTGGCCGCTGCGGGCTTCTTGGCCTTTTTCGGGCTCTTCTTGGCCGCAGTCGGAGCCTTCTTGGGCTTCTTCGGAGATTTGGCGGCTTTCTTGGCAGCAGCGGGTTTCTTAGGTTTGGCCGCAGCTGCTGGCTTCGTCTTGGCCACTTTGTCCTTCGTCTCCTGCTTCTTGTTCAGCTTGAAGGACCCGGAGGCGTCGCTGCCTTTCACCTGGAGGAGGGCGCCCTTGGTGACCAGAGCCTTGACGGCCAGCTTCAGGCGGCTGTTGTTCTTCTCTACATCGTATCCTCCAGCAGACAGAGCCTTCTTCAGGGCGGCCAGAGACACCCCGCTGCGCTCCTTGGAGGCGGACACGGCTTTCACGATCAGCTCGGAGACGCTGGGGCCGGAAGGTTTATTGCTCTTCTTGGCAGCAGATTTCTTCGGCTGCTTCTTGGATTTGGCGGCCGGTTCTGCGGGAGGGGGAGCGGCGGCTGGCGCGGTCTCTGCCATCATGTGCTGCGGAAAAACAAAATGAAAATATTTCCTGATAGGAAGGAAAGCACTGAGGCCGGAGCTGGAGGCGCCTGTTATATGTACAGGCTTACTGCGCACTGATTGGCTGCTGAGCAGCACCGTCCTGAGCTTCTATTGGCTGACACTGGACACAGGCCCCGCCCCCTCCCAGCTGAGTCCGAGTGAAGCTCCGCTCTCCCCTTGTGCTTCCCTGCCCGGGATAAAAGCCCTTTACCGGCTAACACCGGACAGCAGAGCGCGATTCCTCCGTCGCCTCCCCTTCTCCAACATCTCCACCGGCCATTTGTAGCCGTCACTAGCAGAGATGCCGGGAAAGAGCGGAGAGGAAATCCCGGGATCATCGCCGCCGTCCTCCCGATCTGCACATCACTGTGTATCCGGGGAGATAAATCTGCTGCGGGAGCTCGTTCCTCCTATTCCCGGCTCCTGTCACCATCACAGGGATCTTTACTCCTATGTCTATCGCACAGGAAGCTGATTGTACGATGTGGGGACGAGCTGGAGCTGCTGACAACCCAGAAGGGTAACACAGGCGACGGCCTCCGCTGACTGCCACCTCCCTGACCTGTGGTGTCACTGTACCCCGTATGTGCAGAGGATTGGGGGGACACGTGTTCCACACCAGTAGATGATCCACATCGGTGGCTGATTGCAATCACCTGCCTGATATCGTGTCTTACCCAGTGTGAAGCTGTGACCGCTGCGGCCTGTCATGGTGCGAAGAGCTCTGATGAGGCGACAGCTGCACACTGCGACTCCCCAACCAAACACATAAACATCTCCGGGGAGAAAACTGAAATATTAATGGATTTATGTGACCCCCACTATTGTGTAAAAGGGGAATATTGGGAGAAAAGCGGAGACACAAAATCCAGCGTCTACACAGAGAACACAGCTGTACATAGTATATATAGTGCACAACATCACATCTGCACAGCCCAGATCAGCAGTGTAATAAGTGTCACTGATACTAGAGGAGAGGGTACAGTATATACAGCAGGGTGTACAGTATATACAGCAGAGTACACAGTATATACAGCAGAGTACACAGTATATACAGCAGTGTGCACAGTATATAGAGCCAGTGTGTACAGTACATACAGCAGTGTGTACAGTATATAGAGCAGTGTGTAAAGTATATACAGCAGTGTGTACAATTTATAGACCAGAGTGTACAGTATATAGAGCAGTCTCCCCTCTCTTCTTCTTTCTCTCTCTCTCCCTCTTTCTTAATCTCTATTTCTCTCTCCTCTCTTTCATTATTTCCTTCTCTCCTTTCTCTCTTCGCTCTCCTCTCTTTCTTTCTCTCTTCTTTTTTCTCTAAATCTTTCTCTCACTCTTACTCTTTCTTCCTTTCTATTTCTCTCTCTCCCTCTCTTTCCCTTGCTTTCTCTTTTTCTTACTTTATATCTATCTCTCTCCTTCTCTCTTTCTTTATCTCTCTTCTCTCTACTTCTCTCTCTCTCTCTTTATGTCTCTTTGTCTCTCTCTCTCTCTTTCTCCCTTTCTTTCTCTCTATCTCCTTCTTTCTCATTCTCTCTCTTTCACTTTATCTCTCTCTTTCTCTCTCTCAGGGAGAGATTATCAATCCTTCATGTCAGCAGTGCACCTCTCCAAAATGAGGCAGATGTACTAGATTTTCTAGGCACCGCCATCTGCACGTGGGGTGCTGCTGTAATCCCTGTCATCATCCTCGTTTTTCCTCTCCACGTTTCCATATCCAGCCAAGTGATCGCTGGGCCCAGTATTCTCATCAGCATTGCCGATACTTCGAGCTGTAGCAAAGGAGAAGGCACAAGTGATGATAACCCGCCTCTATGTGCCCTCAAGTGTCTCCGCTGTGGTGCGGGATGATATGCTATGGAAGGTTAATAATCAATAATTGTGTCCTTCCTACAGGCTCTGGTGCCCCATGGAATGAAAGGTTTCCCCAGGAGGGCGGTGGTAAAGATGTTTAATGACTTGCTAAGGAATGGTCGCATGCAAAAACTCCAAGACTCGGACACCGTGCTGTCCCAGATTTTGGAGATGACGTGCAGTGACTTGGATTGGGAGGTGAAGGTGAACGCAGTGGACCTGGCACATTCCTATATGTCCCAAACATTGGAGATGGGACCGTCCCTAACGTGCCCTTACACTATAGGGCTGCCATCTAGCAGAAGCTCAGGTTCCATCTCCGACGCTCTGGTTACATGTGAATGAGTCGGGCTTTTTCCGGCCTTATTGACTTGTCTGTGTGACTGTGACCGGCCAGTGGCATTAAAGTTTTGTGAAATCCTTCTTGCTGTGAAGCCCAAACTGTGTAATGGGGACACTGATCCCTCCGAACAGCATGGAAGAGACTGGCTGGAGCACACGATAAAAGAGAAGCAAATGGCAGGCGGGGACGGTGCTGGGGCCGGCAGGGTCGCCCACCAGATTGGGCCACTGGTGTCATACAGAAGATGGATTTGGATAACATAAAATGTCCCCTTCCGAAAAACAGCGATCATGTCACTGCTGCAGGACGTCAAAGCAACCTTATGGGGGGAAGAAATGCACGATGCAGATTGCTACTGATGCGGAAGTTTATGGTACTTTTCTGCTGCAGATTTCACTGCGGAAATGCCTTTTGTGCTGTAATTTGTAGTGGATCCAACCTGTGTTTTTCTTTTTTTACTACAGTGCCCTACTGGGACCCAGAAGCCCTCCTGGCCATCCAACTGCTACTCAGGCGCCAATTTCTAAGAAAGATTTATCTCCTCTCTTTCTTTCTCTTTTCTTTCTCTAAATCTTTCTCTCACTCTTACCCTTTTCCCCTTTCTATTTCTCTCTCACCCTCTCTTTCTCTTGCTTTCTCTTTCTCTTTTTTCTCACTTTATCTCTATCTTTCTCTCTCCTTGTCTCTTTCTTCATCTCTATTTCTTCTCTCTCTACTTATCTCCCTCTTTCTTTCTCTTTGTCTTTATCTCTCTTTCTTTCTCCTTTGCTTTCTCTCTCTCTCTCTCTCCTTCTTTCTCATTCTCTCTCGTTCACTCTCTCTCTCTTTGTCTTTATCTCTCTCTCTCCTTCTCTCTTCCAGGGAGAGATGATCAATCCTTCATGTCAGCAGTGCACCTCTCCAAAATGAGGCAGATGTACTAGATTTTCCAGGCACCGCCATCTGTACGTGCGGTGCTGCTGTAATCCCTGTCATCATCCTCGTTTTTCCTCTCCACGTTTCCATATCCAGCCAAGTGATCGCTGGGCCCAGTATTCTCATCAGCATTGCCGATACTTCGAGCTATAGCTAAGGAGAAGGCACAAGTGATGATAACCCGCCTCTATGTGCCCTCAAGTGTCTCCGCTGTGGTGCGGGATGATATGCTATGGAAGGTTAATAATCAATAATTGTGTCCTTCCTACAGGCTCTGGTGCCCCATGTAATGAAAGGTTTCCCCAGGAGGGCGGTGGTAAAGGTGTTTACTAACTTGCTAAGGAATGGTCGCATGCAAAAACTCCAAGACTCGGACACCGTGCTGTCCCAGATTTTGGAGATGACGTGCAGTGACTTGGATTGGGAGGTGAAGGTGAACGCATTGGATCTGGCACATTCCTATATGTCCCAAACATTGGAGATGGGACCGTCCCTAACGTGCCCTTACACTATAGGGCTGCCATCTAGCAGAAGCTCAGGTTCCATCTCCGACGCTCTGGTTACATGTGAATGAGTCGGGCTTTTTCCGGCCTTATTGACTTGTCTGTGTGACTGTGACCGGTCAGTGGCATCAAAGGCGTGTGAAATCCTTCTCGCTGTGAAGCCCAAACTGTGCAATGGGGACACTGATCCCTCCGAAGAGTATGGAAGAGACCAGCCAGGAGCAAACGATAAAAGAGAAGCAAATGGCAGGCGGGGACGGTGCTGGGGACCGGCAGGGTCGCCCACCAGAATGGGCCACTGGGGTCATAAAGAAGATGGATTTGGATAACATAAAATGTTCCCTGCCGAAATACAGCGATTATGTACACGAGACTCCCCGGTCACTGCTGCAGGACGTCAAAGCCACCTTATGGGGGGAAGAAATGCACGATGCAGATTGCTACTGATGCGGAAGTTTAAGGGACTTTTCTGCTGCAGATCTCATTGCGGAAATGCCTTTTGTGCTGTGATTTGTAGTGGATCCAACCTGTTTTTTTCCTACAGTGTCCTACTGGGACCCAGAAGCCCTCCTGGCCATCCGACAGCTACTCAGGCCCCAATTTCGAAGAAGCACGTCCTGGTTATAAGAAAGCAAATGCTTTTGGCACTATAGAGGGTGATGTAGTAGGGATTATTTTTCTATTTTGGTTTGCTTCCAGTACAGTTTTCACATTAAATCAGAACAATTAAAGAAAACAAACAAAAAAAAAACACGGCACATTCCTGTAATTTTGAATTAAAGCATAACATTTTATATAAACAATGCATAAAAATGTGTCTTTCTGGGTTGTGATTGGTACATGAGGTAATGGCATAAATTAACATTCAATCACCTGATGTTGATATGATGAAAAATCTCTCCTAATTTCACTTGCTGCTTTCAACCGTGTATTGGGATTAACTGTGGGGGCATCATACATTGTGGAGAGTATGATCCACTCTGATCTGGCATGGTCATGACAATAGTCGGGATACCTGCCGCTACAGGGAAGGAAATTGTATATAATAAAGAAGCTGGAAAAATAATTGCAGAAACTGTACAATGGGCGGGAAATTCAAACTTCCCAACAGTTCTGTGTTCAGCCAATCAGCAGAGGAAGGGAGGAGCTAATGATTCTGTAAGCCCCGCCCCGGATAGCGTCATCTCTCCAGTTCTCTCTCTGGTCCATTCTTCCTCCATATAAAGGAGCAGTCCCTGAGGCTTAGGAATCAGTTTTTGCTCATTGACTGAAGAAAATGTCTGGTCGCGGCAAAGGAGGAAAAGGTCTCGGGAAGGGCGGCGCCAAGCGGCACAGGAAGGTGCTCCGTGATAACATCCAGGGCATCACCAAGCCTGCCATCCGCCGTCTAGCTCGCAGAGGAGGCGTCAAGCGCATCTCCGGCCTCATCTATGAGGAGACTCGCGGTGTCCTGAAAGTCTTCCTGGAGAACGTGATCCGTGACGCCGTCACCTACACCGAGCACGCCAAGAGGAAGACCGTCACCGCCATGGACGTGGTGTACGCGCTCAAGCGCCAGGGCCGCACTCTCTACGGCTTCGGAGGTTAATTGTGTTCTCTTCTGTCCTCACAACCCAAAGGCTCTTTTCAGAGCCACCCACATCTTCTAAGTGAGGGCTGCACCTGACTGCTAGGATCTGATTTCTCTGCTTTGGTGATGTCGCTGTAATGTTAGAACACTCATCGGTGCCAACGTTACGCTCCGAATACTGACTAGTCCCAAGGATATCCTGACGTGGAAAGACTAAACGGCTTACCCGAAGCAGATCCCTCTACAGCTCTAATCAGGGGGGTGTTCAGGGCGGTTTCCAAATGTAGGTTAATATTCTGTCTAGACATTTAATATCCTGTTCTTATTGGGCGCTGATTAGTAGATTTATGGGGGATATATATCCGCACTGGGCCGCAGTGATAATTTCCTGATCAGATCCGTGTACAGGGAATGTGGCTGTAGGAGGCAGCTGGATAGATGGACGCCCTGTGTGTCATCACATAGGGTACGGCGACTCCTATGTGATGACCACGTCCTGGACACTAATGTTTCGGGTGGATGGCGCCTCTGAAGACTATTATAACCTCCTCAGAATAATGATGGGCTGTTTGAGGTCTGATAGCCACGGCTGCGCGTTTTGAGGTCCTGTCATGTATTTATATATATCCGGTGTGTGCAGTGTATGGGGGGACACAGGTGTTGGTTCTGTTCCCTACAGCTCCTGTCCTGTATATGTATATACAAAGCGTATACATTGTGTGCAGTGTATGGGGGACACAGCGCTGCCGGGGCCTGGGGTGAAGGTGCCGCATCTGTGGATACTCTGGTAAAGAAAAGATCAGCTGGAAAACGGCACGTAAGGAGTTAAACGGGAGAGGAAAGACGGGCAACAAAATTAATAAAGGGGATGGGAGAACTACAATACCCAGATAGATTAGCGAAATTAGGATTATTTAGTCTAGAAAAAAGACGACTGAGGGGCGATCTAATAACCATGTATAAGTATATAAGGGGACAATACAAATATCTCGCTGAGGATCTGTTTATACCAAGGAAGGTGACGGGCACAAGGGGGCATTCGTTGCGTCTGGAGGAGAGAAGGTTTTTCCACCAACATAGAAGAGGATTCTTTACTGTTAGGGCAGTGAGAATCTGGAATTGCTTGCCTGAGGAGGTGGTGATGGCGAACTCAGTCGAGGGGTTCAAGAGAGGCCTGGATGTCTTCCTGGAGCAGAACAATATTGTATCATACAATTAGGTTCTGTAGAGGGACGTAGATCTGGGGATTTGTTGTGATGGAGTGTGGGCTGAACTGGATGGACAGATGTCTTTTTTCGGCCTTACTAACTATGTTACTATGTACATCACTGAAGGCTGAGCGTTACCAAGGTTTCTCGCTCATTGTCTGATCACAGAATCCGTTGGGGAATTTGAATTCCCCGCTCATAATCTCCGGAGGATTGTTACAGGTCACTGATAGCGACAACCATCCCCCACCCCCTTACTGCGGGACCTGCTAACTACATGTAGACCTCACCGCGGAGTATCAGACACTAAGGAGGGGACATTTCCTGCGAGCTTGGCAGACGACACTCCACCTGAGGGTCTGAGACTTCATGTGGGATTGACCCATTCATCTCCTGTTATTCTGTGGATATGTGCACCAACAATGGCGGCAATGGTGTATGAACTATCAGCCTCATGCGAGGACCCCCGAGATAGGCGGCGCCGGCTCTTGTGGTGACGGTGTGGGTGGCTCTTAGAAGAGCCTTTGGTTTTGTAGAGATTGGCGGCAGCGCTCACTTGCTCTTGCTCGCCTTGCTGCTCTCGGTCTTCTTGGGCAGCAGCACGGCCTGGATGTTGGGCAGGACGCCCCCCTGGGCAATGGTCACCCCACCCAGCAGCCTGTTCAGCTCCTCGTCATTGCGCACCGCCAGCTGCAGGTGACGGGGGATGATGCGGGTCTTCTTGTTGTCCCGGGCAGCATTGCCGGCCAATTCCAGGATCTCAGCGGTCAGATACTCCAGCACAGCGGCCAGATAGACCGGAGCGCCGGCGCCGACTCTCTCAGCGTAGTTGCCCTTGCGGAGAAGCCTGTGCACACGACCGACTGGGAACTGCAGTCCTGCCCGGGATGAGCGGGTCTTGGCCTTAGCACGGACCTTTCCTCCTTGTTTGCCGCGTCCAGACATGATGCCGATAACTAATGACGGAAAATCGTGTAGAGAAGAGTCTGTGCTGTGTCGCCTTATATAGTCCGTTGCTCCGCCCTCCTCTCCTGTCGTTGGACGGATCTGAAGATGAAAATGGAGAAGAGTATTGGAGATCCACCAATGAGCTACAGAGGGCGGAGCTTATTATTGCTCCTTGCTCAAATGAGTTTCTCACCCAATAGAAAACGTTCGCTTTGGACAGAATAGATAAGGGGTGAAAACAGATATCTGTCCTGGAGCAGAAGGAAATGCAGAAATATTCTGTTGACTTGTTGTTTGCACTTGTTGGACTTGTGTCTTCTATCAGCCATATATTGCACTGACAGTCTGGCGGGTGAGGGGTTAATTCCTGTCAGGAGGAGGCTCCTCACTCACCCGCTTATTATCCTGTGCAGATCCCCTGTGGTGTCCGCGCTTATACTATCACAGCCTGACTGAGACAAGTCTCCTATGTTCTGCCCGGAGCCTGATGTGACGCTGCCGGGTCTCGGGTGGGGGAAGTCGCCGCTTCTGTAAAGCGAGTGTGTAGTGGGGGGTCAGCACACACGGACACTGAGGAGTTAAATGGAGGCGGATATTCCTGTATCTGGGATTGGTCGGCGCCTGCGGATGTCTCTCGCTCATTGGCTGATTACAGATCCGTTGCTGGTTTTGAATTCCCCGCTCAGTTTCTGCTCTTTGTCCGTCGGGTTTATTACCGGCCCCTCTGCTGGAGCGGCGATCGCTGATAATACCGGGTCCTGTCATCCCAGCTGTCTGCCCCCAAACACCTCCGTGTCCTTGACCTGAGTGCACACCATTATCCTTGTTCATGTGATTTTTTGCTTGGTGTAGCACCGGTTTACCAGATGACGTCTGACATCTTCGCATACGACGACGCAACCAGTTCCAGCATCTTATCGCAAGTTTCAAACTCAAGTGAATTCTTGAAAACCCCTCCCCATGAGTTGAGGACGAGGGACTACGAGAAGGAGCGACGAAAATTAATCTCATATGATTTACACTGCATAACTTTGGCAGAACATCATAAACAGGGCAAGATCCCGAGAGGTCTTAGGTGCAACCTGCGCCCAACACTTTTTTCTGAAGATCCCGATTACTGTGACAAATACAAGAGAATACTAAATAAATGTTCTTTAGACATCATTATTCTGACCATTGAATTTCTACAAAAGGCTATTACGGAAACAAAGGACAGTATTAGAGCAATTGAAACACAACTATCTTCTACATTGGCATCCACAGACTCTTACTTTTCGCTGCTCCGGACAGTATTCCCTTCATCGCCTCTGGTTGCCTTGTAAATATTGTACATATTATATTTTATATTTTGGTGTATGTTTATTATTTTGTCTTTTTTGTTCTTATTCGTTTTCTATTACATATAATGTTATGTCACATACAGTTACTTATACTGTTTATTTGCTTTCCTAGTAACCCCATGAATAAGACCCGGGAGGGTCGAAACGTCGGGTTTCTATCTACGAATTATCACAGTGGCAATTGTTGACTTGTTTTCGTGAATAAATCTGGCATATACCTTTTGCATCATACCAGTTTCGAGTGTGCGGTATTTTTTCTTCTACTATTAACTTGACCACACGGTCTGTTTTACCAGCACCTCCGTGTCCTTGACCTGAGTGCACACCATTATCCTTGTTCATGCCCCCAAACACGGGCGGGGATCGGTCGCCATTATTACTCTGGGGAGGTTATAATAACCTTCATAGGCGCCATCCATCCGAAACATTAGTGTCCGGGACGTGGTCATCACATAGGAGTCTCCGTACCCGGTACACAGGGCGTCCATCTATCCAGCTGCCTCAGACAGCCACATTCCCTGTGAATATTCGCTGCCCTATTCACCCCACACGGATCTGATCAGGAGAATATTACTGTACAGCCCATTTCCCTGTAAATCCGTGTTCTATTTATTTTATATATCAATAAGAAGAAACCGCATTTGTGCTGTGATGGGAGTCACCAGTACTTGGGGCATCTTACAGTCAGACTTGTGATCGGATCTCTCTGCACTGCAGTGGTTTTATCTCACGTCATATTAACCCTATGAGATCTATGGCATTCGTTTTACATTATTACATCTAGTGCTAGAGGATCCTATCCTGCAATTGTATTGGGATATTTCTCCCATGATTCGTTGTTCCCCTCCACATTCTCGGAACTTCTACATGTGGGCAAAACAGAATTCATTGTCTTTCCCACATCACACGCAACCCCCCAACGAACCTATCCATTACAGGAAACGGCTGCCCACTCTCCTCAGTCCAAGTTCGCTGCCTCGGGGTAATCCTTGACACTCATCTCTCCTTCAAACCTCATATCCAAGCCCTTTCCACTTCCTGCCGCCTTCAACTCAAAATATTTCAAGGATCTGTAGATTTCTAAACCAAGAATCTGCAAAAACCCTAGTCTATGCCCTCATCATCTCCCGCCTGGACTACTGTAACCTCCTGCTCTGTGGCCTCCCCTCTAACACTCTCGCACCCCTCCTATCTATTCTAAACTCTCCTGCCCGACTAACCAACCTGTCCCCCGCTATTCCCCGGCCTCTCCCCTCTGTCAATCCCTTCACTGGCTCCCCATTACCCAGAGACTCCAGTACAAAAGCCTAACCATGACATACAAAGCCATCCACAAAATGTCTCCTTTATACATCTGTGACCTCCTCTCCCGGTACTTTCCTGCAACCTCCGATCCTCACAAGATCTCCTTCTCTACTCCCCTCTTATCTCCTCTTCCCACAATCGCATACAAGATTTCTCTTGCGCATCACCCCTACTCTGGAACCCTCTACCACAACACATCAGACTCTCACCTACCATGGAAACCTTCAAAAAGAGCCTAAAGACCCACCTCTTCCGACAAGCCTACAACCTGCAGTAACCACCACTGATCGACCAGCTCTACCTTCACCTACTGTATCCTCATCCATCCATTGTAGATTGCGAGCCCTCGTGGGCAGGGTCCTCTCTCCTCCTGTACCAGTTATGACTTGTATTGTTCAAGATCATTGTACCTGTTATTATGTATACCCCTCCTCACATGTAAAGCGCCATGGAATAAATGGCGCTATAATAATAAATAATAATATTGCCCGAGAGCCGCCAGTCCTGACACTAGATGAAGCGGGGGAAGAAAAGTGATAGAACAGAAGGACGATCAGTAACTGAGCAGGGATCCTGTGAGGAGGATGTGACGGCCGATAATGTAACTGCCTGACCTGTGAGATCCTGACACCACAGGGTAATGTTCTGAGCAGGGACACTCCGCAATCTTCTACACATGATCCTACATTTCCCATCACAGACCTCCTGCCTGCAGCCGTAGGACTGATCTGTAATGGGGAGACATGGTGGGATCTGCTGGGAAGGGCAGAATTGGTCTTCCCTGAAATGTCTCTTGTAGGATATGTCCCTGACCAGTATATCGTCTCCACAATACGGATTGTGACGGGAAAGGGACGATCTGATCGTCTCCAGGTCAGACACACGGGAACATCACAGCATGTGGAGAACACGAATCATTCTCTATATCCATGAGAGGAAACCGGAGCGGATACAGCGCCGCTAACCTGGAAATCTGCAGATTCCTGTGTGGGATGTAAGAGACCAATGATCGCTCAACACAAGCAGATTTCCCGATATCGGTCCTGGGACCACGTGTTATATGAAGACAAAAGACGGAAAAAAGCGGGAACCGTAAACGTGTTACCATTGGAAACATTAGCTCCTCCCTCTGCTGATTGGCTGAACACAGGACGGTTGGGGGTTTGAATTTCCCGCCGCTTCTAAATGTAATGACGTCACTTACACTGTAAAAAGAATCCAGATTAGGCTCTAGATCAACTCCACCACAAATGGCTCCTGTTACCTGAGAAACGAGAGTAATGAACTAATAAACGAGACCCCAGAATGCCGAGATCTGTGCAGCAAGGAGTTAAATAAGAAGTCCCTGAATACACATCAACTCGCTGAGCAATGCCCAGATTATTCCTGAGATTTCCTCACCATCTCCCTCGTCACCAGGCGCAGAGCCCCGGGCGGAGCGAGCAGACACCTCGGGGAGACGGGAGAGGACACCGGAGCAGTGTGGGTGGCTCTTATAGTGAGGGTGTAGGTGGCTCTTATAGGGAGGGTGTGGGTGGCTCTTAGAAGAGCCTTTGGGGTGAGGAGCGGAGCACGGAGCCGATCACTTGGCGCTGGTGTACTTGGTGACGGCCTTGGTGCCCTCGGACACGGCGTGCTTGGCCAGCTCTCCGGGCAGCAGCAGGCGCACGGCGGTCTGGATCTCCCGGGAGGTGATGGTGGAGCGCTTGTTGTAGTGAGCCAGGCGGGAGGCTTCCCCTGCGATGCGCTCGAAGATGTCGTTGACGAAAGAGTTCATGATGCCCATGGCCTTGGAGGAGATGCCGGTGTCGGGGTGGACCTGCTTCAGCACCTTGTACACGTAGATGGCGTAGCTCTCCTTCCTGCTCTTCCTCCGCTTCTTGCCGTCCTTCTTCTGAGTCTTAGTCACGGCTTTCTTGGAGCCCTTCTTGGGCGCAGGCGCAGACTTGGCGGGATCAGGCATGATAACAACAAACCGGTCTCAGCACAAGTGAGAAGAATAATGATCCTGCGCCTCCAAGAGCGGCGGAATTTATAGCCCGGCCATGCAGATGAGCACTGCTGTCAGACCGCCGTTCTATTGGGTGATGAAGTCATGTGACCAACGAGAACGTTAGACGCTCCGCCCACTGCAGCTGATTGGTGGTTTCCCAAATCATTGCTTCATCTTTGCAGCGGGGATGCTGTATAGCGATGTAAAACCCTGTATAATGCTCTATACATCTAAATAGTGCTGTGAAGCTCCATATACCGCAGTGCACCCTCATATAGCGCTGTATGTGTTCATGTTCTATTTACCCTTCATAGTGCTGTTATTCATCTGAATAGTGCAGAGTACCCCCATATACTGCAACCTACTGACAAATGACTGTGCCACATTATGCAGGCAGTTACAGTACACCGCCCGACATGTTACACTCCGTATAGTGCAGTAATATCTCCAGATGGTGCTGGAAACCCCAGCTAGTCAGCTGTGCCAGGACTGCAAACCCTGTGAATTCAGTGAGATGTTTCGGTAGTAGCCGCACCCAGTTTTCTAGGAAGAGCCGGCTTCCCTCAGGAGCTGTGTCCCCTGTATAAACTGCACTTATCCCTCCTGTGTGTGATCTCAGTAACATGAAGCCGGATCAGTCACTTCAGCCACGAATCTCTGCTCTGTGGTGACCGCAGTACAGTGGAGCACGGATCGTGTATAGTGACCTCTATATACCGCCTGGTGCAGTGTGAACCATCAGTGTGATCAGCGGTGCGGCTCTTAGGAGGAGGATGTGGGGGCTCTTAGAAGAGCCTTTGAGTGTGTGGACAGATGTGGAGGAGCGGAGTTTACAGTCCTGGCACAGCAGACTAGCCGCTTCCTGGATCTACGAGGAAACGGCCATTATCTGTCCCAATCACTGCACAAAGTCCTCCTTCAATAAGGGCTAATTTCCAGCTATCTGCAGATTATTCCGAGGCTGAGTTCTGCGAGCGACACTCAATTTGCACTGACAGTCTGGCGGGTGAGGGGTTAATCCCTGTCAGTGTTTCTCCTCCGCTCCATCTGCACAGGAGGCGGCTCCTCACTCACCCGCGTATTATCCTGTGCAGATCCCCTGTGGTGTCCGCGCTGATCCTATCACAGCCTGACTGAGACAAGTCTCCTATGTTCTGCCCGGAGCCTGATGTGACGCTGCCGGGTCTCGGGTGGGGGAAGTCGCCGCTTCTATAAAGCGAGTGAGTAGTGGGGGTCAGCACACACGGACACTAAGGAGTTAATGGGGGCGGATGTTCCTGTATCTGGGATTGGTCGGCGCCTGTGGATGCCTCTCGCTCATTGGCTGATTACAGATCCGTTGCTGGTTTTGAATTTCCCGCTCAATCGCTTTTCTTTGTCCGTCGGATTATTACCGGCCCCTCTGCTGGAGCGGCGATCGCTGTGTATACCGGTGGGAGCAGCTCTACCCCGCTGATAATACCGGGTCCTGTCCTCCCAACTGTCTGCCCCCAAACACGGGGATCAGTCGCCATTATTATTCTGAGGAGGTTATAATAGTCTTCAGAGGCGACATCCATCCGACACATTAGTGTCCAGGACTTGGTCATCACACAGGAGCCTCCGTACCCGGTACACAGGGCGTCCATCTATCCAGCTGCCTCTTACAGCCACATTCCCTGTACACGGATCTGATCAGGAAATTATCACTGCGGCCCAGTGCGGATATATATCCCCCATGAATCCATGTTATCTTTGTAGGTCAATGAGAAGAAACCGCATCACCCGAAGTCCGCGGTGAAAGACGGGGGAGCAGACACGGCCCCAGTATGTCAGGACCCGGGAGCATACAACTAGCACGTCCCAGGCTGAGGCCGGTACTACAGGCAGCCGCACAGGGGATATTTTGCCCTGCAGAGACGCTGAGCCGGATACTAATCAATCAGCGCCCAATAAGAACAGGATCTTAAATGTCTAGACAGAATATTAACCTACATTTGGAAACCGCCCGGAACACCCCCTGATTAGAGCTGTAGAGAGATCTGCTTCCAATAAGCCTTTCCACGTCAGGATATCCTTCGGAAACTGAATGTGTGGGAATATGGTTAAAGAGACCCTACTCCCAGATCATACACACACGGAATCCGTCGGGTACAAAACAGGATTTGCAAATAGGTCTCACAACCAAAAGCAGCGACAGAACCATCCGCCCAAAAACGGCATCAGAGGACGTTACCGAACTGCGGATCAGGGTCAGAATTACCATTCCCCACAATTATTTGGCCGATGGTAGTTTTCGACTATTCAGTATTCGGAGCGTAAATTCGGCACCGATGAGTGTTCTACTAACATTGTGTTCTACTACTATCCGGGGCGGGGCTTACAGAATCATTAGCTCCTCCCTTCCTCTGCTGATTGGCTGAACACAGAACTGTTGGGAAGTTTGAATTTCCCGCCCATTGTACAGATCTGCAATTATTTTTCCAGCTTCTTTATTATATACAATTTCCTTCCCTGTAGCGGCAGGTATCCCGACTATTGTCATGACCATGCCAGATCAGAGTGGATCATACTCTCCACAATGTATGATGCCCCCACAGTTAATCCCAATACACGGTTGAAAGCAGCAAGTGAAATTAGGAGAGATTTTTCATCATATCAACATCAGGTGATTGAATGTTAATTTATGCCATTACCTCATGTACCAATCACAACCCAGAAAGACACATTTTTATGCATTGTTTATATAAAATGTTATGCTTTAATTCAAAATTACAGGAATGTGCCGTGTTTTTTTTTTGTTTGTTTTCTTTAATTGTTCTGATTTAATGTGAAAACTGTACTGGAAGCAAACCAAAATAGAAAAATAATCCCTACTACATCACCCTCTATAGTGCCAAAGGCATTTGCTTTCTTATAACCAGGACGTGCTTCTTCGAAATTGGGGCCTGAGTAGCTGTCGGATGGCCAGGAGGGCTTCTGGGTCCCAGTAGGACACTGTAGGAAAAAAACAGGTTGGATCCACTACAAATCACAGCACAAAAGGCATTTCCGCAATGAGATCTGCAGCAGAAAAGTCCCTTAAACTTCCGCATCAGTAGCAATCTGCATCGTGCATTTCTTCCCCCCATAAGGTGGCTTTGACGTCCTGCAGCAGTGACCGGGGAGTCTCGTGTACATAATCGCTGTATTTCGGCAGGGAACATTTTATGTTATCCAAATCCATCTTCTTTATGACCCCAGTGGCCCATTCTGGTGGGCGACCCTGCCGGTCCCCAGCACCGTCCCCGCCTGCCATTTGCTTCTCTTTTATCGTGTGCTCCTGGCTGGTCTCTTCCATACTCTTCGGAGGGATCAGTGTCCCCATTGCACAGTTTGGGCTTCACAGCGAGAAGGATTTCACACGCCTTTGATGCCACTGACCGGTCACAGTCACACAGACAAGTCAATAAGGCCGGAAAAAGCCCGACTCATTCACATGTAACCAGAGCGTCGGAGATGGAACCTGAGCTTCTGCTAGATGGCAGCCCTATAGTGTAAGGGCACGTTAGGGACGGTCCCATCTCCAATGTTTGGGACATATAGGAATGTGCCAGATCCAATGCGTTCACCTTCACCTCCCAATCCAAGTCACTGCACGTCATCTCCAAAATCTGGGACAGCACGGTGCCCGAGTCTTGGAGTTTTTGCATGCGACCATTCCTTAGCAAGTTAGCAAGTTTACCACCGCCCTCCTGGGGAAACCTTTCATTACATGGGGCACCAGAGCCTGTAGGAAGGACACAATTATTGATTATTAACCTTCCATAGCATATCATCCCGCACCACAGCGGAGACACTTGAGGGCACATAGAGGCGGGTTATCATCACTTGTGCCTTCTCCTTAGCTATAGCTCGAAGTATCGGCAATGCTGATGAGAATACTGGGCCCAGCGATCACTTGGCTGGATATGGAAACGTGGAGAGGAAAAACGAGGATGATGACAGGGATTACAGCAGCACCGCACGTACAGATGGCGGTGCCTGGAAAATCTAGTACATCTGCCTCATTTTGGAGAGGTGCACTGCTGACATGAAGGATTGATCATCTCTCCCTGGAAGAGAGAAGGAGAGAGAGAGATAAAGACAAAGAGAGAGAGAGTGAACGAGAGAGAATGAGAAAGAAGGAGAGAGAGAGAGAGAGAAAGCAAAGGAGAAAGAAAGAGAGATAAAGACAAAGAGAAAGAAAGAGGGAGATAAGTAGAGAGAGAAGAAATAGAGATGAAGAAAGAGACAAGGAGAGAGAAAGATAGAGATAAAGTGAGAAAAAAGAGAAAGAGAAAGCAAGAGAAAGAGAGGGTGAGAGAGAAATAGAAAGGGGAAAAGGGTAAGAGTGAGAGAAAGATTTAGAGAAAGAAAAGAGAAAGAAAGAGAGGAGATAAATCTTTCTTAGAAATTGGCGCCTGAGTAGCAGTTGGATGGCCAGGAGGGCTTCTGGGTCCCAGTAGGGCACTGTAGTAAAAAAAGAAAAACACAGGTTGGATCCACTACAAATTACAGCACAAAAGGCATTTCCGCAGTGAAATCTGCAGCAGAAAAGTACCATAAACTTCCGCATCAGTAGCAATCTGCATCGTGCATTTCTTCCCCCCATAAGGTTGCTTTGACGTCCTGCAGCAGTGACCGGGGAGTTTCGTGTACATGATCGCTGTTTTTCGGAAGGGGACATTTTATGTTATCCAAATCCATCTTCTGTATGACACCAGTGGCCCAATCTGGTGGGCGACCCTGCCGGCCCCAGCACCGTCCCCGCCTGCCATTTGCTTCTCTTTTATCGTGTGCTCCAGCCAGTCTCTTCCATGCTGTTCGGAGGGATCAGTGTCCCCATTACACAGTTTGGGCTTCACAGCAAGAAGGATTTCACAAAACTTTAATGCCACTGGCCGGTCACAGTCACACAGACAAGTCAATAAGGCCGGAAAAAGCCCGACTCATTCACATGTAACCAGAGCGTCGGAGATGGAACCTGAGCTTCTGCTAGATGGCAGCCCTATAGTGTAAGGGCACGTTAGGGACGGTCCCATCTCCAATGTTTGGGACATATAGGAATGTGCCAGGTCCACTGCGTTCACCTTCACCTCCCAATCCAAGTCACTGCACGTCATCTCCAAAATCTGGGACAGCACGGTGTCCGAGTCTTGGAGTTTTTGCATGCGACCATTCCTTAGCAAGTCATTAAACATCTTTACCACCGCCCTCCTGGGGAAACCTTTCATTCCATGGGGCACCAGAGCCTGTAGGAAGGACACAATTATTGATTATTAACCTTCCATAGCATATCATCCCGCACCACAGCGGAGACACTTGAGGGCACATAGAGGCGGGTTATCATCACTTGTGCCTTCTCCTTTGCTACAGCTCGAAGTATCGGCAATGCTGATGAGAATACTGGGCCCAGCGATCACTTGGCTGGATATGGAAACGTGGAGAGGAAAAACGAGGATGATGACAGGGATTACAGCAGCACCCCACGTGCAGATGGCGGTGCCTAGAAAATCTAGTACATCTGCCTCATTTTGGAGAGGTGCACTGCTGACATGAAGGATTGATAATCTCTCCCTGAGAGAGAGAAAGAGAGAGATAAAGTGAAAGAGAGAGAATGAGAAAGAAGGAGATAGAGAGAAAGAAAGGGAGAAAGAGAGAGAGAGAGACAAAGAGACATAAAGAGAGAGAGAGAGAAGTAGAGAGAAGAGAGATAAAGAAAGAGAGAAGGAGAGAGATAGATATAAAGTAAGAAAAAGAGAAAGCAAGGGAAAGAGAGGGAGAGAGAGAAATAGAAAGGAAGAAAGAGTAAGAGTGAGAGAAAGATTTAGAGAAAAAAGAAGAGAGAAAGAAAGAGAGGAGAGCGAAGAGAGAAAGGAGAGAAGGAAATAATGAAAGAGAGGAGAGAGAAATAGAGATTAAGAAAGAGGGAGAGAGAGAGAAAGAAGAAGAGAGGGGAGACTGCTCTATATACTGTACACTCTGGTCTATAAATTGTACACACTGCTGTATATACTTTACACACTGCTCTATATACTGTACACACTGCTGTATGTACTGTACACACTGGCTCTATATACTGTGCACACTGCTGTATATACTGTGTACTCTGCTGTATATACTGTGTACTCTGCTGTATATACTGTACACTCTGCTGTATATACTGTACCCTCTCCTCTAGTATCAGTGACACTTATTACACTGCTGATCTGGGCTGTGCAGATGTGATGTTGTGCACTATATATACTATGTACAGCTGTGTTCTCTGTGTAGACGCTGGATTTTGTGTCTCCGCTTTTCTCCCAATATTCCCCTTTTACACAATAGTGGGGGTCACATAAATCCATTAATATTTCAGTTTTCTCCCCGGAGATGTTTATGTGTTTGGTTGGGGAGTCGCAGTGTGCAGCTGTCGCCTCATCAGAGCTCTTCGCACCATGACAGGCCGCAGCGGTCACAGCTTCACACTGGGTAAGACACGATATCAGGCAGGTGATTGCAATCAGCCACCGATGTGGATCATCTACTGGTGTGGAACACGTGTCCCCCCAATCCTCTGCACATACGGGGTACAGTGACACCACAGGTCAGGGAGGTGGCAGTCAGCGGAGGCCGTCGCCTGTGTTACCCTTCTGGGTTGTCAGCAGCTCCAGCTCGTCCCCACATCGTACAATCAGCTTCCTGTGCGATAGACATAGGAGTAAAGATCCCTGTGATGGTGACAGGAGCCGGGAATAGGAGGAACGAGCTCCCGCAGCAGATTTATCTCCCCGGATACACAGTGATGTGCAGATCGGGAGGACGGCGGCGATGATCCCGGGATTTCCTCTCCGCTCTTTCCCGGCATCTCTGCTAGTGACGGCTACAAATGGCCGGTGGAGATGTTGGAGAAGGGGAGGCGACGGAGGAATCGCGCTCTGCTGTCCGGTGTTAGCCGGTAAAGGGCTTTTATCCCGGGCAGGGAAGCACAAGGGGAGAGCGGAGCTTCACTCGGACTCAGCTGGGAGGGGGCGGGGCCTGTGTCCAGTGTCAGCCAATAGAAGCTCAGGACGGTGCTGCTCAGCAGCCAATCAGTGCGCAGTAAGCCTGTACATATAACAGGCGCCTCCAGCTCCGGCCTCAGTGCTTTCCTTCCTATCAGGAAATATTTTCATTTTGTATTTCCGCAGCACATGATGGCAGAGACCGCGCCAGCCGCCGCTCCCCCTCCCGCAGAACCGGCCGCCAAATCCAAGAAGCAGCCGAAGAAATCTGCTGCCAAGAAGAGCAATAAACCCTCCGGCCCCAGCGTCTCCGAGCTGATCGTGAAAGCCGTGTCCGCCTCCAAGGAGCGCAGCGGGGTGTCTCTGGCCGCCCTGAAGAAGGCTCTGTCTGCTGGAGGATACGATGTAGAGAAGAACAACAGCCGCCTGAAGCTGGCCGTCAGGTCTCTGGTCACCAAGGGCGCCCTCCTCCAGGTGAAGGGCAGCGGCGCCTCCGGGTCCTTTAAGCTGAACAAGAAGCAGGAGACGAAGGACAAAGTGGCCAAGACGAAGCCAGCAGCTGCGGCCAAACCTAAGAAACCCGCTGCTGCCAAGAAAGCCGCCAAATCTCCGAAGAAGCCCAAGAAGGCTCCGACTGCGGCCAAGAAGAGCCCGAAAAAGGCCAAGAAGCCCGCAGCGGCCAAGAGCCCCAAGAAGCCGAAAGCCGCTCCCAAGCCCAAGAAGGTGACGAAGAGTCCGGCGAAGAAGGCGGCCAAACCCGCCAAGAGTCCGGCTAAGAAGGCTGCGAAAGCCAAGAAGCCCGCGGCTAAGAAATAAGCTGCAGCCCCTGTTCTGTTACCACAAAGGCTCTTATAAGAGCCACCACCTCCTCCCCGCAGAGCTGTATGATCAGTGCCACCACCTCCTCCCCGCAGAGCTGTATGATCATAGCCACCCTCTCCTCCCTGCAGAGCTGTATGATCAGAGAAATCACCTCCTCCCCGCAGAGCTGTATGATCAGAGCCACCATCTCCTCCCCGCAGAGCTGTATGATCAGTGCCACCACTTCCTCCCCGCAGAGCTGTATGATCAGAGCCACCACCTCCTCCCCGCAGAGATGTATGATCAGAGCCACCACCTCCTCCCCGCAGAGATGTATGATCAGAGCCACCACCTCCTCCCTGCAGAGCTGTATGATCAGAGAAATCACCTCCTCCCCGCAGAGCTGTATGATCAGTGCCACCACCTCCTCCCCGCAGAGCTGTATGATCAGTGCCACCTCCTCCTCCCCGCAGAGCTGTATGATCAGTGCCACCACCTCCTCCCCGCAGAGCTGTATGATCAGTGCCACCACCTCCTCCCCGCAGAGCTGTATGATCAGTGCCACCACCTCCTCCCCGCAGAGCTGTATGATCAGTGCCACCTCCTCCTCCCCGCAGAGCTGTATGATCAGAGCCACCACCTCTTCCCTGCAGAGCTGTATGATCAGAGAAATCACCTCCTCCCCGCACAGCTGTATGATCAATACCACCACCTCCTCCCCGCAGAGCTGTATGATCAGAGCCACCACCTCCTCCCCGCAGGGCTGTATGATCAGTGCCACCACCTCCTCCCCGCACAGCTGTATGATCAGTGCCACCAACTCCTCCCCGCAGAGCTGCATGATCAGAGCCACCACCTCCTCCCCGCAGAGCTGTATGATCAGAGCCACCACCTCCTCCCCGCAGAGCTGTATGATCAGTGCCACCACCTCCTCCCCGCAGAGCTGTATCATCAGTGCCACCACCTACTCCTCCCTGCAGAGCTGTATGATCAGAGAAATCACCTCCACCCCGCAGAGCTGTATGATCAGTGCCACCACCTCCTCCCCGCAGAGCTGTATCATCAGTGCCACCACCTACTCCTCCCTGCAGAGCTGTATGATCAGAGAAATCACCTCCACCCCGCAGAGCTGTATGATCAGTGCCACCACCTTCTCCCCCGCAGAGCTGTATGATCAGAGCCACCACTTCCTCCCCGCAGAGCTGTATAATCAGTGCCACCACCTCCACCCCGCAGAGCTGTATGATCAGAGAAATCACCTCCACCCCGCAGAGCTGTATGATCAGAGCCACCACCTCCTCCCCGCAGAGCTGTATGATCAGAGCCAACACCCTCTCCCCGCAGAGCTGTATAATCAGTGCCACCACCTCCTCCCCGCAGAGCTGTATGATCAGTGCCACCACCCTCTCCCCGCAGAGCTGTATAATCAGTGCCACCACCTCCTCCCCGCAGAGCTGTATGATCAGTATGATCAGAGCTGTATGATCAGAGAAATCACCTCCTCCCCGCACAGCTGTATGATCAGTACCACCACCTCCTCCCCGCAGAGCTGTATGATCAGAGCCACCACCTCCTCCCCGCAGAGCTGTATGATCAGAGCCACCACTTCCTCCCCGCAGAGCTGTATAATCAGTGCCACCACCTCCACCCCGCAGAGCTGTATGATCAGAGAAATCACCTCCACCCCGCAGAGCTGTATGATCAGAGCCACCACCTCCTCCCCGCAGAGCTGTATGATCAGAGCCACCACCCTCTCCCCGCAGAGCTGTATAATCAGTGCCACTACCTCCTCCCCGCAGAGCTGTATGATCAGTGCCACCACCTCCTCACCGCAGAGCTGTATGATCAGTGCCACCACCTCCTCCCCGCAGAGCTGTATGATCAGTGCCACCTCCTCCTCCCCGCAGAGCTGTATGATCAGTGCCACCTCCTCCTCCCCGCAGAGCTGTATGATCAGAGCCACCACCTCCTCCCTGCAGAGCTGTATGATCAGAGAAATCACCTCCTCCCCGCACAGCTGTATGATCAGTACCACCACCTCCTCCCCGCAGAGCTGTATGATCAGAGCCACCACCTCCTCCCCGCAGAGCTGTATGATCAGAGCCACCACCTCCTCCCCGCAGAGCTGTATGATCAGAGCCACCTCCTCCTCCCCGCAGAGCTGTATGATCAGTGCCACCACCTCCTCCCCGCAGAGCTGTATGATCAGTGTCACCACCTCCTCCCCGCAGAGCTGTATGATCAGTGCCACCACCTCCTCCCCGCAGAGCTGTATGATCAGTGCCACCTCCTCCTCCCCGCAGAGCTGTATGATCAGAGCCACCACCTCCTCCCCGCAGAGCTGTATGATCAGAGCCACCACCTCCTCCCTGCAGAGCTGTATGATCAGAGAAATCACCTCCTCCCCGCAGAGCTGTATGATCAGTGCCACCACCTCCTCCCCGCAGAGCTGTATCATCAGTGCCACCACCTACTCCTCCCTGCAGAGCTGTATGATCAGAGAAATCACCTCCACCCCGCAGAGCTGTATGATCAGTGCCACCACCTTCTCCCCCGCAGAGCTGTATGATCAGAGCCACCACTTCCTCCCCGCAGAGCTGTATAATCAGTGCCACCACCTCCACCCCGCAGAGCTGTATGATCAGAGAAATCACCTCCACCCCGCAGAGCTGTATGATCAGAGCCACCACCTCCTCCCCGCAGAGCTGTATGATCAGAGCCACCACCCTCTCCCCGCAGAGCTGTATAATCAGTGCCACCACCTCCTCCCCGCAGAGCTGTATGATCAGTGCCACCACCCTCTCCCCGCAGAGCTGTATAATCAGTGCCACCACCTCCTCCCCGCAGAGCTGTATGATCAGTATGATCAGAGCTGTATGATCAGAGAAATCACCTCCTCCCCGCACAGCTGTATGATCAGTACCACCACCTCCTCCCCGCAGAGCTGTATGATCAGAGCCACCACCTCCTCCCCGCAGAGCTGTATGATCAGAGCCACCACTTCCTCCCCGCAGAGCTGTATAATCAGTGCCACCACCTCCACCCCGCAGAGCTGTATGATCAGAGAAATCACCTCCACCCCGCAGAGCTGTATGATCAGAGCCACCACCTCCTCCCCGCAGAGCTGTATGATCAGAGCCACCACCCTCTCCCCGCAGAGCTGTATAATCAGTGCCACCACCTCCTCCCCGCAGAGCTGTATGATCAGTGCCACCACTTCCTCACCGCAGAGCTGTATGATCAGTGCCACCACCTCCTCCCCGCAGAGCTGTATGATCAGTGCCACCTCCTCCTCCCCGCAGAGCTGTATGATCAGTGCCACCTCCTCCTCCCCGCAGAGCTGTATGATCAGAGCCACCACCTCCTCCCTGCAGAGCTGTATGATCAGAGAAATCACCTCCTCCCCGCACAGCTGTATGATCAGTACCACCACCTCCTCCCCGCAGAGCTGTATGATCAGAGCCACCACCTCCTCCCCGCAGAGCTGTATGATCAGAGCCACCACCTCCTCCCCGCAGAGCTGTATGATCAGAGCCACCTCCTCCTCCCCGCAGAGCTGTATGATCAGTGCCACCACCTCCTCCCCGCAGAGCTGTATGATCAGTGCCACCACCTCCTCCCCGCAGAGCTGTATGATCAGTGCCACCACCTCCTCCCCGCAGAGCTGTATGATCAGTGCCACCTCCTCCTCCCCGCAGAGCTGTATGATCAGAGCCACCACCTCCTCCCCGCAGAGCTGTATGATCAGAGCCACCACCTCCTCCCTGCAGAGCTGTATGATCAGAGAAATCACCTCCTCCCCGCACAGCTGTATGATCAGTACCACCACCTCCTCCCCGCAGAGCTGTATGATCAGAGCCACCACCTCCTCCCCGCAGAGCTGTATGATCAGAGCCACCACCTCCTCCCTGCAGAGCTGTATGATCAGAGAAATCACCTCCTCCCCGCAGAGCTGTATGATCAGTGCCACCACCTCCTCCCCGCAGAGCTGTATGATCAGTGCCACCACCTCCTCCCCGCAGAGCTGTATGATCAGTGCCACCACCTCCTCCCCGCAGAGCTGTATGATCAGTGCCACCACCTCCTCCCCGCAGAGCTGTATGATCAGTGCCACCTCCTCCTCCCCGCAGAGCTGCATGATCAGTGCCACCACCTCCTCCCCGCAGAGCTGTATGATCAGTGCCACCACCTCCTCCCCGCAGAGCTGTATGATCAGTGCCATCACCTCCTCCCCGCAGAGCTGTATGATCAGTGCCACCTCAACCTCCCCGCAGAGCTGTATGATCAGAGCCACCACCTCCTCCCTGCAGAGCTGTATGATCAGAGAAATCACCTCCTCCCCGCACAGCTGTATGATCAGTGCCACCACCTCCTCCCCGCAGAGCTGCATGATCAGAGCCACCACCTCCTCTCCGCAGAGCTGTATGATCAGAGCCACCACCTCCTCCCTGCAGAGCTGTGTGATCAGAGAAATCACCTCCTCCCCGGAGAGCCGTATGATCAGTGCCACCACCTTCTCCCCGCAGAGCTGTATGATCAGAGCCACCACATTCTCCTCGCAGAGCTGTAGGATTAGAGCCATCACCTCCTCCCCGCAGAGCTGTATGATCAGTGCCACCACCCTCTCCCCGCAGAGCTGTATGATCAGAGCCACCACCTACTCCCCTCAGACCTGTATGATCAGAGCCATAACCTCCTCCTCCCTGCAGAGCTGTATGATCAGAGAAATCACCTCCTCCCCGGAGAGCTGTATGATCAGTGCCAACACCTTCTCCCCGCAGAGCTGTATGATCAGTGCCATCACCTCCTCCCTGCAGAGCTGTATGATCAGTGCCACCACCTCCTCCACGCAGAGCTGTACGATCAGTGCCACCACCTCCTCCCCGCAGAGCTGTATGATCAGTGCCACCACTTCCTCCCCGCAGAGCTGTATGATCAGTGCCACCACCTCCTCCCCGCAGAGCTGTATGATCAGTGCCACCACCTCCTCCCCGCAGAGCTGTATGATCAGTGCCACCTCCTCCTCCCCGCAGAGCTGTATGATCAGTGCCACCACCTCCTCCCCGCAGAGCTGTATCATCAGTGCCACCACCTACTCCTCCCTGCAGAGCTGTCTGATCAGAGAAATCACCTCCACCCCGCAGAGCTGTATGATCAGTGCCACCACCTTCTCCCCCGCAGAGCTGTATGATCAGTGCCACCACCTCCTCCCCGCAGAGCTGTATGATCAGAGCCACCACCTCCTCCCTGCAGAGCTGTATGATCAGAGAAATCACCTCCTCCCCGCACAGCTGTATGATCAGTGCCACCACCTCCTCCCCGCAGAGCTGTATGATCAGTGCCACCACCTCCTCCCCGCACAGCTGTATGATCAGTGCCACCACCTCCTCCCCGCAGAGCTGCATGATCAGAGCCACCACCTCCTCCCCGCAGAGCTGTATGATCAGAGCCACCACCTCCTCCCTGCAGAGCTGTATGATCAGAGAAATCACCTCCTCCCCGGAGAGCCGTATGATCAGTGCCACCACCTTCTCCCCGCAGAGCTGTATGATCAGTGCCACCACCTCCTCCCCGCAGAGCTGTATGATCAGTGCCACCACCTCCTCCCCGCAGAGCTGTATGATCAGTGCCACCACCTCCTCCCCGCAGAGCTGTATGATCAGTGCCACCTCCTCCTCCCCGCAGAGCTGTATGATCAGAGCCACCACCTCCTCCCTGCAGAGCTGTATGATCAGAGAAATCACCTCCTCCCCGCACAGCTGTATGATCAGTGCCACCACCTCCTCCCCGCAGAGCTGTATGATCAGTGCCACCACCTCCTCCCCGCAGAGCTGTATGATCAGTGCCACCTCCTCCTCCCCGCAGAGCTGTATGATCAGAGCCACCACCTCCTCCCCGCAGAGCTGTATGATCAGTGCCACCACCTCCTCCCCGCAGAGCTGTATCATCAGTGCCACCACCTACTCCTCCCTGCAGAGCTGTATGATCAGAGAAATCACCTCCACCCCGCAGAGCTGTATGATCAGTGCCACCACCTCCTCCCCGCAGAGCTGTATGATCAGAGAAATCACCTCCACCCCGCAGAGCTGTATGATCAGTGCCACCACCTTCTCCCCCGCAGAGCTGTATGATCAGAGCCACCACTTCCTCCCCGCAGAGCTGTATGATCAGTGCCACCTCCTCCTCCCCGCAGAGCTGTATGATCAGAGCCACCACCTCCTCCCTGCAGAGCTGTATGATCAGAGAAATCACCTCCTCCCCGCACAGCTGTATGATCAGTGCCACCACCTCCTCCCCGCAGAGCTGTATGATCAGTGCCACCACCTCCTCCCCGCAGAGCTGTATGATCAGAGAAATCACCTCCACCCCGCAGAGCTGTATGATCAGTGCCACCACCTCCTCCCCGCAGAGCTGTATGATCAGAGAAATCACCTCCACCCCGCAGAGCTGTATGATCAGTGCCACCACCTTCTCCCCCGCAGAGCTGTATGATCAGAGCCACCACTTCCTCCCCGCAGAGCTGTATGATCAGTGCCACCTCCTCCTCCCCGCAGAGCTGTATGATCAGAGCCACCACCTCCTCCCTGCAGAGCTGTATGATCAGAGAAATCACCTCCTCCCCGCACAGCTGTATGATCAGTGCCACCACCTCCTCCCCGCAGAGCTGTATGATCAGTGCCACCACCTCCTCCCCGCAGAGCTGTATGATCAGTGCCACCTCCTCCTCCCCGCAGAGCTGTATGATCAGAGCCACCACCTCCTCCCCGCAGAGCTGTATGATCAGTGCCACCACCTCCTCCCCGCAGAGCTGTATGATCAGTGCCACCACCTCCTCCCCGCAGAGCTGTATGATCAGTGCCACCTCCTCCTCCCCGCAGAGCTGTATGATCAGAGCCACCACCTCCTCCCCGCAGAGCTGTATGATCAGAGCCACCACCTCCTCCCTGCAGAGCTGTATGATCAGAGAAATCACCTCCTCCCCGCACAGCTGTATGATCAGTACCACCACCTCCTCCCCGCAGAGCTGTATGATCAGAGCCACCACCTCCTCCCCGCAGAGCTGTATGATCAGAGCCACCACCTCCTCCCTGCAGAGCTGTATGATCAGAGAAATCACCTCCTCCCCGCAGAGCTGTATGATCAGTGCCACCACCTCCTCCCCGCAGAGCTGTATGATCAGTGCCACCACCTCCTCCCCGCAGAGCTGTATGATCAGTGCCACCACCTCCTCCCCGCAGAGCTGTATGATCAGTGCCACCACCTCCTCCCCGCAGAGCTGTATGATCAGTGCCACCTCCTCCTCCCCGCAGAGCTGCATGATCAGTGCCACCACCTCCTCCCCGCAGAGCTGTATGATCAGTGCCACCACCTCCTCCCCGCAGAGCTGTATGATCAGTGCCATCACCTCCTCCCCGCAGAGCTGTATGATCAGTGCCACCTCAACCTCCCCGCAGAGCTGTATGATCAGAGCCACCACCTCCTCCCTGCAGAGCTGTATGATCAGAGAAATCACCTCCTCCCCGCACAGCTGTATGATCAGTGCCACCACCTCCTCCCCGCAGAGCTGCATGATCAGAGCCACCACCTCCTCTCCGCAGAGCTGTATGATCAGAGCCACCACCTCCTCCCTGCAGAGCTGTGTGATCAGAGAAATCACCTCCTCCCCGGAGAGCCGTATGATCAGTGCCACCACCTTCTCCCCGCAGAGCTGTATGATCAGAGCCACCACATTCTCCTCGCAGAGCTGTAGGATTAGAGCCATCACCTCCTCCCCGCAGAGCTGTATGATCAGTGCCACCACCCTCTCCCCGCAGAGCTGTATGATCAGAGCCACCACCTACTCCCCTCAGACCTGTATGATCAGAGCCATAACCTCCTCCTCCCTGCAGAGCTGTATGATCAGAGAAATCACCTCCTCCCCGGAGAGCTGTATGATCAGTGCCAACACCTTCTCCCCGCAGAGCTGTATGATCAGTGCCATCACCTCCTCCCTGCAGAGCTGTATGATCAGTGCCACCACCTCCTCCACGCAGAGCTGTACGATCAGTGCCACCACCTCCTCCCCGCAGAGCTGTATGATCAGTGCCACCACTTCCTCCCCGCAGAGCTGTATGATCAGTGCCACCACCTCCTCCCCGCAGAGCTGTATGATCAGTGCCACCACCTCCTCCCCGCAGAGCTGTATGATCAGTGCCACCTCCTCCTCCCCGCAGAGCTGTATGATCAGTGCCACCACCTCCTCCCCGCAGAGCTGTATCATCAGTGCCACCACCTACTCCTCCCTGCAGAGCTGTCTGATCAGAGAAATCACCTCCACCCCGCAGAGCTGTATGATCAGTGCCACCACCTTCTCCCCCGCAGAGCTGTATGATCAGTGCCACCACCTCCTCCCCGCAGAGCTGTATGATCAGAGCCACCACCTCCTCCCTGCAGAGCTGTATGATCAGAGAAATCACCTCCTCCCCGCACAGCTGTATGATCAGTGCCACCACCTCCTCCCCGCAGAGCTGTATGATCAGTGCCACCACCTCCTCCCCGCACAGCTGTATGATCAGTGCCACCACCTCCTCCCCGCAGAGCTGCATGATCAGAGCCACCACCTCCTCCCCGCAGAGCTGTATGATCAGAGCCACCACCTCCTCCCTGCAGAGCTGTATGATCAGAGAAATCACCTCCTCCCCGGAGAGCCGTATGATCAGTGCCACCACCTTCTCCCCGCAGAGCTGTATGATCAGTGCCACCACCTCCTCCCCGCAGAGCTGTATGATCAGTGCCACCACCTCCTCCCCGCAGAGCTGTATGATCAGTGCCACCACCTCCTCCCCGCAGAGCTGTATGATCAGTGCCACCTCCTCCTCCCCGCAGAGCTGTATGATCAGAGCCACCACCTCCTCCCTGCAGAGCTGTATGATCAGAGAAATCACCTCCTCCCCGCACAGCTGTATGATCAGTGCCACCACCTCCTCCCCGCAGAGCTGTATGATCAGTGCCACCACCTCCTCCCCGCAGAGCTGTATGATCAGTGCCACCTCCTCCTCCCCGCAGAGCTGTATGATCAGAGCCACCACCTCCTCCCCGCAGAGCTGTATGATCAGTGCCACCACCTCCTCCCCGCAGAGCTGTATCATCAGTGCCACCACCTACTCCTCCCTGCAGAGCTGTATGATCAGAGAAATCACCTCCACCCCGCAGAGCTGTATGATCAGTGCCACCACCTCCTCCCCGCAGAGCTGTATGATCAGAGAAATCACCTCCACCCCGCAGAGCTGTATGATCAGTGCCACCACCTTCTCCCCCGCAGAGCTGTATGATCAGAGCCACCACTTCCTCCCCGCAGAGCTGTATAATCAGTGCCACCACCTCCACCCCGCAGAGCTGTATGATCAGAGAAATCACCTCCACCCCGCAGAGCTGTATGATCAGAGCCACCACCTCCTCCCCGCAGAGCTGTATGATCAGAGCCACCACCCTCTCCCCGCAGAGCTGTATAATCAGTGCCACCACCTCCTCCCCGCAGAGCTGTATGATCAGTGCCACCACCTCCTCCCCGCAGAGCTGTATGATCAGTGCCACCACCTCCTCCCCGCAGAGCTGTATGATCAGTGCCACCTCCTTATCCCCGCAGAGCTGTATGATCAGAGAAATCACCTCCACCCCGCAGAGCTGTATGATCAGTGCCACCACCTCCTCCCCGCAGAGCTGTATCATCAGTGCCACCACCTACTCCTCCCCGCAGAGCTGTATGATCAGAGAAATCACCTCCACCCCGCAGAGCTGTATGATCAGTGCCACCACCTTCTCCCCCGCAGAGCTGTATGATCAGTGCCACCACCTCCTCCCCGCAGAGCTGTATGATCAGTGCCACCTCCTCCTCCCCGCAGAGCTGTATGATCAGAGCCACCTCCTCCTCCCCGCAGAGCTGTATGATCAGTGCCACCACCTCCTCCCCGCAGAGCTGTATGATCAGTGCCACCACCTCCTCCCCGCAGAGCTGTACGATCAGTGCCACCACCTCCTCCCCGCAGAGCTGTATGATCAGTGCCACCTCCTCCTCCCCGCAGAGCTGTATGATCAGAGCCACCACCTCCTCCCCGCAGAGCTGTATGATCAGAGCCACCACCTCCTCCCTGCAGAGCTGTATGATCAGAGAAATCACCTCCTCCCCGCACAGCTGTATGATCAGTACCACCACCTCCTCCCCGCAGAGCAGTATGATCAGAGCCACCACCTCCTCCCCGCAGAGCTGTATGATCAGTGCCACCACCTCCTCCCCGCAGAGCTGTATGATCAGTGCCACCTCCTCCTCCCCGCAGAGCTGTATGATCAGAGAAATCACCTCCACCCCGCAGAGCTGTATGATCAGTGCCACCACCTCCTCCCCGCAGAGCTGTATCATCAGTGCCACCACCTACTCCTCCCTGCAGAGCTGTATGATCAGAGAAATCACCTCCACCCCGCAGAGCTGTATGATCAGTGCCACCACCTTCTCCCCCGCAGAGCTGTATGATCAGAGCCACCACTTCCTCCCCGCAGAGCTGTATAATCAGTGCCACCACCTCCACCCCGCAGAGCTGTATGATCAGAGAAATCACCTCCACCCCGCAGAGCTGTATGATCAGAGCCACCACCTCCTCCCCGCAGAGCTGTATGATCAGAGCCACCACCCTCTCCCCGCAGAGCTGTATAATCAGTGCCACCACCTCCTCCCCGCAGAGCTGTATGATCAGTGCCACCACCTCCTCCCCGCAGAGCTGTATGATCAGTGCCACCACCTCCTCCCCGCAGAGCTGTATGATCAGTGCCACCTCCTCCTCCCCGCAGAGCTGTATGATCAGAGCCACCTCCTCCTCCCCGCAGAGCTGTATGATCAGTGCCACCACCTCCTCCCCGCAGAGCTGTATGATCAGTGCCACCACCTCCTCCCCGCAGAGCTGTATGATCAGTGCCACCACCTCCTCCCCGCAGAGCTGTATGATCAGTGCCACCTCCTCCTCCCCGCAGAGCTGTATGATCAGTGCCACCACCTTCTCCCCCGCAGAGCTGTATGATCAGAGCCACCACTTCCTCCCCGCAGAGCTGTATAATCAGTGCCACCACCTCCACCCCGCAGAGCTGTATGATCAGAGAAATCACCTCCACCCCGCAGAGCTGTATGATCAGAGCCACCACCTCCTCCCCGCAGAGCTGTATGATCAGAGCCAACACCCTCTCCCCGCAGAGCTGTATAATCAGTGCCACCACCTCCTCCCCGCAGAGCTGTATGATCAGTGCCACCACCCTCTCCCCGCAGAGCTGTATAATCAGTGCCACCACCTCCTCCCCGCAGAGCTGTATGATCAGTATGATCAGAGCTGTATGATCAGAGAAATCACCTCCTCCCCGCACAGCTGTATGATCAGTACCACCACCTCCTCCCCGCAGAGCTGTATGATCAGAGCCACCACCTCCTCCCCGCAGAGCTGTATGATCAGAGCCACCACTTCCTCCCCGCAGAGCTGTATAATCAGTGCCACCACCTCCACCCCGCAGAGCTGTATGATCAGAGAAATCACCTCCACCCCGCAGAGCTGTATGATCAGAGCCACCACCTCCTCCCCGCAGAGCTGTATGATCAGAGCCACCACCCTCTCCCCGCAGAGCTGTATAATCAGTGCCACTACCTCCTCCCCGCAGAGCTGTATGATCAGTGCCACCACCTCCTCACCGCAGAGCTGTATGATCAGTGCCACCACCTCCTCCCCGCAGAGCTGTATGATCAGTGCCACCTCCTCCTCCCCGCAGAGCTGTATGATCAGTGCCACCTCCTCCTCCCCGCAGAGCTGTATGATCAGAGCCACCACCTCCTCCCTGCAGAGCTGTATGATCAGAGAAATCACCTCCTCCCCGCACAGCTGTATGATCAGTACCACCACCTCCTCCCCGCAGAGCTGTATGATCAGAGCCACCACCTCCTCCCCGCAGAGCTGTATGATCAGAGCCACCACCTCCTCCCCGCAGAGCTGTATGATCAGAGCCACCTCCTCCTCCCCGCAGAGCTGTATGATCAGTGCCACCACCTCCTCCCCGCAGAGCTGTATGATCAGTGTCACCACCTCCTCCCCGCAGAGCTGTATGATCAGTGCCACCACCTCCTCCCCGCAGAGCTGTATGATCAGTGCCACCTCCTCCTCCCCGCAGAGCTGTATGATCAGAGCCACCACCTCCTCCCCGCAGAGCTGTATGATCAGAGCCACCACCTCCTCCCTGCAGAGCTGTATGATCAGAGAAATCACCTCCTCCCCGCAGAGCTGTATGATCAGTGCCACCACCTCCTCCCCGCAGAGCTGTATCATCAGTGCCACCACCTACTCCTCCCTGCAGAGCTGTATGATCAGAGAAATCACCTCCACCCCGCAGAGCTGTATGATCAGTGCCACCACCTTCTCCCCCGCAGAGCTGTATGATCAGAGCCACCACTTCCTCCCCGCAGAGCTGTATAATCAGTGCCACCACCTCCACCCCGCAGAGCTGTATGATCAGAGAAATCACCTCCACCCCGCAGAGCTGTATGATCAGAGCCACCACCTCCTCCCCGCAGAGCTGTATGATCAGAGCCACCACCCTCTCCCCGCAGAGCTGTATAATCAGTGCCACCACCTCCTCCCCGCAGAGCTGTATGATCAGTGCCACCACCCTCTCCCCGCAGAGCTGTATAATCAGTGCCACCACCTCCTCCCCGCAGAGCTGTATGATCAGTATGATCAGAGCTGTATGATCAGAGAAATCACCTCCTCCCCGCACAGCTGTATGATCAGTACCACCACCTCCTCCCCGCAGAGCTGTATGATCAGAGCCACCACCTCCTCCCCGCAGAGCTGTATGATCAGAGCCACCACTTCCTCCCCGCAGAGCTGTATAATCAGTGCCACCACCTCCACCCCGCAGAGCTGTATGATCAGAGAAATCACCTCCACCCCGCAGAGCTGTATGATCAGAGCCACCACCTCCTCCCCGCAGAGCTGTATGATCAGAGCCACCACCCTCTCCCCGCAGAGCTGTATAATCAGTGCCACCACCTCCTCCCCGCAGAGCTGTATGATCAGTGCCACCACTTCCTCACCGCAGAGCTGTATGATCAGTGCCACCACCTCCTCCCCGCAGAGCTGTATGATCAGTGCCACCTCCTCCTCCCCGCAGAGCTGTATGATCAGTGCCACCTCCTCCTCCCCGCAGAGCTGTATGATCAGAGCCACCACCTCCTCCCTGCAGAGCTGTATGATCAGAGAAATCACCTCCTCCCCGCACAGCTGTATGATCAGTACCACCACCTCCTCCCCGCAGAGCTGTATGATCAGAGCCACCACCTCCTCCCCGCAGAGCTGTATGATCAGAGCCACCACCTCCTCCCCGCAGAGCTGTATGATCAGAGCCACCTCCTCCTCCCCGCAGAGCTGTATGATCAGTGCCACCACCTCCTCCCCGCAGAGCTGTATGATCAGTGCCACCACCTCCTCCCCGCAGAGCTGTATGATCAGTGCCACCACCTCCTCCCCGCAGAGCTGTATGATCAGTGCCACCTCCTCCTCCCCGCAGAGCTGTATGATCAGAGCCACCACCTCCTCCCCGCAGAGCTGTATGATCAGAGCCACCACCTCCTCCCTGCAGAGCTGTATGATCAGAGAAATCACCTCCTCCCCGCACAGCTGTATGATCAGTACCACCACCTCCTCCCCGCAGAGCTGTATGATCAGAGCCACCACCTCCTCCCCGCAGAGCTGTATGATCAGAGCCACCACCTCCTCCCTGCAGAGCTGTATGATCAGAGAAATCACCTCCTCCCCGCAGAGCTGTATGATCAGTGCCACCACCTCCTCCCCGCAGAGCTGTATGATCAGTGCCACCACCTCCTCCCCGCAGAGCTGTATGATCAGTGCCACCACCTCCTCCCCGCAGAGCTGTATGATCAGTGCCACCACCTCCTCCCCGCAGAGCTGTATGATCAGTGCCACCTCCTCCTCCCCGCAGAGCTGCATGATCAGTGCCACCACCTCCTCCCCGCAGAGCTGTATGATCAGTGCCACCACCTCCTCCCCGCAGAGCTGTATGATCAGTGCCATCACCTCCTCCCCGCAGAGCTGTATGATCAGTGCCACCTCAACCTCCCCGCAGAGCTGTATGATCAGAGCCACCACCTCCTCCCTGCAGAGCTGTATGATCAGAGAAATCACCTCCTCCCCGCACAGCTGTATGATCAGTGCCACCACCTCCTCCCCGCAGAGCTGCATGATCAGAGCCACCACCTCCTCTCCGCAGAGCTGTATGATCAGAGCCACCACCTCCTCCCTGCAGAGCTGTGTGATCAGAGAAATCACCTCCTCCCCGGAGAGCCGTATGATCAGTGCCACCACCTTCTCCCCGCAGAGCTGTATGATCAGAGCCACCACATTCTCCTCGCAGAGCTGTAGGATTAGAGCCATCACCTCCTCCCCGCAGAGCTGTATGATCAGTGCCACCACCCTCTCCCCGCAGAGCTGTATGATCAGAGCCACCACCTACTCCCCTCAGACCTGTATGATCAGAGCCATAACCTCCTCCTCCCTGCAGAGCTGTATGATCAGAGAAATCACCTCCTCCCCGGAGAGCTGTATGATCAGTGCCAACACCTTCTCCCCGCAGAGCTGTATGATCAGTGCCATCACCTCCTCCCTGCAGAGCTGTATGATCAGTGCCACCACCTCCTCCACGCAGAGCTGTACGATCAGTGCCACCACCTCCTCCCCGCAGAGCTGTATGATCAGTGCCACCACTTCCTCCCCGCAGAGCTGTATGATCAGTGCCACCACCTCCTCCCCGCAGAGCTGTATGATCAGTGCCACCACCTCCTCCCCGCAGAGCTGTATGATCAGTGCCACCTCCTCCTCCCCGCAGAGCTGTATGATCAGTGCCACCACCTCCTCCCCGCAGAGCTGTATCATCAGTGCCACCACCTACTCCTCCCTGCAGAGCTGTCTGATCAGAGAAATCACCTCCACCCCGCAGAGCTGTATGATCAGTGCCACCACCTTCTCCCCCGCAGAGCTGTATGATCAGTGCCACCACCTCCTCCCCGCAGAGCTGTATGATCAGAGCCACCACCTCCTCCCTGCAGAGCTGTATGATCAGAGAAATCACCTCCTCCCCGCACAGCTGTATGATCAGTGCCACCACCTCCTCCCCGCAGAGCTGTATGATCAGTGCCACCACCTCCTCCCCGCACAGCTGTATGATCAGTGCCACCACCTCCTCCCCGCAGAGCTGCATGATCAGAGCCACCACCTCCTCCCCGCAGAGCTGTATGATCAGAGCCACCACCTCCTCCCTGCAGAGCTGTATGATCAGAGAAATCACCTCCTCCCCGGAGAGCCGTATGATCAGTGCCACCACCTTCTCCCCGCAGAGCTGTATGATCAGTGCCACCACCTCCTCCCCGCAGAGCTGTATGATCAGTGCCACCACCTCCTCCCCGCAGAGCTGTATGATCAGTGCCACCACCTCCTCCCCGCAGAGCTGTATGATCAGTGCCACCTCCTCCTCCCCGCAGAGCTGTATGATCAGAGCCACCACCTCCTCCCTGCAGAGCTGTATGATCAGAGAAATCACCTCCTCCCCGCACAGCTGTATGATCAGTGCCACCACCTCCTCCCCGCAGAGCTGTATGATCAGTGCCACCACCTCCTCCCCGCAGAGCTGTATGATCAGTGCCACCTCCTCCTCCCCGCAGAGCTGTATGATCAGAGCCACCACCTCCTCCCCGCAGAGCTGTATGATCAGTGCCACCACCTCCTCCCCGCAGAGCTGTATCATCAGTGCCACCACCTACTCCTCCCTGCAGAGCTGTATGATCAGAGAAATCACCTCCACCCCGCAGAGCTGTATGATCAGTGCCACCACCTCCTCCCCGCAGAGCTGTATGATCAGAGAAATCACCTCCACCCCGCAGAGCTGTATGATCAGTGCCACCACCTTCTCCCCCGCAGAGCTGTATGATCAGAGCCACCACTTCCTCCCCGCAGAGCTGTATAATCAGTGCCACCACCTCCACCCCGCAGAGCTGTATGATCAGAGAAATCACCTCCACCCCGCAGAGCTGTATGATCAGAGCCACCACCTCCTCCCCGCAGAGCTGTATGATCAGAGCCACCACCCTCTCCCCGCAGAGCTGTATAATCAGTGCCACCACCTCCTCCCCGCAGAGCTGTATGATCAGTGCCACCACCTCCTCCCCGCAGAGCTGTATGATCAGTGCCACCACCTCCTCCCCGCAGAGCTGTATGATCAGTGCCACCTCCTTATCCCCGCAGAGCTGTATGATCAGAGAAATCACCTCCACCCCGCAGAGCTGTATGATCAGTGCCACCACCTCCTCCCCGCAGAGCTGTATCATCAGTGCCACCACCTACTCCTCCCCGCAGAGCTGTATGATCAGAGAAATCACCTCCACCCCGCAGAGCTGTATGATCAGTGCCACCACCTTCTCCCCCGCAGAGCTGTATGATCAGTGCCACCTCCTCCTCCCCGCAGAGCTGTATGATCAGTGCCACCTCCTCCTCCCCGCAGAGCTGTATGATCAGAGCCACCACCTCCTCCCTGCAGAGCTGTATGATCAGAGAAATCACCTCCTCCCCGCACAGCTGTATGATCAGTACCACCACCTCCTCCCCGCAGAGCTGTATGATCAGAGCCACCACCTCCTCCCCGCAGAGCTGTATGATCAGAGCCACCACCTCCTCCCCGCAGAGCTGTATGATCAGAGCCACCTCCTCCTCCCCGCAGAGCTGTATGATCAGTGCCACCACCTCCTCCCCGCAGAGCTGTATGATCAGTGCCACCACCTCCTCCCCGCAGAGCTGTATGATCAGTGCCACCACCTCCTCCCCGCAGAGCTGTATGATCAGTGCCACCTCCTCCTCCCCGCAGAGCTGTATGATCAGAGCCACCACCTCCTCCCCGCAGAGCTGTATGATCAGAGCCACCACCTCCTCCCTGCAGAGCTGTATGATCAGAGAAATCACCTCCTCCCCGCACAGCTGTATGATCAGTACCACCACCTCCTCCCCGCAGAGCTGTATGATCAGAGCCACCACCTCCTCCCCGCAGAGCTGTATGATCAGAGCCACCACCTCCTCCCTGCAGAGCTGTATGATCAGAGAAATCACCTCCTCCCCGCAGAGCTGTATGATCAGTGCCACCACCTCCTCCCCGCAGAGCTGTATGATCAGTGCCACCACCTCCTCCCCGCAGAGCTGTATGATCAGTGCCACCACCTCCTCCCCGCAGAGCTGTATGATCAGTGCCACCACCTCCTCCCCGCAGAGCTGTATGATCAGTGCCACCTCCTCCTCCCCGCAGAGCTGCATGATCAGTGCCACCACCTCCTCCCCGCAGAGCTGTATGATCAGTGCCACCACCTCCTCCCCGCAGAGCTGTATGATCAGTGCCATCACCTCCTCCCCGCAGAGCTGTATGATCAGTGCCACCTCAACCTCCCCGCAGAGCTGTATGATCAGAGCCACCACCTCCTCCCTGCAGAGCTGTATGATCAGAGAAATCACCTCCTCCCCGCACAGCTGTATGATCAGTGCCACCACCTCCTCCCCGCAGAGCTGCATGATCAGAGCCACCACCTCCTCTCCGCAGAGCTGTATGATCAGAGCCACCACCTCCTCCCTGCAGAGCTGTGTGATCAGAGAAATCACCTCCTCCCCGGAGAGCCGTATGATCAGTGCCACCACCTTCTCCCCGCAGAGCTGTATGATCAGAGCCACCACATTCTCCTCGCAGAGCTGTAGGATTAGAGCCATCACCTCCTCCCCGCAGAGCTGTATGATCAGTGCCACCACCCTCTCCCCGCAGAGCTGTATGATCAGAGCCACCACCTACTCCCCTCAGACCTGTATGATCAGAGCCATAACCTCCTCCTCCCTGCAGAGCTGTATGATCAGAGAAATCACCTCCTCCCCGGAGAGCTGTATGATCAGTGCCAACACCTTCTCCCCGCAGAGCTGTATGATCAGTGCCATCACCTCCTCCCTGCAGAGCTGTATGATCAGTGCCACCACCTCCTCCACGCAGAGCTGTACGATCAGTGCCACCACCTCCTCCCCGCAGAGCTGTATGATCAGTGCCACCACTTCCTCCCCGCAGAGCTGTATGATCAGTGCCACCACCTCCTCCCCGCAGAGCTGTATGATCAGTGCCACCACCTCCTCCCCGCAGAGCTGTATGATCAGTGCCACCTCCTCCTCCCCGCAGAGCTGTATGATCAGTGCCACCACCTCCTCCCCGCAGAGCTGTATCATCAGTGCCACCACCTACTCCTCCCTGCAGAGCTGTCTGATCAGAGAAATCACCTCCACCCCGTAGAGCTGTATGATCAGTGCCACCACCTTCTCCCCCGCAGAGCTGTATGATCAGTGCCACCACCTCCTCCCCGCAGAGCTGTATGATCAGAGCCACCACCTCCTCCCTGCAGAGCTGTATGATCAGAGAAATCACCTCCTCCCCGCACAGCTGTATGATCAGTGCCACCACCTCCTCCCCGCAGAGCTGTATGATCAGTGCCACCACCTCCTCCCCGCACAGCTGTATGATCAGTGCCACCACCTCCTCCCCGCAGAGCTGCATGATCAGAGCCACCACCTCCTCCCCGCAGAGCTGTATGATCAGAGCCACCACCTCCTCCCTGCAGAGCTGTATGATCAGAGAAATCACCTCCTCCCCGGAGAGCCGTATGATCAGTGCCACCACCTTCTCCCCGCAGAGCTGTATGATCAGTGCCACCACCTCCTCCCCGCAGAGCTGTATGATCAGTGCCACCACCTCCTCCCCGCAGAGCTGTATGATCAGTGCCACCACCTCCTCCCCGCAGAGCTGTATGATCAGTGCCACCTCCTCCTCCCCGCAGAGCTGTATGATCAGAGCCACCACCTCCTCCCTGCAGAGCTGTATGATCAGAGAAATCACCTCCTCCCCGCACAGCTGTATGATCAGTGCCACCACCTCCTCCCCGCAGAGCTGTATGATCAGTGCCACCACCTCCTCCCCGCAGAGCTGTATGATCAGTGCCACCTCCTCCTCCCCGCAGAGCTGTATGATCAGAGCCACCACCTCCTCCCCGCAGAGCTGTATGATCAGTGCCACCACCTCCTCCCCGCAGAGCTGTATCATCAGTGCCACCACCTACTCCTCCCTGCAGAGCTGTATGATCAGAGAAATCACCTCCACCCCGCAGAGCTGTATGATCAGTGCCACCACCTCCTCCCCGCAGAGCTGTATGATCAGAGAAATCACCTCCACCCCGCAGAGCTGTATGATCAGTGCCACCACCTTCTCCCCCGCAGAGCTGTATGATCAGAGCCACCACTTCCTCCCCGCAGAGCTGTATAATCAGTGCCACCACCTCCACCCCGCAGAGCTGTATGATCAGAGAAATCACCTCCACCCCGCAGAGCTGTATGATCAGAGCCACCACCTCCTCCCCGCAGAGCTGTATGATCAGAGCCACCACCCTCTCCCCGCAGAGCTGTATAATCAGTGCCACCACCTCCTCCCCGCAGAGCTGTATGATCAGTGCCACCACCTCCTCCCCGCAGAGCTGTATGATCAGTGCCACCACCTCCTCCCCGCAGAGCTGTATGATCAGTGCCACCTCCTTATCCCCGCAGAGCTGTATGATCAGAGAAATCACCTCCACCCCGCAGAGCTGTATGATCAGTGCCACCACCTCCTCCCCGCAGAGCTGTATCATCAGTGCCACCACCTACTCCTCCCCGCAGAGCTGTATGATCAGAGAAATCACCTCCACCCCGCAGAGCTGTATGATCAGTGCCACCACCTTCTCCCCCGCAGAGCTGTATGATCAGTGCCACCACCTCCTCCCCGCAGAGCTGTATGATCAGTGCCACCTCCTCCTCCCCGCAGAGCTGTATGATCAGAGCCACCTCCTCCTCCCCGCAGAGCTGTATGATCAGTGCCACCACCTCCTCCCCGCAGAGCTGTATGATCAGTGCCACCACCTCCTCCCCGCAGAGCTGTACGATCAGTGCCACCACCTCCTCCCCGCAGAGCTGTATGATCAGTGCCACCTCCTCCTCCCCGCAGAGCTGTATGATCAGAGCCACCACCTCCTCCCCGCAGAGCTGTATGATCAGAGCCACCACCTCCTCCCTGCAGAGCTGTATGATCAGAGAAATCACCTCCTCCCCGCACAGCTGTATGATCAGTACCACCACCTCCTCCCCGCAGAGCAGTATGATCAGAGCCACCACCTCCTCCCCGCAGAGCTGTATGATCAGTGCCACCACCTCCTCCCCGCAGAGCTGTATGATCAGTGCCACCTCCTCCTCCCCGCAGAGCTGTATGATCAGAGAAATCACCTCCACCCCGCAGAGCTGTATGATCAGTGCCACCACCTCCTCCCCGCAGAGCTGTATCATCAGTGCCACCACCTACTCCTCCCTGCAGAGCTGTATGATCAGAGAAATCACCTCCACCCCGCAGAGCTGTATGATCAGTGCCACCACCTTCTCCCCCGCAGAGCTGTATGATCAGAGCCACCACTTCCTCCCCGCAGAGCTGTATAATCAGTGCCACCACCTCCACCCCGCAGAGCTGTATGATCAGAGAAATCACCTCCACCCCGCAGAGCTGTATGATCAGAGCCACCACCTCCTCCCCGCAGAGCTGTATGATCAGAGCCACCACCCTCTCCCCGCAGAGCTGTATAATCAGTGCCACCACCTCCTCCCCGCAGAGCTGTATGATCAGTGCCACCACCTCCTCCCCGCAGAGCTGTATGATCAGTGCCACCACCTCCTCCCCGCAGAGCTGTATGATCAGTGCCACCTCCTCCTCCCCGCAGAGCTGTATGATCAGAGCCACCTCCTCCTCCCCGCAGAGCTGTATGATCAGTGCCACCACCTCCTCCCCGCAGAGCTGTATGATCAGTGCCACCACCTCCTCCCCGCAGAGCTGTATGATCAGTGCCACCACCTCCTCCCCGCAGAGCTGTATGATCAGTGCCACCTCCTCCTCCCCGCAGAGCTGTATGATCAGAGCCACCACCTCCTCCCCGCAGAGCTGTATGATCAGAGCCACCACCTCCTCCCTGCAGAGCTGTATGATCAGAGAAATCACCTCCTCCCCGCACAGCTGTATGATCAGTACCACCACCTCCTCCCCGCAGAGCTGTATGATCAGAGCCACCACCTCCTCCCCGCAGAGCTGTATGATCAGAGCCACCACCTCCTCCCTGCAGAGCTGTATGATCAGAGAAATCACCTCCTCCCCGCAGAGCTCTATGATCAGTGCCACCACCTCCTCCCCGCAGAGCTGTATGATCAGTGCCACCACCTCCTCCCCGCAGAGCTGTATGATCAGTGCCACCACCTCCTCCCCGCAGAGCTGTATGATCAGTGCCACCACCTCCTCCCTGCAGAGCTGTATGATCAGAGAAATCACCTCCTCCCCGCACAGCTGTATGATCAGTACCACCACCTCCTCCCTGCAGAGCTGTATGATCAGAGAAATCACCTCCTCCCCGCACAGCTGTATGATCAGTACCACCACCTCCTCCCCGCAGAGCTGTATGATCAGTGCCACCACCTCCTCCCCGCACAGCTGTATGATCAGTGCCACCACCTCCTCCCCGCAGAGCTGCATGATCAGAGCCACCACCTCCTCTCCGCAGAGCTGTATGATCAGAGCCACCACCTCCTCCCTGCAGAGCTGTATGATCAGAGAAATCACCTCCTCCCCGGAGAGCCGTATGATCAGTGCCACCACCTTCTCCCCGCAGAGCTGTATGATCAGAGCCACCACATTCTCCCCGCAGAGCTGTAGGATCAGAGCCATCACCTCCTCCCCGCAGAGCTGTATGATCAGTGCCACCACCCTCTCCCCGCAGAGCTGTATGATCAGAGCCACCACCTACTCCCCTCAGACCTGTATGATCAGAGCCATAACCTCATCCTCCCTGCAGAGCTGTATGATCAGAGAAATCACCTCCTCCCCGGAGAGCTGTATGATCAGTGCCAACACCTTCTCCCCGCAGAGCTGTATCATCAGTGCCACCACCTCCTCCCCGCAGAGCTGTATGATCAGTTTTCCTACTTGTAATGTTTTTAATATAACTGATGCTGGGCGCAGTCTCAGGATGGGGGGTTTGTGTGATCTGACGATAATGTGGGAGCTGCACTGTACAGCGCTATACACGGGGACATTTCAACGCAGATACATCAGCTGCTCCAGCAGCGGCAAATGAGTGATCTGAGGACAGACGCATCACGAAAGAGGCGGGGACTTCAGGGGGCGGGGTTACTGGGCGGGAATAATAACAATGACTGGTCAAACATATCAACCCTTATTGGCCTCTTTTTTTCATGAAAGAACCAGTGGAGCGCAGGGGGCGTGTTTCCCGGAGACCAATGAGGACGCGCACCGGAGCATAAATACCCTGCTCCCGCCGCTCCTCTCATCACATCTGTGCCCGCCACGTCAATACGGAGCCATGGCAAGAACTAAGCAGACCGCTCGTAAATCCACCGGAGGGAAAGCTCCCCGCAAGCAGCTGGCCACAAAGGCCGCCAGGAAGAGCGCTCCCGCCACTGGTGGAGTGAAGAAGCCGCATCGTTACCGGCCAGGAACAGTCGCTCTCCGTGAGATCCGCCGCTATCAGAAATCCACCGAGCTGCTGATCCGTAAGCTTCCCTTCCAGCGCCTGGTGAGGGAGATCGCCCAGGACTTCAAGACCGATCTGCGTTTCCAGAGTTCGGCCGTCATGGCCCTGCAGGAGGCCAGCGAGGCTTATCTGGTGGGGTTGTTCGAGGACACCAACCTGTGCGCCATCCACGCCAAGAGGGTCACCATCATGCCCAAAGACATCCAGCTGGCCCGCCGGATCCGTGGGGAGAGAGCTTAGATCTGCCCCGGCTGCGACCACAACACAAAGGCTCTTTTCAGAGCCACCAAATCCTCCCACAAATGAGCCGAGTCCTGAACGGTCTCTCTTCTGCGCGTATTCTCCATATACGGAGCGCGGTCAGGAAAGGTAATAGCCGGCTGCTGTGTCCGATATTGTAGGTGATCAGCGATATTCCAGTTACCGCTCCGCGCATCCTTTATTCTCACCAAGTCCAAAAGTGCGACATCAATTACATGACTGACGTTTTATAAGGACAGGGTAAAGTGTGCGCTGTGCACAGCCCGGGTCTTTGGTGGTGGAGGCGCGGTTTCTGTACAGCGCAGACGTAAATGGGGTCCTAGTGGCGCCTCTGCAGTCTTGCGGCTTTAGGTTGTAATTATCATATATTTGAGTTTTCTCATCTTATCTGTGGCTGGTGCCGCCGGGGGTCTGGTTACATACAGCTCCCTGCTCTGCAGTGACCGGTAATGGCCACCAGTCGGGCACCACGTGTAATGATGAGTGACTGCCGGGGATCAGATGAGTTATCTGTAGATCAGTGTCCTTAAAATGTATTTTTTATTCTAGTTTATAACAAGCTGGAAAATAACAACCGAAACTACAATGGAAGTAAAAATCAAAATAACCAACAGATCTAAGCGACGCTGAGATGAGAAGAATAGAGAAGCGGGAAAAGAAGAGCACAATAAGTGGAAAATTCAAAATCTCCAACCGTTCTGTGCTCAACCAATCAGACGAAAGGGAGGAGCTAGGAGCTAATTGCAAAATTTCTACTAGCAATCTCCCCCGGATACGCGTCGGAACAGGTGAATATGCATGGCTCACCCTCCCCCGTCATACTCACCCTCCTGGCAGCGTCTCTGCAAGTCCCTGCTTCTCCGATGGTCTCTGGTGCCGGCAACTTGTTCCTGTGTTCGTCATGGTACCGCTCATTAAAGTAATGAATATGCGCTCCACGCCTGTGGGAGTGGAGCCACGTATGTATTCATTACTTTGTTTAGTGGTCACGTGGTACCACTCATTACAGGAAGAGATGCAGGCGCCAGAGACTATCTGAGAAGCAGAGACCGCGCCAGTATGAGGTGAGTATGATGTGCCAGCCGCCGACCCCCTGGTACAATGACTCCAGTATAAGACGAGAGGGGCACTTTCAGCCTAAAAAAAATGGCTGCAAATCTCAGATTATACTCGAATGTATAAGGTAAATGCCTCTGGCACTATAGAGGGCGATGTAGTAAGGATTATTTTTCAGTTACACTGGTGTTTAACCCTTTTGCTGCCTGTACAGTTTTTACATTAAAGCAATGAATTAAAAAAAAACACCAACAAACTAATTTGTACTTTACAATTATGAGCAGGTTCCTGTAATTTTGCATTAAAGCATGATATTTTATATAAAAACAAATGCATAAAAATGTCTTTCTGGGTTGTAATTGGTACATGAGGTAACGGCATAAATGAAGTACCATCATCTGGTGATTAAATGATGGGAAATCTCTTCTAATTTCACTTGCTTCTTTCGTCCTTCCAAATCTCCATTTATGGAAGTTCTTCATCAGAAAATGAACAAATGTCTATCATTGCATTACGCTGAGGTTGGGACGCTCTGGGGGTATCACATCCACAGGAAGGATATAATGGAACTAGAGAGAGTACAAAGGAGGCCAACAAAATTAATAAAGGGAATGGGAGAACTACAATACCCAGATAGATTAGCGAAATTAGGATTATTTAGTCTAGAAAAAAGACGGGGCGATCTAATAACCATGTATAAGTATATAAGGGGACAATACAAATATCTCGCTGAGGATTTGTTTATACCAAGGAAGGTGACGGGCACAAGGGGGCATTCTTTGCGTCTGGAAGAGAGAAGGTTTTTCCACCAACATAGAAGAGGATTCTTTACTGTTAGGGCAGTGAGAATCTGGAATTGCTTGCCTGAGGAGGTGGTGATGGCGAACTCAGTCGAGGGGTTCAAGAGAGGCCTGGATGTCTTCCTGGAGCAGAACAATATTGTATCATACAATTATTAGGTTCTGTAGAAGGACGTAGATCTGGGGATTTATTATGATGGAATATAGGCTGAACTGGAAGGACAAATGTATTTTTTCGGCCTTACTAACTATGTTACTATGTTACATTGTATAGGGGATAACTGTGGGTGCATCAAAGTGTGTGTGTGTGTGTGGGGGACTTAGGGCATCATACTGTTTGGGGAGTTACTGGGGGTATTGTACCCCCACACAGTAACTGTGGGGACATCCTGCTGTGTGGGTATCTTACTGTGTAGGAGGCATCATACTGTGTGGAGGGTAACTGGGGGCATCATCTGTTGTGGAAGATATGATCCACCATGATCTGGAACAGTAATGACAATATTTAGGATACCCTCAATCATAAGGGAAGGAAATTACACATAATAGAAGCTGGAAAGATAATTGCAGAAACTGAGCAATGAGCGGGAAAATCAAACTTCCCTACAGTTTAGTATTTAGCCAATCAGCAGAGAAAGGGAGGAGCTAATGTAGATTCTGTAAGCCCCGTCCCGGAAGTGCGTCATCTCTGCAGTTCTCTCTCTGGTCCATTCTCCCTCCATATAAAGGTGCAGTCCCTGAGTCTCAGGAATCAGTTTTTGCTCATTAACTGCAGAAAATGTCTGGTCGCGGCAAAGGAGGAAAAGGTCTCGGGAAGGGCGGCGCCAAACGGCACAGGAAGGTGCTCCGTGATAACATCCAGGGCATCACCAAGCCTGCCATCCGCCGTCTAGCTCGCAGAGGAGGCGTCAAGCGCATCTCCGGCCTCATCTATGAGGAGACTCGCGGTGTCCTGAAAGTCTTCCTGGAGAACGTGATCCGTGACGCCGTCACCTACACCGAGCACGCCAAGAGGAAGACCGTCACCGCCATGGACGTGGTGTACGCGCTCAAGCGCCAGGGCCGCACTCTCTACGGCTTCGGAGGTTAATTGTGTTCTCTTCTGTCCTCACAACCCAAAGGCTCTTTTCAGAGCCACCCACATCTTCTAAGTGAGGGCTGCACCTGACTGCTAGGATCTGATTTCTCTGCTTTGGTGATGTCGCTGTAATGTTAGTAGAACACTCATCGGTGCCAACGTTACGCTCCGAATACTGACTAGTCCCAAGGATATCCTGACGTGGAAAGATTAAACGGCTTACCCGAAGCAGATCCCTCTACAGCTCTAATCAGGGGGGTGTTCAGGGCGGTTTCCAAATGTAGGTTAATATTCTGTCTAGACATTTAATATCCTGTTCTTATTGGGCGCTGATTAGTAGATTTATGGGGGATATATATCCGCACTGGGCCGCAGTGATAATTTCCTGATCAGATCCGTGTACAGGGAATGTGGCTGTAGGAGGCAGCTGGATAGATGGACGCCCTGTGTGTCATCACATAGGGTACGGCGACTCCTATGTGATGACCACGTCCTGGACACTAATGTTTCGGGTGGATGGCGCCTCTGAAGACTATTATAACCTCCTCAGAATAATGATGGGCTGTTTGAGGTCTGATAGCCACGGCTGCGCGTTTTGAGGTCCTGTCATGTATTTATATATATCCGGTGTGTGCAGTGTATGGGGGGACACAGGTGTTGGTTCTGTTCCCTACAGCTCCTGTCCTGTATATGTATATACAAAGCGTATACATTGTGTGCAGTGTATGGGGGACACAGCGCTGCCGGGGCCTGGGGTGAAGGTGCCGCATCTGTGGATACTCTGGTAAAGAAAAGATCAGCTGGAAAACGGCACGTAAGGAGTTAAACGGGAGAGGAAAGACGGGCAACAAAATTAATAAAGGGGATGGGAGAACTACAATACCCAGATAGATTAGCGAAATTAGGATTATTTAGTCTAGAAAAAAGACGACTGAGGGGCGATCTAATAACCATGTATAAGTATATAAGGGGACAATACAAATATCTCGCTGAGGATCTGTTTATACCAAGGAAGGTGACGGGCACAAGGGGGCATTCTTTGCGTCTGGAGGAGAGAAGGTTTTTCCACCAACATAGAAGAGGATTCTTTACTGTTAGGGCAGTGAGAATCTGGAATTGCTTGCCTGAGGAGGTGGTGATGGCGAACTCAGTCGAGGGGTTCAAGAGAGGCCTGGATGTCTTCCTGGAGCAGAACAATATTGTATCATACAATTAGGTTCTGTAGAGGGACGTAGATCTGGGGATTTGTTGTGATGGAGTGTGGGCTGAACTGGATGGACAGATGTCTTTTTTCGGCCTTACTAACTAAGTTACTATGTACATCACTGAAGGCTGAGCGTTACCAAGGTTTCTCGCTCATTGTCTGATCACAGAATCCGTTGGGGAATTTGAATTCCCCGCTCATAATCTCCGGAGGATTGTTACAGGTCACTGATAGCGACAACCATCCCCCACCCCCTTACTGCGGGACCTGCTAACTACATGTAGACCTCACCGCGGAGTATCAGACACTAAGGAGGGGACATTTCCTGCGAGCTTGGCAGACGACACTCCACCTGAGGGTCTGAGACTTCATGTGGGATTGACCCATTCATCTCCTGTTATTCTGTGGATATGTGCACCAACAATGGCGGCAATGGTGTATGAACTATCAGCCTCATGCGAGGACCCCCGAGATAGGCGGCGCCGGCTCTTGTGGTGACGGTGTGGGTGGCTCTTAGAAGAGCCTTTGGTTTTGTAGAGATTGGCGGCAGCGCTCACTTGCTCTTGCTCGCCTTGCTGCTCTCGGTCTTCTTGGGCAGCAGCACGGCCTGGATGTTGGGCAAGACGCCCCCCTGGGCAATGGTCACCCCACCCAGCAGCCTGTTCAGCTCCTCGTCATTGCGCACCGCCAGCTGCAGGTGACGGGGGATGATGCGGGTCTTCTTGTTGTCCCGGGCAGCATTGCCGGCCAATTCCAGGATCTCAGCGGTCAGATACTCCAGCACAGCGGCCAGATAGACCGGAGCGCCGGCGCCGACTCTCTCAGCGTAGTTGCCCTTGCGGAGAAGCCTGTGCACACGACCGACTGGGAACTGCAGTCCTGCCCGGGATGAGCGGGTCTTGGCCTTAGCACGGACCTTTCCTCCTTGTTTGCCGCGTCCAGACATGATGCCGATAACTAATGACGGAAAATCGTGTAGAGAAGAGTCTGTGCTGTGTCGCCTTATATAGTCCGTTGCTCCGCCCTCCTCTCCTGTCGTTGGACGGATCTGAAGATGAAAATGGAGAAGAGTATTGGAGATCCACCAATGAGCTACAGAGGGCGGAGCTTATTATTGCTCCTTGCTCAAATGAGTTTCTCACCCAATAGAAAACGTTCGCTTTGGACAGAATAGATAAGGGGTGAAAACAGATATCTGTCCTGGAGCAGAAGGAAATGCAGAAATATTCTGTTGACTTGTTGTTTGCACTTGTTGGACTTGTGTCTTCTATCAGCCATATATTGCACTGACAGTCTGGCGGGTGAGGGGTTAATTCCTGTCAGGAGGAGGCTCCTCACTCACCCGCTTATTATCCTGTGCAGATTCCCTGTGGTGTCCGCGCTTATACTATCACAGCCTGACTGAGACAAGTCTCCTATGTTCTGCCCGGAGCCTGATGTGACGCTGCCGGGTCTCGGGTGGGGGAAGTCGCCGCTTCTGTAAAGCGAGTGTGTAGTGGGGGGTCAGCACACACGGACACTGAGGAGTTAAATGGAGGCGGATATTCCTGTATCTGGGATTGGTCGGCGCCTGCGGATGTCTCTCGCTCATTGGCTGATTACAGATCCGTTGCTGGTTTTGAATTCCCCGCTCAGTTTCTGCTCTTTGTCCGTCGGGTTTATTACCGGCCCCTCTGCTGGAGCGGCGATCGCTGATAATACCGGGTCCTGTCATCCCAGCTGTCTGCCCCCAAACACCTCCGTGTCCTTGACCTGAGTGCACACCATTATCCTTGTTCATGTGATTTTTTGCTTGGTGTAGCACCGGTTTACCAGATGACGTCTGACATCTTCGCATACGACGACGCAACCAGTTCCAGCATCTTATCGCAAGTTTCAAACTCAAGTGAATTCTTGAAAACCCCTCCCCATGAGTTGAGGACGAGGGACTACGAGAAGGAGCGACGAAAATTAATCTCATATGATTTACACTGCATAACTTTGGCAGAACATCATAAACAGGGCAAGATCCCGAGAGGTCTTAGGTGCAACCTGCGCCCAACACTTTTTTCTGAAGATCCCGATTACTGTGACAAATACAAGAGAATACTAAATAAATGTTCTTTAGACATCATTATTCTGACCATTGAATTTCTACAAAAGGCTATTACGGAAACAAAGGACAGTATTAGAGCAATTGAAACACAACTATCTTCTACATTGGCATCCACAGACTCTTACTTTTCGCTGCTCCGGACAGTATTCCCTTCATCGCCTCTGGTTGCCTTGTAAATATTGTACATATTATATTTTGGTGTATGTTTATTATTTTGTCTTTTTTGTTCTTATTCGTTTTCTATTACATATAATGTTATGTCACATACAGTTACTTATACTGTTTATTTGCTTTCCTAGTAACCCCATGAATAAGACCCGGGAGGGTCGAAACGTCGGGTTTCTATCTACGAATTATCACAGTGGCAATTGTTGACTTGTTTTCGTGAATAAATCTGGCATATACCTTTTGCATCATACCAGTTTCGAGTGTGCGGTATTTTTTCTTCTACTATTAACTTGACCACACGGTCTGTTTTACCAGCACCTCCGTGTCCTTGACCTGAGTGCACACCATTATCCTTGTTCATGCCCCCAAACACGGGCGGGGATCGGTCGCCATTATTACTCTGGGGAGGTTATAATAACCTTCATAGGCGCCATCCATCCGAAACATTAGTGTCCGGGACGTGGTCATCACATAGGAGTCTCCGTACCCGGTACACAGGGCGTCCATCTATCCAGCTGCCTCAGACAGCCACATTCCCTGTGAATATTCGCTGCCCTATTCACCCCACACGGATCTGATCAGGAGAATATTACTGTACAGCCCATTTCCCTGTAAATCCGTGTTCTATTTATTTTATATATCAATAAGAAGAAACCGCATTTGTGCTGTGATGGGAGTCACCAGTACTTGGGGCATCTTACAGTCAGACTTGTGATCGGATCTCTCTGCACTGCAGTGGTTTTATCTCACGTCATATTAACCCTATGAGATCTATGGCATTCGTTTTACATTATTACATCTAGTGCTAGAGGATCCTATCCTGCAATTGTATTGGGATATTTCTCCCATGATTCGTTGTTCCCCTCCACATTCTCGGAACTTCTACATGTGGGCAAAACAGAATTCATTGTCTTTCCCACATCACACGCAACCCCCCAACGAACCTATCCATTACAGGAAACGGCTGCCCACTCTCCTCAGTCCAAGTTCGCTGCCTCGGGGTAATCCTTGACACTCATCTCTCCTTCAAACCTCATATCCAAGCCCTTTCCACTTCCTGCCGCCTTCAACTCAAAATATTTCAAGGATCTGTAGATTTCTAAACCAAGAATCTGCAAAAACCCTAGTCTATGCCCTCATCATCTCCCGCCTGGACTACTGTAACCTCCTGCTCTGTGGCCTCCCCTCTAACACTCTCGCACCCCTCCTATCTATTCTAAACTCTCCTGCCCGACTAACCAACCTGTCCCCCGCTATTCCCCGGCCTCTCCCCTCTGTCAATCCCTTCACTGGCTCCCCATTACCCAGAGACTCCAGTACAAAAGCCTAACCATGACATACAAAGCCATCCACAAAATGTCTCCTTTATACATCTGTGACCTCCTCTCCCGGTACTTTCCTGCAACCTCCGATCCTCACAAGATCTCCTTCTCTACTCCCCTCTTATCTCCTCTTCCCACAATCGCATACAAGATTTCTCTTGCGCATCACCCCTACTCTGGAACCCTCTACCACAACACATCAGACTCTCACCTACCATGGAAACCTTCAAAAAGAGCCTAAAGACCCACCTCTTCCGACAAGCCTACAACCTGCAGTAACCACCACTGATCGACCAGCTCTACCTTCACCTACTGTATCCTCATCCATCCATTGTAGATTGCGAGCCCTCGTGGGCAGGGTCCTCTCTCCTCCTGTACCAGTTATGACTTGTATTGTTCAAGATCATTGTACCTGTTATTATGTATACCCCTCCTCACATGTAAAGCGCCATGGAATAAATGGCGCTATAATAATAAATAATAATATTGCCCGAGAGCCGCCAGTCCTGACACTAGATGAAGCGGGGGAGGAAAAGTGATAGAACAGAAGGACGATCAGTAACTGAGCAGGGATCCTGTGAGGAGGATGTGACGGCCGATAATGTAACTGCCTGACCTGTGAGATCCTGACACCACAGGGTAATGTTCTGAGCAGGGACACTCCGCAATCTTCTACACATGATCCTACATTTCCCATCACAGACCTCCTGCCTGCAGCCGTAGGACTGATCTGTAATGGGGAGACATGGTGGGATCTGCTGGGAAGGGCAGAATTGGTCTTCCCTGAAATGTCTCTTGTAGGATATGTCCCTGACCAGTATATCGTCTCCATAATACGGATTGTGACGGGAAAGGGACGATCTGATCGTCTCCAGGTCAGACACACGGGAACATCACAGCATGTGGAGAACACGAATCATTCTCTATATCCATGAGAGGAAACCGGAGCGGATACAGCGCCGCTAACCTGGAAATCTGCAGATTCCTGTGTGGGATGTAAGAGACCAATGATCGCTCAACACAAGCAGATTTCCCGATATCGGTCCTGTGACCAGGTGTTATATGAAGACAAAAGACGGAAAAAAGCGGGAACCGTAAACGTGTTACCATTGGAAACATTAGCTCCTCCCTCTGCTGATTGGCTGAACACAGGACGGTTGGGGGTTTGAATTTCCCGCCGCTTCTAAATGTAATGACGTCACTTACACTGTAAAAAGAATCCAGATTAGGCTCTAGATCAACTCCACCACAAATGGCTCCTGTTACCTGAGAAACGAGAGTAATGAACTAATAAACGAGACCCCAGAATGCCGAGATCTGTGCAGCAAGGAGTTAAATAAGAAGTCCCTGAATACACATCAACTCGCTGAGCAATGCCCAGATTATTCCTGAGATTTCCTCACCATCTCCCTCGTCACCAGGCGCAGAGCCCCGGGCGGAGCGAGCAGACACCTCGGGGAGACGGGAGAGGACACCGGAGCAGTGTGGGTGGCTCTTATAGTGAGGGTGTAGGTGGCTCTTATAGGGAGGGTGTGGGTGGCTCTTAGAAGAGCCTTTGGGGTGAGGAGCGGAGCACGGAGCCGATCACTTGGCGCTGGTGTACTTGGTGACGGCCTTGGTGCCCTCGGACACGGCGTGCTTGGCCAGCTCTCCGGGCAGCAGCAGGCGCACGGCGGTCTGGATCTCCCGGGAGGTGATGGTGGAGCGCTTGTTGTAGTGAGCCAGGCGGGAGGCTTCCCCTGCGATGCGCTCGAAGATGTCGTTGACGAAAGAGTTCATGATGCCCATGGCCTTGGAGGAGATGCCGGTGTCGGGGTGGACCTGCTTCAGCACCTTGTACACGTAGATGGCGTAGCTCTCCTTCCTGCTCTTCCTCCGCTTCTTGCCGTCCTTCTTCTGAGTCTTAGTCACGGCTTTCTTGGAGCCCTTCTTGGGCGCAGGCGCAGACTTGGCGGGATCAGGCATGATAACAACAAACCGGTCTCAGCACAAGTGAGAAGAATAATGATCCTGCGCCTCCAAGAGCGGCGGAATTTATAGCCCGGCCATGCAGATGAGCACTGCTGTCAGACCGCCGTTCTATTGGGTGATGAAGTCATGTGACCAACGAGAACGTTAGACGCTCCGCCCACTGCAGCTGATTGGTGGTTTCCCAAATCATTGCTTCATCTTTGCAGCGGGGATGCTGTATAGCGATGTAAAACCCTGTATAATGCTCTATACATCTAAATAGTGCTGTGAAGCTCCATATACCGCAGTGCACCCTCATATAGCGCTGTATGTGTTCATGTTCTATTTACCCTTCATAGTGCTGTTATTCATCTGAATAGTGCAGAGTACCCCCATATACTGCAACCTACTGACAAATGACTGTGCCACATTATGCAGGCAGTTACAGTACAGCGCCCGACATGTTACACTCCGTATAGTGCAGTAATATCTCCAGATGGTGCTGGAAACCCCAGCTAGTCAGCTGTGCCAGGACTGCAAACCCTGTGAATTCAGTGAGATGTTTCGGTAGTAGCCGCACCCAGTTTTCTAGGAAGAGCCGGCTTCCCTCAGGAGCTGTGTCCCCTGTATAAACTGCACTTATCCCTCCTGTGTGTGATCTCAGTAACATGAAGCCGGATCAGTCACTTCAGCCACGAATCTCTGCTCTGTGGTGACCGCAGTACAGTGGAGCACGGATCGTGTATAGTGACCTCTATATACCGCCTGGTGCAGTGTGAACCATCAGTGTGATCAGCGGTGCGGCTCTTAGGAGGAGGATGTGGGGGCTCTTAGAAGAGCCTTTGAGTGTGTGGACAGATGTGGAGGAGCGGAGTTTACAGTCCTGGCACAGCAGACTAGCCGCTTCCTGGATCTACGAGGAAACGGCCATTATCTGTCCCAATCACTGCACAAAGTCCTCCTTCAATAAGGGCTAATTTCCAGCTATCTGCAGATTATTCCGAGGCTGAGTTCTGCGAGCGACACTCAATTTGCACTGACAGTCTGGCGGGTGAGGGGTTAATCCCTGTCAGTGTTTCTCCTCCGCTCCATCTGCACAGGAGGCGGCTCCTCACTCACCCGCGTATTATCCTGTGCAGATCCCCTGTGGTGTCCGCGCTGATCCTATCACAGCCTGACTGAGACAAGTCTCCTATGTTCTGCCCGGAGCCTGATGTGACGCTGCCGGGTCTCGGGTGGGGGAAGTCGCCGCTTCTATAAAGCGAGTGAGTAGTGGGGGTCAGCACACACGGACACTAAGGAGTTAATGGGGGCGGATGTTCCTGTATCTGGGATTGGTCGGCGCCTGTGGATGCCTCTCGCTCATTGGCTGATTACAGATCCGTTGCTGGTTTTGAATTTCCCGCTCAATCGCTTTTCTTTGTCCGTCGGATTATTACCGGCCCCTCTGCTGGAGCGGCGATCGCTGTGTATACCGGTGGGAGCAGCTCTACCCCGCTGATAATACCGGGTCCTGTCCTCCCAACTGTCTGCCCCCAAACACGGGGATCAGTCGCCATTATTATTCTGAGGAGGTTATAATAGTCTTCAGAGGCGACATCCATCCGACACATTAGTGTCCAGGACTTGGTCATCACACAGGAGCCTCCGTACCCGGTACACAGGGCGTCCATCTATCCAGCTGCCTCTTACAGCCACATTCCCTGTACACGGATCTGATCAGGAAATTATCACTGCGGCCCAGTGCGGATATATATCCCCCATGAATCCATGTTATCTTTGTAGGTCAATGAGAAGAAACCGCATCACCCGAAGTCCGCGGTGAAAGACGGGGGAGCAGACACGGCCCCAGTATGTCAGGACCCGGGAGCATACAACTAGCACGTCCCAGGCTGAGGCCGGTACTACAGGCAGCCGCACAGGGGATATTTTGCCCTGCAGAGACGCTGAGCCGGATACTAATCAATCAGCGCCCAATAAGAACAGGATCTTAAATGTCTAGACAGAATATTAACCTACATTTGGAAACCGCCCGGAACACCCCCTGATTAGAGCTGTAGAGAGATCTGCTTCCAATAAGCCTTTCCACGTCAGGATATCCTTCGGAAACTGAATGTGTGGGAATATGGTTAAAGAGACCCTACTCCCAGATCATACACACACGGAATCCGTCGGGTACAAAACAGGATTTGCAAATAGGTCTCACAACCAAAAGCAGCGACAGAACCATCCGCCCAAAAACGGCATCAGAGGACGTTACCGAACTGCGGATCAGGGTCAGAATTACCATTCCCCACAATTATTTGGCCGATGGTAGTTTTCGACTATTCAGTATTCGGAGCGTAAATTCGGCACCGATGAGTGTTCTACTAACATTACAGCGACATCACCACAGCAGAGAAATGAGATCCTAGCAGTCAGGTGCAGCCTCTCACTTAGAAGATGTGGGTGGCTCTGAAAAGAGCCTTTGGGTTGTGAAGACAGAAGAGAACACAATTAACCTCCGAAGCCGTAGAGAGTGCGGCCCTGGCGCTTGAGCGCGTACACCACGTCCATGGCGGTGACGGTCTTCCTCTTGGCGTGCTCGGTGTAGGTGACGGCGTCACGGATCACGTTCTCCAGGAAGACTTTCAGGACACCGCGAGTCTCCTCATAGATGAGGCCGGAGATGCGCTTGACGCCTCCTCTGCGAGCTAGACGGCGGATGGCAGGCTTGGTGATGCCCTGGATGTTATCACGGAGCACCTTCCTGTGCCGTTTGGCGCCGCCCTTCCCGAGACCTTTTCCTCCTTTGCCGCGACCAGACATTTTCTGCAGTTAATGAGCAAAAACTGATTCCTGAGCCTCAGGGACTGCACCTTTATATGGAGGGAGAATGGACCAGAGAGAGAACTGCAGAGATGACGCACTTCCGGGACGGGGCTTACAGAATCTACATTAGCTCCTCCCTTTCTCTGCTGATTGGCTAAATACTAAACTGTAGGGAAGTTTGATTTTCCCGCTCATTGCTCAGTTTCTGCAATTATCTTTCCAGCTTCTATTATGTGTAATTTCCTTCCCTTATGATTGAGGGTATCCTAAATATTGTCATTACTGTTCCAGATCATGGTGGATCATATCTTCCACAACAGATGATGCCCCCAGTTACCCTCCACACAGTATGATGCCTCCTACACAGTAAGATACCCACACAGCAGGATGTCCCCACAGTTACTGTGTGGGGGTACAATACCCCCAGTAACTCCCCAAACAGTATGATGCCCTAAGTCCCCCACACACACACACACACTTTGATGCACCCACAGTTATCCCCTATACAATGTAACATAGTAACATAGTTAGTAAGGCCGAAAAAATACATTTGTCCTTCCAGTTCAGCCTATATTCCATCATAATAAATCCCCAGATCTACGTCCTTCTACAGAACCTAATAATTGTATGATACAATATTGTTCTGCTCCAGGAAGACATCCAGGCCTCTCTTGAACCCCTCGACTGAGTTCGCCATCACCACCTCCTCAGGCAAGCAATTCCAGATTCTCACTGCCCTAACAGTAAAGAATCCTCTTCTATGTTGGTGGAAAAACCTTCTCTCTTCCAGACGCAAAGAATGCCCCCTTGTGCCCGTCACCTTCCTTGGTATAAACAGATCCTCAGCGAGATATTTGTATTGTCCCCTTATATACTTATACATGGTTATTAGATCGCCCCGTCTTTTTTCTAGACTAAATAATCCTAATTTCGCTAACCTATCTGGGTATTGTAGTTCTCCCATTCCCTTTATTAATTTTGTTGGCCTCCTTTGTACTCTCTCTAGTTCCATTATATCCTTCCTGTGGATGTGATACCCCCAGAGCGTCCCAACCTCAGCGTAATGCAATGATAGACATTTGTTCATTTTCTGATGAAGAACTTCCATAAATGGAGATTTGGAAGGACGAAAGAAGCAAGTGAAATTAGAAGAGATTTCCCATCATTTAATCACCAGATGATGGTACTTCATTTATGCCGTTACCTCATGTACCAATTACAACCCAGAAAGACATTTTTATGCATTTGTTTTTATATAAAATATCATGCTTTAATGCAAAATTACAGGAACCTGCTCATAATTGTAAAGTACAAATTAGTTTGTTGGTGTTTTTTTTTAATTCATTGCTTTAATGTAAAAACTGTACAGGCAGCAAAAGGGTTAAACACCAGTGTAACTGAAAAATAATCCTTACTACATCGCCCTCTATAGTGCCAGAGGCATTTACCTTATACATTCGAGTATAATCTGAGATTTGCAGCCATTTTTTTTAGGCTGAAAGTGCCCCTCTCGTCTTATACTGGAGTCATTGTACCAGGGGGTCGGCGGCTGGCACATCATACTCACCTCATACTGGCGCGGTCTCTGCTTCTCAGATAGTCTCTGGCGCCTGCATCTCTTCCTGTAATGAGTGGTACCACGTGACCACTAAACAAAGTAATGAATACATACGTGGCTCCACTCCCACAGGCGTGGAGCGCATATTCATTACTTTAATGAGCGGTACCATGACGAACACAGGAACAAGTTGCCGGCACCAGAGACCATCGGAGAAGCAGGGACTTGCAGAGACGCTGCCAGGAGGGTGAGTATGACGGGGGAGGGTGAGCCATGCATATTCACCTGTTCCGACGCGTATCCGGGGGAGATTGCTAGTAGAAATTTTGCAATTAGCTCCTAGCTCCTCCCTTTCGTCTGATTGGTTGAGCACAGAACGGTTGGAGATTTTGAATTTTCCACTTTATTGTGCTCTTCTTTTCCCGCTTCTCTATTCTTCTCATCTCAGCGTCGCTTAGATCTGTTGGTTATTTTGATTTTTACTTCCATTGTAGTTTCGGTTGTTATTTTACAGCTTGTTATAAAGTAGAATAAAAAATACATTTTAAGGACACTGATCTACAGATAACTCATCTGATCCCCGGCAGTCACTCATCATTACACGTGGTGCCCGACTGGTGGCCATTACCGGTCACTGCAGAGCAGGGAGCTGTATGTAACCAGACCCCCGGCGGCACCAGCCACAGATAAGATGAGAAAACTCAAATATATGATAATTACAACCTAAAGCCGCAAGACTGCAGAGGCGGCACTAGGACCCCATTTACGTCTGCGCTGTACAGAAACCGCGCCTCCACCACCAAAGACCCGGGCTGTGCACAGCGCACACTTTACCCTGTCCTTATAAAACGTCAGTCATGTAATTGATGTCGCACTTTTGGACTTGGTGAGAATAAAGGATGCGCGGAGCGGTAACTGGAATATCGCTGATCACCTACAATATCGGACACAGCAGCCGGCTATTACCTTTCCTGACCGCGCTCCGTATATGGAGAATACGCGCAGAAGAGAGACCGTTCAGGACTCGGCTCATTTGTGGGAGGATTTGGTGGCTCTGAAAAGAGCCTTTGTGTTGTGGTCGCAGCCGGGGCAGATCTAAGCTCTCTCCCCACGGATCCGGCGGGCCAGCTGGATGTCTTTGGGCATGATGGTGACCCTCTTGGCGTGGATGGCGCACAGGTTGGTGTCCTCGAACAACCCCACCAGATAAGCCTCGCTGGCCTCCTGCAGGGCCATGACGGCCGAACTCTGGAAACGCAGATCGGTCTTGAAGTCCTGGGCGATCTCCCTCACCAGGCGCTGGAAGGGAAGCTTACGGATCAGCAGCTCGGTGGATTTCTGATAGCGGCGGATCTCACGGAGAGCGACTGTTCCTGGCCGGTAACGATGCGGCTTCTTCACTCCACCAGTGGCGGGAGCGCTCTTCCTGGCGGCCTTTGGGGCCAGCTGCTTGCGGGGAGCTTTCCCTCCGGTGGATTTACGAGCGGTCTGCTTAGTTCTTGGCGGGCACAGATGTGATGAGAGGAGCGGCGGGAGCAGGGTATTTATGCTCCGGTGCGCGTCCTCATTGGTCTCCGGGAAACACGCCCCCTGCGCTCCACTGGTTCTTTCATGAAAAAAAGAGGCCAATAAGGGTTGATATGTTTGACCAGTCATTGTTATTATTCCCGCCCAGTAACCCCGCCCCCTGAAGTCCCCGCCTCTTCCGTGATGCGTCTGTCCTCAGATCACTCATTTGCCGCTGCTGGAGCAGCTGATGTATCTGCGTTGAAATGTCCCCGTGTATAGCGCTGTACAGTGCAGCTCCCACATTATCGTCAGATCACACAAACCCCCCATCCTGAGACTGCGCCCAGCATCAGTTATATTAAAAACATTACAAGTAGGAAAACTGATCATACAGCTCTGCGGGGAGGAGGTGGTGGCACTGATCATACAGCTCTGCGGGGGAGAAGGTGGTGGCACTGATCATACAGCTCTGCGGGGAGGAGGAGGTGGTGGCACTGATCATACAGCTCTGCGGGGAGGAGGTGGTGGCACTGATCATACAGCTCTGCGGGGAGGAGGTGGTGGCACTGATCATACAGCTCTGCGGGGAGGAGGTGGTGGCACTGATCCTACAGCTCTGCGGGGAGAATGTGGTGGCTCTGATCATACAGCTCTGCGGGGAGAAGGTGGTGGCACTGATCATACGGCTCTCCGGGGAGGAGGTGATTTCTCTGATCATACAGCTCTGCAGGGAGGATGAGGTTATGGCTCTGATCATACAGGTCTGAGGGGAGTAGGTGGTGGCTCTGATCATACAGCTCTGCGGGGAGAGGGTGGTGGCACTGATCATACAGCTCTGCGGGGAGGAGGTGATGGCACTGATCCTACAGCTCTGCGGGGAGAATGTGGTGGCTCTGATCATACAGCTCTGCGGGGAGAAGGTGGTGGCACTGATCATACGGCTCTCCGGGGAGGAGGTGATTTCTCTGATCATACAGCTCTGCAGGGAGGAGGTGGTGGCTCTGATCATACAGCTCTGCGGGGAGGAGGTGGTGGCTCTGATCATACAGCTCTGCGGGGAGGAGGTGGTGGTACTGATCATACAGCTGTGCGGGGAGGAGGTGATTTCTCTGATCATACAGCTCTGCAGGGAGGAGGTGGTGGCTCTGATCATACAGCTCTGCGGGGAGGAGGTGGTGGCTCTGATCATACAGCTCTGCGGGGAGGAGGAGGTGGCACTGATCATACAGCTCTGCGGGGAGGAGGTGGTGGCACTGATCATACAGCTCTGCGGGGAGGAGGTGGTGGCACTGATCATACAGCTCTGCGGGGAGGAGGTGGTGGCACTGATCATACAGCTCTGCGGGGAGGAGGAGGTGGCTCTGATCATACAGCTCTGCGGGGAGGAGGAGGTGGCACTGATCATACAGCTCTGCGGGGAGGAGGTGGTGGCACTGATCATACAGCTCTGCGGGGAGGAGGTGGTGGCACTGATCATACAGCTCTGCGGGGAGGAGGTGGTGGCACTGATTATACAGCTCTGCGGGGAGAGGGTGGTGGCTCTGATCATACAGCTCTGCGGGGAGGAGGTGGTGGCTCTGATCATACAGCTCTGCGGGGTGGAGGTGATTTCTCTGATCATACAGCTCTGCGGGGTGGAGGTGGTGGCACTGATTATACAGCTCTGCGGGGAGGAAGTGGTGGCTCTGATCATACAGCTCTGCGGGGGAGAAGGTGGTGGCACTGATCATACAGCTCTGCGGGGTGGAGGTGATTTCTCTGATCATACAGCTCTGCAGGGAGGAGTAGGTGGTGGCACTGATGATACAGCTCTGCGGGGAGGAGGTGGTGGCACTGATCATACAGCTCTGCGGGGTGGAGGTGATTTCTCTGATCATACAGCTCTGCGGGGAGGAGGAGGTGGCACTGATCATACAGCTCTGCGGGGAGGAGGTGGTGGCACTGATCATACAGCTCTGCGGGGAGGAGGTGGTGGCTCTGATCATACTGCTCTGCGGGGAGGAGGTGGTGGTACTGATCATACAGCTGTGCGGGGAGGAGGTGATTTCTCTGATCATACAGCTCTGCAGGGAGGAGGTGGTGGCTCTGATCATACAGCTCTGCGGGGAGGAGGTGGTGGCTCTGATCATACAGCTCTGCGGGGAGGAGGAGGTGGCACTGATCATACAGCTCTGCGGGGAGGAGGTGGTGGCACTGATCATACAGCTCTGCGGGGAGGAGGTGGTGGCACTGATCATACAGCTCTGCGGGGAGGAGGTGGTGGCACTGATCATACAGCTCTGCGGGGAGGAGGAGGTGGCTCTGATCATACAGCTCTGCGGGGAGGAGGAGGTGGCACTGATCATACAGCTCTGCGGGGAGGAGGTGGTGGCACTGATCATACAGCTCTGCGGGGGAGAAGGTGGTGGCACTGATCATACAGCTCTGCGGGGTGGAGGTGATTTCTCTGATCATACAGCTCTGCAGGGAGGAGTAGTTGGTGGCACTGATGATACAGCTCTGCGGGGAGGAGGTGGTGGCACTGATCATACAGCTCTGCGGGGTGGAGGTGATTTCTCTGATCATACAGCTCTGCGGGGAGAAGGAGGTGGCACTGATCATACAGCTCTGCGGGGAGGAGGTGGTGGCACTGATCATACAGCTCTGCGGGGAGGAGGAGGTGGCTCTGATCATACAGCTCTGCGGGGAGGAGGAGGTGGCACTGATCATACAGCTCTGCGGGGAGGAGGTGGTGGCACTGATCATACAGCTCTGCGGGGAGGAGGTGGTGGCACTGATCATACAGCTCTGCGGGGAGGAGGTGGTGGCACTGATTATACAGCTCTGCGGGGAGAGGGTGGTGGCTCTGATCATACAGCTCTGCGGGGAGGAGGTGGTGGCTCTGATCATACAGCTCTGCGGGGTGGAGGTGATTTCTCTGATCATACAGCTCTGCGGGGTGGAGGTGGTGGCACTGATTATACAGCTCTGCGGGGAGGAAGTGGTGGCTCTGATCATACAGCTCTGCGGGGGAGAAGGTGGTGGCACTGATCATACAGCTCTGCGGGGTGGAGGTGATTTCTCTGATCATACAGCTCTGCAGGGAGGAGTAGGTGGTGGCACTGATGATACAGCTCTGCGGGGAGGAGGTGGTGGCACTGATCATACAGCTCTGCGGGGTGGAGGTGATTTCTCTGATCATACAGCTCTGCGGGGAGGAGGAGGTGGCACTGATCATACAGCTCTGCGGGGAGGAGGTGGTGGCACTGATCATACAGCTCTGCGGGGAGGAGGTGGTGGCTCTGATCATACTGCTCTGCGGGGAGGAGGTGGTGGTACTGATCATACAGCTGTGCGGGGAGGAGGTGATTTCTCTGATCATACAGCTCTGCAGGGAGGAGGTGGTGGCTCTGATCATACAGCTCTGCGGGGAGGAGGTGGTGGCTCTGATCATACAGCTCTGCGGGGAGGAGGAGGTGGCACTGATCATACAGCTCTGCGGGGAGGAGGTGGTGGCACTGATCATACAGCTCTGCGGGGAGGAGGTGGTGGCACTGATCATACAGCTCTGCGGGGAGGAGGAGGTGGCTCTGATCATACAGCTCTGCGGGGAGGAGGAGGTGGCACTGATCATACAGCTCTGCGGGGAGGAGGTGGTGGCACTGATCATACAGCTCTGCGGGGGAGAAGGTGGTGGCACTGATCATACAGCTCTGCGGGGTGGAGGTGATTTCTCTGATCATACAGCTCTGCAGGGAGGAGTAGGTGGTGGCACTGATGATACAGCTCTGCGGGGAGGAGGTGGTGGCACTGATCATACAGCTCTGCGGGGTGGAGGTGATTTCTCTGATCATACAGCTCTGCGGGGAGAAGGAGGTGGCACTGATCATACAGCTCTGCGGGGAGGAGGTGGTGGCACTGATCATACAGCTCTGCGGGGAGGAGGTGGTGGCACTGATCATACAGCTCTGCGGGGAGGAGGTGGTGGCACTGATTATACAGCTCTGCGGGGAGAGGGTGGTGGCTCTGATCATACAGCTCTGCGGGGAGGAGGTGGTGGCTCTGATCATACAGCTCTGCGGGGTGGAGGTGATTTCTCTGATCATACAGCTCTGCGGGGTGGAGGTGGTGGCACTGATTATACAGCTCTGCGGGGAGGAAGTGGTGGCTCTGATCATACAGCTCTGCGGGGGAGAAGGTGGTGGCACTGATCATACAGCTCTGCGGGGTGGAGGTGATTTCTTTGATCATACAGCTCTGCAGGGAGGAGTAGGTGGTGGCACTGATGATACAGCTCTGCGGGGAGGAGGTGGTGGCACTGATCATACAGCTCTGCGGGGTGGAGGTGATTTCTCTGATCATACAGCTCTGCAGGGAGGAGTAGGTGGTGGCACTGATGATACAGCTCTGCGGGGAGGAGGTGGTGGCACTGATCATACAGCTCTGCGGGGAGGAGGTGGTGGCTCTGATCATACAGCTCTGCGGGGAGGAGGTGGTGGCTCTGATCATGCAGCTCTGCGGGGAGGAGGTGGTGGCACTGATCATACAGCTGTGCGGGGAGGAGGTGGTGGCACTGATCATACAGCTCTGCGGGGAGGAGGTGGTGGCTCTGATCATACAGCTCTGCGGGGAGGAGGTGGTGGTACTGATCATACAGCTGTGCGGGGAGGAGGTGATTTCTCTGATCATACAGCTCTGCAGGGAGGAGGTGGTGGCTCTGATCATACAGCTCTGCGGGGAGGAGGAGGTGGCACTGATCATACAGCTCTGCGGGGAGGAGGTGGTGGCACTGATCATACAGCTCTGCGGGGAGGAGGTGGTGGCACTGATCATACAGCTCTGCGGGGAGGAGGTGGTGGCACTGATCATACAGCTCTGCGGGGAGGAGGAGGTGGCACTGATCATACAGCTCTGCAGGGAGGAGGTGGTGGCACTGATCATACAGCTCTGCGGGGAGAAGGTGTTGGCACTGATCATACAGCTCTCCGGGGAGGAGGTGATTTCTCTGATCATACAGCTCTGCAGGGAGGAGGAGGTTATGGCTCTGATCATACAGGTCTGAGGGGAGTAGGTGGTGGCTCTGATCATACAGCTCTGCGGGGAGAGGGTGGTGGCACTGATCATACAGCTCTGCGGGGAGGAGGTGATGGCTCTGATCCTACAGCTCTGCGGGGAGAATGTGGTGGCTCTGATCATACAGCTCTGCGGGGAGAAGGTGGTGGCACTGATCATACGGCTCTCCGGGGAGGAGGTGATTTCTCTGATCATACAGCTCTGCAGGGAGGAGGTGGTGGCTCTGATCATACAGCTCTGTGGGGAGGAGGTGGTGGCTCTGATCATGCAGCTCTGCGGGGAGGAGGTGGTGTCACTGATCATACAGCTGTGCGGGGAGGAGGTGGTGGCACTGATCATACAGCTCTGCGGGGAGGAGGTGGTGGCACTGATCATACAGCTGTGCGGGGAGGAGGTGATTTCTCTGATCATACAGCTCTGCAGGGAGGAGGTGGTGGCTCTGATCATACAGCTCTGCGGGGAGGAGGTGGTGGCACTGATCATACAGCTCTGCGGGGTGGAGGTGATTTCTCTGATCAGACAGCTCTGCAGGGAGGAGTAGGTGGTGGCACTGATGATACAGCTCTGCGGGGAGGAGGTGGTGGCACTGATCATACAGCTCTGCGGGGTGGAGGTGATTTCTCTGATCAGACAGCTCTGCAGGGAGGAGTAGGTGGTGGCACTGATGATACAGCTCTGCGGGGAGGAGGTGGTGGCACTGATCATACAGCTCTGCGGGGAGGAGGAGGTGGCACTGATCATACAGCTCTGCGGGGAGGAGGTGGTGGCACTGATCATACAGCTCTGCGGGGAGGAGGTGGTGGCACTGATCATACAGCTCTGCGAGGAGGAAGTGGTGGCACTGATCATACAGCTCTGCGGGGAGGAGGTGGTGGCACTGATCGTACAGCTCTGCGTGGAGGAGGTGGTGGCAATGATCATACAGCTCTGCAGGGAGGAGGTGATGGCACTGATCATACAGCTCTGCGGGGAGAAGGTGTTGGCACTGATCATACAGCTCTCCGGGGAGGAGGTGATTTCTCTGATCATACAGCTCTGCAGGGAGGAGGAGGTTATGGCTCTGATCATACAGGTCTGAGGGGAGTAGGTGGTGGCTCTGATCATACAGCTCTGCGGGGAGAGGGTGGTGGCACTGATCATACAGCTCTGCGGGGAGGAGGTGATGGCTCTAATCCTACAGCTCTGCGAGGAGAATGTGGTGGCTCTGATCATACAGCTCTGCGGGGAGTAGGTGGTGGCACTGATCATACGCCTCTCCGGGGAGGAGGTGATTTCTCTGATCATACAGCTCTGCAGGGAGGATGTGGTGGCTCTGATCATACAGCTCTGCGGAGAGGAGGTGGTGGCTCTGATCATGCAGCTCTGCGGGGAGGAGGTGGTGGCACTGATCATACAGCTGTGCGGGGAGGAGGTGGTGGCACTGATCATACAGCTCTGCGGGGAGGAGGTGGTGGTACTGATCATACAGCTGTGCGGGGAGGAGGTGATTTCTCTGATCATACAGCTCTGCAGGGAGGAGGTGGTGGCTCTGATCATACAGCTCTGCGGGGAGGAGGTGATGGCACTGATCATACAGCTCTGCGGGGAGGAGGTGGTGGCACTGATCATACAGCTCTGCAGGGAGGAGGTGGTGGCACTGATCATGCAGCTCTGCGGGGAGGAGGAGGTGGCACTGATCATACAGCTCTGCGGGGAGGAGGTGGTGGCACTGATCATACAGCTCTGCGGGGAGGAGGTGGTGGCACTGATCATACAGCTCTGCGGGGAGGAGGTGGTGGCACTGATCATACAGCTCTGCGGGGAGGAGGTGGTGGCACTGATCATACAGCTCTGCGGGGAGGAGGTGATTTCTCTGATCATACAGCTCTGCAGGGAGGAGGTGGTGGCTCTGATCATACAGCTCTGCGGGGAGGAGGTGGTGGCTCTGATCATACAGCTCTGCGGGGAGGAGGTGGTGGTACTGATCATACAGCTGTGCGGGGAGGAGGTGATTTCTCTGATCATACAGCTCTGCAGGGAGGAGGTGGTGGCTCTGATCATACAGCTCTGCGGGGAGGAGGTGGTGGCTCTGATCATACAGCTCTGCGGGGAGGAGGAGGTGGCACTGATCATACAGCTCTGCGGGGAGGAGGTGGTGGCACTGATCATACAGCTCTGCGGGGAGGAGGTGGTGGCACTGATCATACAGCTCTGCGGGGAGGAGGTGGTGGCACTGATCATACAGCTCTGCGGGGAGGAGGAGGTGGCTCTGATCATACAGCTCTGCGGGGAGGAGGTGGTGGCTCTGATCATACAGCTCTGCGGGGAGGAGGTGGTGGCTCTGATCATACAGCTCTGCGGGGAGGAGGTGGTGGTACTGATCATACAGCTGTGCGGGGAGGATGTGATTTCTCTGATCATACAGCTCTGCAGGGAGGAGGTGGTGGCTCTGATCATACAGCTCTGCGGGGAGGAGGAGGTGGCACTGATCATACAGCTCTGCGGGGAGGAGGTGGTGGCACTGATCATACAGCTCTGCGGGGAGGAGGTGGTGGCACTGATCATACAGCTCTGCGGGGAGGAGGTGGTGGCACTGATCATACAGCTCTGCGGGGAGGAGGAGGTGGCACTGATCATACAGCTCTGCGGGGAGGAGCTGGTGGCACTGATCATACAGCTCTGCGGGGAGGAGGTGGTGGCACTGATCATACAGCTCTGCAGGGAGGAGGTGGTGGCACTGATCATACAGCTCTGCGGGGAGAAGGTGTTGGCACTGATCATACAGCTCTCCGGGGAGGAGGTGATTTCTCTGATCATACAGCTCTGCAGGGAGGAGGAGGTTATGGCTCTGATCATACAGGTCTGAGGGGAGTAGGTGGTGGCTCTGATCATACAGCTCTGCGGGGAGAGGGTGGTGGGACTGATCATACAGCTCTGCGGGGAGGAGCTGATGGCTCTGATCCTACAGCTCTGCGGGGAGAATGTGGTGGCTCTGATCATACAGCTCTGCGGGGAGAAGGTGGTGGCACTGATCATACGGCTCTCCGGGGAGGAGGTGATTTCTCTGATCATACAGCTCTGCAAGGAGGAGGTGGTGGCTCTGATCATACAGCTCTGCGGGGAGGAGGTGGTGGCTCTGATCATGCAGCTCTGCGGGGAGGAGGTGGTGGCACTGATCATACAGCTGTGCGGGGAGGAGGTGGTGGCACTGATCATACAGCTCTGCGGGGAGGAGGTGGTGGTACTGATCATACAGCTGTGCGGGGAGGAGGTGATTTCTCTGATCATACAGCTCTGCAGGGAGGAGGTGGTGGCTCTGATCATACAGCTCTGCGGGGAGGAGGAGGTGGCACTGATCATATAGCTCTGCGGGGAGGAGGTGGTGGCACTGATCATACAGCTCTGCGGGGGAGAAGGTGGTGGCACTGATCATACAGCTCTTCGGGGTGGAGGTGATTTCTCTGATCATACAGCTCTGCAGGGAGGAGTAGGTGGTGGCACTGATGATACAGCTCTGCGGGGAGGAGGTGGTGGCACTGATCATACAGCTCTGCGGGGAGGAGGTGGTGGCTCTGATCATACAGCTCTGCGGGGAGGAGGTGGTGGCTCTGATCATGCAGCTCTGCGGGGAGGAGGTGGTGGCACTGATCATACAGCTCTGCGGGGAGGAGGTGGTGGCTCTGATCATACAGCTCTGCGGGGAGGAGGTGGTGGTACTGATCATACAGCTGTGCGGGGAGGAGGTGATTTCTCTGATCATACAGCTCTGCAGGGAGGAGGTGGTGGCTCTGATCATACAGCTCTGCAGGGAGGAGGAGGTGGCACTGATCATACAGCTCTGCGGGGAGGAGGTGGTGGCACTGATCATACAGCTCTGCGGGGAGGAGGTGGTGTCACTGATCATACAGCTCTGCGGGGAGGAGGTGGTGGCACTGATCATACAGCTCTGCGGGGAGGAGGAGGTGGCACTGATCATACAGCTCTGCGGGGAGGAGGTGGTGGCACTGTTCATACAGCTCTGCGGGGAGGAGGTGGTGGCACTGACCATACAGCTCTGCGGGGAGGAGGTGGTGGCACTGATCATACAGCTCTGCGGGGAGGAGGTGGTGGCACTGATCATACAGCTCTGCGGGGAGGAGGTGGTGGCACTGATCGTACAGCTCTGCGGGGAGGAGGTGGTGGCACTGATCCTACAGCTCTGCAGGGAGGAGGTGGTGGCACTGATCCTACAGCTCTGCGGGGAGAATGTGGTGGCTCTGATCATACAGCTCTGCGGGGAGAAGGTGGTGGCACTGATCATACGGCTCTCCGGAGAGGAGGTGATTTCTCTGATCATACAGCTCTGCAGGGAGGAGGTGGTGGCTCTGATCATACAGCTCTGCGGGGAGGAGGTGGTGGCTCTGATCATGCAGCTCTGCGGGGAGGAGGTGGTGGCACTGATCATACAGCTGTGCGGGGAGGAGGTGGTGGCACTGATCATACAGCTGTGCGGGGAGGAGGTGGTGGCACTGATCATACAGCTGTGCGGGGAGGAGGTGGTGGCACTGATCATACAGCTCTGCGGGGAGGAGGTGGTGGTGCTGAACATACAGCTGTGCGGGGAGGAGGTGATTTCTCTGATCATACAGCTCTGCAGGGAGGAGGTGGTGGTACTTATCATACAGCTGTGCGGGGAGGAGGTGATTTCTCTGATCATACAGCTCTGCAGGGAGGAGGTGGTGGCACTGATCATACAGCTCTGCGGGGAGGAGATGGTGGCACTGATCATACAGCTCTGCGGGGAGGAGGTGGTGGCACTGATCATACAGCTCTGCGGGGAGGAGGTGGTGGCACTGATCATACAGCTCTGCGGGGAGGAGGTAACATAGTAACATAGTAACATAGTTAGTAAGGCCGAAAAAAGACATTTGTCCATCCAGTTCAGCCTATATTCCATCATAATAAATACCCAGATCTACGTCCTTCTACAGAACCTAATAATTGTATGATACAATATTGTTCTGCTCCAGGAAGACATCCAGGCCTCTCTTGAACCCCTCGACTGAGTTCGCCATCACCACCTCCTCAGGCAAGCAATTCCAGATTCTCACTGCCCTAACAGTAAAGAATCCTCTTCTATGTTGGTGGAAAAACCTTCTCTCCTCCAGACGCAAAGAATGCCCCCTTGTGCCCGTCACCTTCCTTGGTATAAACAGATCCTCAGCGAGATATTTGTATTGTCCCCTTATATACTTATACATGGTTATTAGATCGCCCCTCAGTCGTCTTTTTTCTAGACTAAATAATCCTAATTTCGCTAATCTATCTGGGTATTGTAGTTCTCCCATCCCCTTTATTAATTTTGTTGCCCTCCTTTGTACTCTCTCTAGTTCCATTATATCCTTCCTGAGCACCGGTGCCCAAAACTGGACACAGTACTCCATGTGCGGTCTAACTAGGGATTTGTACAGAGGCAGTATAATGCTCTCATCATGTGTATCCAGACCTCTTTTAATGCACCCCATGATCCTGTTTGCCTTGGCAGCTGCTGCCTGGCACTGGCTGCTCCAGGTAAGTTTATCATTAACTAGGATCCCCAAGTCCTTCTCCCTGTCAGATTTACCCAGTGGTTTCCCGTTCAGTGTGTAATGGTGATATTGATTCCCTCTTCCCATGTGTATAACCTTACATTTATCATTGTTAAACCTCATCTGCCACCTTTCAGCCCAAGTTTCCAACTTATCCAGATCCATCTGTAGCAGAATACTATCTTCTCTTGTATTAACTGCTTTACATAGTTTTGTATCATCTGCAAATATCGATATTTTACTGTGTAAACCTTCTACCAGATCATTAATGAATATGTTGAAGAGAACAGGTCCCAATACTGACCCCTGCGGTACCCCACTGGTCACAGCGACCCAGTTAGAGACTATACCATTTATAACCACCCTCTGCTTTCTATCACTAAGCCAGTTACTAACCCATTTACACACATTTTCCCCCAGACCAAGCATTCTCATTTTGTGTACCAACCTCTTGTGCGGCACGGTATCAAACGCTTTGGAAAAATCGAGATATACCACGTCCAATGACTCACCGTGGTCCAGTCTATAGCTTACCTCTTCATAAAAACTGATTAGATTGGTTTGACAGGAGCGATTTCTCATAAACCCATGCTGATATGGAGTTAAACAGTTATTCTCATTGAGATAATCCAGAATAACATCCCTCAGAAACCCTTCAAATATTTTACCAACAATAGAGGTTAGACTTACTGGCCTATAATTTCCAGGTTCACTTTTAGAGCCCTTTTTGAATATTGGCACCACATTTGCTATGCGCCAGTCCTGCGGAACAGACCCTGTCGCTATAGAGTCACTAAAAGTAAGAAATAATGGTTTATCTATTACATTACTTAGTTCTCTTAGTACTCGTGGGTGTATGCCATCCGGACCCGGAGATTTATCTATTTTAATCTTATTTAGCCGGTTTCGCACCTCTTCTTGGGTTAGATTGGTGACCCTTAATATAGGGTTTTCATTGTTTCTTGGGATTTCACCTAGCATTTCATTTTCCATCGTGAATACCGTGGAGAAGAAGGTGTTTAATATGTTAGCTTTTTCCTCGTCATCTACAACCATTCTTTCCTCACTATTTTTTAAGGGGCCTACATTTTCAGTTTTTATTCTTTTACTATTGATATAGTTGAAGAACAGTTTGGGATTAGTTTTACTCTCCTTAGCAATGTGCTTCTCTGTTTCCTTTTTGGCAGCTTTAATTAGTTTTTTAGATAAAGTATTTTTCTCCCTATAGTTTTTTAGAGCTTCAATGGTGCCATCCTGCTTTAGTAGTGCAAATGCTTTCTTTTTACTGTTAATTGCCTGTCTTACTTCTTTGTTTAGCCACATTGGGTTTTTCCTATTTCTAGTCCTTTTATTCCCACAAGGTATAAACCGCTTACACTGCCTATTTAGGATGTTCTTAAACATTTCCCATTTATTATCTGTATTCTCATTTCTGAGGATATTGTCCCAGTCTACCAGATTAAGGGCATCTCTAAGCTGTTCAAACTTTGCCTTCCTAAAGTTCAATGTTTTTGTGACTCCCTGACAAGTCCCCCTAGTGAAAGACAGGTGAAACTGCACAATATTGTGGTCGCTATTTCCTAAATGCCCAACCACCTGCAGATTTGTTATTCTGTCAGGTCTATTAGATAGTATTAGGTCTAAAAGTGCTGCTCCTCTGGTTGGATTCTGCACCAATTGTGAAAGATAATTTTTCTTGGTTATTAGCAGAGGTGATTTCTCTGATCATACAGCTCTGCAGGGAGGAGGTGGTGGCTCTGATCATACAGCTCTGCGGGGAGGAGGTGGTGGCTCTGATCATACAGCTCTGCGGGGAGGAGGTGGTGGTACTGATCATACAGCTGTGCGGGGAGGAGGTGATTTCTCTGATCATACAGCTCTGCGGGGAGGAGGTGGTGGCTCTGATCATACAGCTCTGCGGGGAGGAGGTGGTGGCTCTGATCATACAGCTCTGCGGGGAGGAGGAGGTGGCACTGATCATACAGCTCTGCGGGGAGGAGGTGGTGGCACTGATCATACAGCTCTGCGGGGAGGAGGTGGTGGCACTGATCATACAGCTCTGCGGGGAGGAGGAGGTGGCTCTGATCATACAGCTCTGCGGGGAGGAGGAGGTGGCACTGATCATACAGCTCTGCGGGGAGGAGGTGGTGGCACTGATCATACAGCTCTGCGGGGAGGAGGTGGTGGCACTGATCATACAGCTCTGCGTGGAGGAGGTGGTGGCACTGATCATACAGCTCTGCGTGGAGGAGGTGGTGGCACTGATTATACAGCTCTGCGGGGAGAGGGTGGTGGCTCTGATCATACAGCTCTGCGGGGAGGAGGTGGTGGCTCTGATCATACAGCTCTGCGGGGTGGAGGTGATTTCTCTGATCATACAGCTCTGCGGGGTGGAGGTGGTGGCACTGAATATACAGCTCTGCGTGGAGGAAGTGGTGGCTCTGATCATACAGCTCTGCGGGGTGGAGGTGATTTCTCTGATCATACAGCTCTGCGGGGAGGAGGTGGTGGCTCTGATCATACAGCTCTGCGGGGAGGAGGAGGTGGCACTGATCATACAGCTCTGCGGGGAGGAGGTGGTGGCACTGATCATACAGCTCTGCGGGGAGGAGGTGGTGGCACTGATCATACAGCTCTGCGGGGAGGAGGTGGTGGCACTGATCATACAGCTCTGCGGGGAGGAGGTGGTGGCACTGATCATACAGCTCTGCGTGGAGGAGGTGGTGGCACTGATCATACAGCTCTGCGTGGAGGAGGTGGTGGCACTGATTATACAGATCTGCGGGGTGGAGGTGGTGGCACTGAATATACAGCTCTGCGTGGAGGAAGTGGTGGCTCTGATCATACAGCTCTGCGGGGGAGAAGGTGGTGGCACTGATCATACAGCTCTGCGGGGTGGAGGTGATTTCTCTGATCATACAGCTCTGCAGGGAGGAGTAGGTGGTGGCACTGATGATACAGCTCTGCGGGGAGGAGGTGGTGGCACTGATCATACAGCTCTGCGTGGAGGAGGTGGTGGCACTGATTATACAGCTCTGCGGGGAGAGGGTGGTGGCTCTGATCATACAGCTCTGCGGGGAGGAGGTGGTGGCACTGATCATACAGCTCTGCGGGGAGGAGGTAACATAGTAACATAGTAACATAGTAAGGCCGAAAAAAGACATTTGTCCATCCAGTTCAGCCTATATTCCATCATAATAAATACCCAGATCTACGTCCTTCTACAGAACCTAATAATTGTATGATACAATATTGTTCTGCTCCAGGAAGACATCCAGGCCTCTCTTGAACCCCTCGACTGAGTTCGCCATCACCACCTCCTCAGGCAAGCAATTCCAGATTCTCACTGCCCTAACAGTAAAGAATCCTCTTCTATGTTGGTGGAAAAACCTTCTCTCCTCCAGACGCAAAGAATGCCCCCTTGTGCCCGTCACCTTCCTTGGTATAAACAGATCCTCAGCGAGATATTTGTATTGTCCCCTTATATACTTATACATGGTTATTAGATCGCCCCTCAGTCGTCTTTTTTCTAGACTAAATAATCCTAATTTCGCTAATCTATCTGGGTATTGTAGTTCTCCCATCCCCTTTATTAATTTTGTTGCCCTCCTTTGTACTCTCTCTAGTTCCATTATATCCTTCCTGAGCACCGGTGCCCAAAACTGGACACAGTACTCCATGTGCGGTCTAACTAGGGATTTGTACAGAGGCAGTATAATGCTCTCATCATGTGTATCCAGACCTCTTTTAATGCACCCCATGATCCTGTTTGCCTTGGCAGCTGCTGCCTGGCACTGGCTGCTCCAGGTAAGTTTATCATTAACTAGGATCCCCAAGTCCTTCTCCCTGTCAGATTTACCCAGTGGTTTCCCGTTCAGTGTGTAATGGTGATATTGATTCCCTCTTCCCATGTGTATAACCTTACATTTATCATTGTTAAACCTCATCTGCCACCTTTCAGCCCAAGTTTCCAACTTATCCAGATCCATCTGTAGCAGAATACTATCTTCTCTTGTATTAACTGCTTTACATAGTTTTGTATCATCTGCAAATATCGATATTTTACTGTGTAAACCTTCTACCAGATCATTAATGAATATGTTGAAGAGAACAGGTCCCAATACTGACCCCTGCGGTACCCCACTGGTCACAGCGACCCAGTTAGAGACTATACCATTTATAACCACCCTCTGCTTTCTATCACTAAGCCAGTTACTAACCCATTTACACACATTTTCCCCCAGACCAAGCATTCTCATTTTGTGTACCAACCTCTTGTGCGGCACGGTATCAAACGCTTTGGAAAAATCGAGATATACCACGTCCAATGACTCACCGTGGTCCAGTCTATAGCTTACCTCTTCATAAAAACTGATTAGATTGGTTTGACAGGAGCGATTTCTCATAAACCCATGCTGATATGGAGTTAAACAGTTATTCTCATTGAGATAATCCAGAATAACATCCCTCAGAAACCCTTCAAATATTTTACCAACAATAGAGGTTAGACTTACTGGCCTATAATTTCCAGGTTCACTTTTAGAGCCCTTTTTGAATATTGGCACCACATTTGCTATGCGCCAGTCCTGCGGAACAGACCCTGTCGCTATAGAGTCACTAAAAGTAATAAATAATGGTTTATCTATTACATTACTTAGTTCTCTTAGTACTCGTGGGTGTATGCCATCCGGACCCGGAGATTTATCTATTTTAATCTTATTTAGCCGGTTTCGCACCTCTTCTTGGGTTAGATTGGTGACCCTTAATATAGGGTTTTCATTGTTTCTTGGGATTTCACCTAGCATTTCATTTTCCACCGTGAATACCGTGGAGAAGAAGGTGTTTAATATGTTAGCTTTTTCCTCGTCATCTACAACCATTCTTTCCTCACTATTTTTTAAGGGGCCTACATTTTCAGTTTTTATTCTTTTACTATTGATATAGTTGAAGAACAGTTTGGGATTAGTTTTACTCTCCTTAGCAATGTGCTTCTCTGTTTCCTTTTTGGCAGCTTTAATTAGTTTTTTAGATAAAGTATTTTTCTCCCTATAGTTTTTTAGAGCTTCAATGGTGCCATCCTGCTTTAGTAGTGCAAATGCTTTCTTTTTACTGTTAATTGCCTGTCTTACTTCTTTGTTTAGCCACATTGGGTTTTTCCTATTTCTAGTCCTTTTATTCCCACAAGGTATAAACCGCTTACACTGCCTATTTAGGATGTTCTTAAACATTTCCCATTTATTATCTGTATTCTCATTTCTGAGGATATTGTCCCAGTCTACCAGATTAAGGGCATCTCTAAGCTGTTCAAACTTTGCCTTCCTAAAGTTCAATGTTTTTGTGACTCCCTGACAAGTCCCCCTAGTGAAAGACAGGTGAAACTGCACAATATTGTGGTCGCTATTTCCTAAATGCCCAACCACCTGCAGATTTGTTATTCTGTCAGGTCTATTAGATAGTATTAGGTCTAAAAGTGCTGCTCCTCTGGTTGGATTCTGCACCAATTGTGAAAGATAATTTTTCTTGGTTATTAGCAGAGGTGATTTCTCTGATCATACAGCTCTGCAGGGAGGAGGTGGTGGCTCTGATCATACAGCTCTGCGGGGAGGAGGTGGTGGCTCTGATCATACAGCTCTGCGGGGAGGAGGTGGTGGTACTGATCATACAGCTGTGCGGGGAGGAGGTGATTTCTCTGATCATACAGCTCTGCGGGGAGGAGGTGGTGGCTCTGATCATACAGCTCTGCGGGGAGGAGGTGGTGGCTCTGATCATACAGCTCTGCGGGGAGGAGGAGGTGGCACTGATCATACAGCTCTGCGGGGAGGAGGTGGTGGCTCTGATCATACAGCTCTGCGGGGAGGAGGTGGTGGCACTGATCATACAGCTCTGCGGGGAGGAGGTGGTGGCACTGATCATACAGCTCTGCGGGGAGGAGGAGGTGGCTCTGATCATACAGCTCTGCGGGGAGGAGGAGGTGGCACTGATCATACAGCTCTGCGGGGAGGAGGTGGTGGCACTGATCATACAGCTCTGCGGGGAGGAGGTGGTGGCACTGATCATACAGCTCTGCGTGGAGGAGGTGGTGGCACTGATCATACAGCTCTGCGTGGAGGAGGTGGTGGCACTGATTATACATCTCTGCGGGGAGAGGGTGGTGGCTCTGATCATACAGCTCTGCGGGGAGGAGGTGGTGGCTCTGATCATACAGCTCTGCGGGGTGGAGGTGATTTCTCTGATCATACAGCTCTGCGGGGTGGAGGTGGTGGCACTGAATATACAGCTCTGCGTGGAGGAAGTGGTGGCTCTGATCATACAGCTCTGCGGGGTGGAGGTGATTTCTCTGATCATACAGCTCTGCGGGGAGGAGGTGGTGGCTCTGATCATACAGCTCTGCGGGGAGGAGGAGGTGGCACTGATCATACAGCTCTGCGGGGAGGAGGTGGTGGCACTGATCATACAGCTCTGCGGGGAGGAGGTGGTGGCACTGATCATACAGCTCTGCGGGGAGGAGGTGGTGGCACTGATCATACAGCTCTGCGGGGAGGAGGTGGTGGCACTGATCATACAGCTCTGCGTGGAGGAGGTGGTGGCACTGATCATACAGCTCTGCGTGGAGGAGGTGGTGGCACTGATTATACAGCTCTGCGGGGTGGAGGTGGTGGCACTGAATATACAGCTCTGCGTGGAGGAAGTGGTGGCTCTGATCATACAGCTCTGCGGGGGAGAAGGTGGTGGCACTGATCATACAGCTCTGCGGGGTGGAGGTGATTTCTCTGATCATACAGCTCTGCAGGGAGGAGTAGGTGGTGGCACTGATGATACAGCTCTGCGGGGAGGAGGTGGTGGCACTGATCATACAGCTCTGCGGGGTGGAGGTGATTTCTCTGATCATACAGCTCTGCGGGGAGGAGTAGGTGGTGGCACTGATGATACAGCTCTGCGGGGAGGAGGTGGTGGCACTGATCATACAGCTCTGCGGGGTGGAGGTGATTTCTCTGATCATACAGCTCTGCGGGGAGGAGGAGGTGGCACTGATCATACAGCTCTGCGGGGAGGAGGTGGTGGTACTGATCATACAGCTGTGCGGGGAGGAGGTGATTTCTCTGATCATACAGCTCTGCAGGGAGGAGGTGGTGGCTCTGATCATACAGCTCTGCGGGGAGGAGGTGGTGGCTCTGATCATACAGCTCTGCGGGGAGGAGGAGGTGGCACTGATCATACAGCTCTGCGGGGAGGAGGTGGTGGCACTGATCATACAGCTCTGCGGGGAGGAGGTGGTGGCATTGATCATACAGCTCTGCGGGGAGGAGGTGGTGGCACTGATCATACAGCTCTGCGGGGAGGAGGTGGTGGCACTGATCATACAGCTCTGCGTGGAGGAGGTGGTGGCACTGATCATACAGCTCTGCGTGGAGGAGGTGGTGGCACTGATTATACAGCTCTGCGGGGTGGAGGTGGTGGCACTGAATATACAGCTCTGCGTGGAGGAAGTGGTGGCTCTGATCATACAGCTCTGCGGGGGAGAAGGTGGTGGCACTGATCATACAGCTCTGCGGGGTGGAGGTGATTTCTCTGATCATACAGCTCTGCAGGGAGGAGTAGGTGGTGGCACTGATGATACAGCTCTGCGGGGAGGAGGTGGTGGCACTGATCATACAGCTCTGCGGGGTGGAGGTGATTTCTCTGATCATACAGCTCTGCGGGGAGGAGGAGGTGGCACTGATCATACAGCTCTGCGGGGAGGAGGTGGTGGCACTGATCATACAGCTCTGCGGGGAGGAGGTGGTGGCTCTGATCATACAGCTCTGCGGGGAGGAGGTGGTGGTACTGATCATACAGCTGTGCGGGGAGGAGGTGATTTCTCTGATCATACAGCTCTGCAGGGAGGAGGTGGTTGCTCTGATCATACAGCTCTGCGGGGAGGAGGTGGTGGCTCTGATCATACAGCTCTGCGGGGAGGAGGAGGTGGCACTGATCATACAGCTCTGCGGGGAGGAGGTGGTGGCACTGATCATACAGCTCTGCGGGGAGGAGGTGGTGGCACTGATCATACAGCTCTGCGGGGAGGAGGTGGTGGCACTGATCATACAGCTCTGCGGGGAGGAGGTGGTGGCACTGATCATACAGCTCTGCGTGGAGGAGGTGGTGGCACTGATCATACAGCTCTGCGTGGAGGAGGTGGTGGCACTGATTATACAGCTCTGCGGGGTGGAGGTGGTGGCACAGAATATACAGCTCTGCGTGGAGGAAGTGGTGGCTCTGATCATACAGCTCTGCGGGGGAGAAGGTGGTGGCACTGATCATACAGCTCTGCGGGGTGGAGGTGATTTCTCTGATCATACAGCTCTGCAGGGAGGAGTAGGTGGTGGCACTGATGATACAGCTCTGCGGGGAGGAGGTGGTGGCACTGATCATACAGCTCTGCGGGGTGGAGGTGATTTCTCTGATCATACAGCTCTGCGGGGAGGAGGAGGTGGCACTGATCATACAGCTCTGCGGGGAGGAGGTGGTGGCACTGATCATACAGCTCTGTGGGGAGGAGGTGGTGGCTCTGATCATACAGCTCTGCGGGGAGGAGGTGGTGGTACTGATCATACAGCTGTGCGGGGAGGAGGTGATTTCTCTGATCATACAGCTCTGCAGGGAGGAGGTGGTGGCTCTGATCATACAGCTCTGCGGGGAGGAGGTGGTGGCTCTGATCATACAGCTCTGCGGGGAGGAGGAGGTGGCACTGATCATACAGCTCTGCGGGGAGGAGGTGGTGGCACTGATCATACAGCTCTGCGGGGAGGAGGTGGTGGCACTGATCATACAGCTCTGCGGGGAGGAGGTGGTGGCACTGATCATACAGCTCTGCGGGGAGGAGGTGGTGGCACTGATCATACAGCTCTGCGTGGAGGAGGTGGTGGCACTGATCATACAGCTCTGCGTGGAGGAGGTGGTGGCACTGATTATACAGCTCTGCGGGGTGGAGGTGGTGGCACTGAATATACAGCTCTGCGTGGAGGAAGTGGTGGCTCTGATCATACAGCTCTGCGGGGGAGAAGGTGGTGGCACTGATCATACAGCTCTGCGGGGTGGAGGTGATTTCTCTGATCATACAGCTCTGCAGGGAGGAGTAGGTGGTGGCACTGATGATACAGCTCTGCGGGGAGGAGGTGGTGGCACTGATCATACAGCTCTGCGGGGTGGAGGTGATTTCTCTGATCATACAGCTCTGCGGGGAGGAGGAGGTGGCACTGATCATACAGCTCTGCGGGGAGGAGGTGGTGGCACTGATCATACAGCTCTGCGGGGAGGAGGTGGTGGCTCTGATCATACAGCTCTGCGGGGAGGAGGTGGTGGTACTGATCATACAGCTGTGCGGGGAGGAGGTGATTTCTCTGATCATACAGCTCTGCAGGGAGGAGGTGGTGGCTCTGATCATACAGCTCTGCGGGGAGGAGGTGGTGGCTCTGATCATACAGCTCTGCGGGGAGGAGGAGGTGGCACTGATCATACAGCTCTGCGGGGAGGAGGTGGTGGCACTGATCATACAGCTCTGCGGGGAGGAGGTGGTGGCACTGATCATACAGCTCTGCGGGGAGGAGGTAACATAGTAACATAGTAACATAGTTAGTAAGGCCAAAAAAAGACATTTGTCCATCCAGTTCAGCCTATATTCCATCATAATAAATACCCAGATCTACGTCCTTCTACAGAACCTAATAATTGTATGATACAATATTGTTCTGCTCCAGGAAGACATCCAGGCCTCTCTTGAACCCCTCGACTGTGTTCGCCATCACCACCTCCTCAGGCAAGCAATTCCAGATTCTCACTGCCCTAACAGTAAAGAATCCTCTTCTATGTTGGTGGAAAAACCTTCTCTCCTCCAGACGCAAAGAATGCCCCCTTGTGCCCGTCACCTTCCTTGGTATAAACAGATCCTCAGCGAGATATTTGTATTGTCCCCTTATATACTTATACATGGTTATTAGATCGCCCCTCAGTCGTCTTTTTTCTAGACTAAATAATCCTAATTTCGCTAATCTATCTGGGTATTGTAGTTCTCCCATCCCCTTTATTAATTTTGTTGCCCGTCTTTCCTCTCCCGTTTAACTCCTTACGTGCCGTTTTCCAGCTGATCTTTTCTTTACCAGAGTATCCACAGATGCGGCACCTTCACCCCAGGCCCCGGCAGCGCTGTGTCCCCCATACACTGCACACAATGTATACGCTTTGTATATACATATACAGGACAGGAGCTGTAGGGAACAGAACCAACACCTGTGTCCCCCCATACACTGCACACACCGGATATATATAAATACATGACAGGACCTCAAAACGCGCAGCCGTGGCTATCAGACCTCAAACAGCCCATCATTATTCTGAGGAGGTTATAATAGTCTTCAGAGGCGCCATCCACCCGAAACATTAGTGTCCAGGACGTGGTCATCACATAGGAGTCGCCGTACCCTATGTGATGACACACAGGGCGTCCATCTATCCAGCTGCCTCCTACAGCCACATTCCCTGTACACGGATTGATCAGGAAATTATCACTGCGGCCCAGTGCGGATATATATCCCCCATAAATCTACTAATCAGCGCCCAATAAGAACAGGATATTAAATGTCTAGACAGAATATTAACCTACATTTGGAAACCGCCCTGAACACCCCCCTGATTAGAGCTGTAGAGGGATCTGCTTCGGGTAAGCCGTTTAGTCTTTCCACGTCAGGATATCCTTGGGACTATTCAGTACGTTACGTTGGCACCGATGAGTGTTCTAACATTACAGCGACATCACCAAAGCAGAGAAATCAGATCCTAGCAGTCAGGTGCAGCCCTCACTTAGAAGATGTGGGTGGCTCTGAAAAGAGCCTTTGGGTTGTGAGGACAGAAGAGAACACAATTAACCTCCGAAGCCGTAGAGAGTGCGGCCCTGGCGCTTGAGCGCGTACACCACGTCCATGGCGGTGACGGTCTTCCTCTTGGCGTGCTCGGTGTAGGTGACGGCGTCACGGATCACGTTCTCCAGGAAGACTTTCAGGACACCGCGAGTCTCCTCATAGATGAGGCCGGAGATGCGCTTGACGCCTCCTCTGCGAGCTAGACGGCGGATGGCAGGCTTGGTGATGCCCTGGATGTTATCACGGAGCACCTTCCTGTGCCGCTTGGCGCCGCCCTTCCCGAGACCTTTTCCTCCTTTGCCGCGACCAGACATTTTCTTCAGTCAATGAGCAAAAACTGATTCCTGAGCCTCAGGGACTGCTCCTTTATATGGAGGAAGAATGGACCAGAGAGAGAACTGGAGAGATGACGCTATCCGGGGCGGGGCTTACAGAATCATTAGCTCCTCCCTTCCTCTGCTGATTGGCTGAACACAGAACTGTTGGGAAGTTTGAATTTCCCGCCCATTGTACAGTTTCTGCAATTATTTTTCCAGCTTCTTTATTATATACAATTTCCTTCCCTGTAGCGGCAGGTATCCCGACTATTGTCATGACCATGCCAGATCAGAGTGGATCATACTCTCCACAATGTATGATGCCCCCACAGTTAATCCCAATACACGGTTGAAAGCAGCAAGTGAAATTAGGAGAGATTTTTCATCATATCAACATCAGGTGATTGAATGTTAATTTATGCCATTACCTCATGTACCAATCACAACCCAGAAAGACACATTTTTATGCATTGTTTATATAAAATGTTATGCTTTAATTCAAAATTACAGGAATGTGCCGTGTTTTTTTTTTTGTTTGTTTTCTTTAATTGTTCTGATTTAATGTGAAAACTGTACTGGAAGCAAACCAAAATAGAAAAATAATCCCTACTACATCACCCTCTATAGTGCCAAAGGCATTTGCTTTCTTATAACCAGGACGTGCTTCTTCGAAATTGGGGCCTGAGTAGCTGTCGGATGGCCAGGAGGGCTTCTGGGTCCCAGTAGGACACTGTAGGAAAAAAACAGGTTGGATCCACTACAAATCACAGCACAAAAGGCATTTCCGCAATGAGATCTGCAGCAGAAAAGTCCCTTAAACTTCCGCATCAGTAGCAATCTGCATCGTGCATTTCTTCCCCCCATAAGGTGGCTTTGACGTCCTGCAGCAGTGACCGGGGAGTCTCGTGTACATAATCGCTGTATTTCGGCAGGGAACATTTTATGTTATCCAAATCCATCTTCTGTATGACCCCAGTGGCCCATTCTGGTGGGCGACCCTGCCGGTCCCCAGCACCGTCCCCGCCTGCCATTTGCTTCTCTTTTATCGTGTGCTCCAGCCAGTCTCTTCCATACTCTTCGGAGGGATCAGTGTCCCCATTGCACAGTTTGGGCTTCACAGCGAGAAGGATTTCACACGCCTTTGATGCCACTGACCGGTCACAGTCACACAGACAAGTCAATAAGGCCGGAAAAAGCCCGACTCATTCACATGTAACCAGAGCGTCGGAGATGGAACCTGAGCTTCTGCTAGATGGCAGCCCTATAGTGTAAGGGCACGTTAGGGACGGTCCCATCTCCAATGTGTGGGACATATAGGAATGTGCCAGGTCCAATGCGTTCACCTTCACCTCCCAATCCAAGTCACTGCACGTCATCTCCAAAATCTGGGACAGCACGGTGTCCGAGTCTTGGAGTTTTTGCATGCGACCATTCCTTAGCAAGTTAGTAAACACCTTTACCACCGCCCTCCTGGGGAAACCTTTCATTACATGGGGCACCAGAGCCTGTAGGAAGGACACAATTATTGATTATTAACCTTCCATAGCATATCATCCCGCACCACAGCGGAGACACTTGAGGGCACATAGAGGCGGGTTATCATCACTTGTGCCTTCTCCTTAGCTATAGCTCGAAGTATCGGCAATGCTCATGAGAATACTGGGCCCAGCGATCACTTGGCTGGATATGGAAACGTGGAGAGGAAAAACGAGGATGATGACAGGGATTACAGCAGCACCGCACGTACAGATGGCGGTGCCTGGAAAATCTAGTACATCTGCCTCATTTTGGAGAGGTGCACTGCTGACATGAAGGATTGATCATCTCTCCCTGGAAGAGAGAAGGAGAGAGAGAGATAAAGACAAAGAGAGAGAGAGTGAACGAGAGAGAATGAGAAAGAAGGAGAGAGAGAGAGAGAAAGCAAAGGAGAAAGAAAGAGAGATAAAGACAAAGAGAAAGAAAGAGGGAGATAAGTAGAGAGAGAAGAAATAGAGATGAAGAAAGAGACAAGGAGAGAGAAAGATAGAGATAAAGTGAGAAAAAAGAGAAAGAGAAAGCAAGAGAAAGAGAGGGTGAGAGAGAAATAGAAAGGGGAAAAGGGTAAGAGTGAGAGAAAGATTTAGAGAAAGAAAAGAGAAAGAAAGAGAGGAGATAAATCTTTCTTAGAAATTGGCGCCTGAGTAGCAGTTGGATGGCCAGAAGGGCTTCTGGGTCCCAGTAGGGCACTGTAGTAAAAAAAGAAAAACACAGGTTGGATCCACTACAAATTACAGCACAAAAGGCATTTCCGCAGTGAAATCTGCAGCAGAAAAGTACCATAAACTTCCGCATCAGTAGCAATCTGCATCGTGCATTTCTTCCCCCCATAAGGTTGCTTTGACGTCCTGCAGCAGTGACCGGGGAGTTTCGTGTACATGATCGCTGTTTTTCGGAAGGGGACATTTTATGTTATCCAAATCCATCTTCTGTATGACACCAGTGGCCCAATCTGGTGGGCGACCCTGCCGGCCCCAGCACCGTCCCCGCCTGCCATTTGCTTCTCTTTTATCGTGTGCTCCAGCCAGTCTCTTCCATGCTGTTCGGAGGGATCAGTGTCCCCATTACACAGTTTGGGCTTCACAGCAAGAAGGATTTCACAAAACTTTAATGCCACTGGCCGGTCACAGTCACACAGACAAGTCAATAAGGCCGGAAAAAGCCCGACTCATTCACATGTAACCAGAGCGTCGGAGATGGAACCTGAGCTTCTGCTAGATGGCAGCCCTATAGTGTAAGGGCACGTTAGGGACGGTCCCATCTCCAATGTTTGGGACATTTAGGAATGTGCCAGGTCCACTGCGTTCACCTTCACCTCCCAATCCAAGTCACTGCACGTCATCTCCAAAATCTGGGACAGCACGGTGTCCGAGTCTTGGAGTTTTTGCATGCGACCATTCCTTAGCAAGTCATTAAACATCTTTACCACCGCCCTCCTGGGGAAACCTTTCATTCCATGGGGCACCAGAGCCTGTAGGAAGGACACAATTATTGATTATTAACCTTCCATAGCATATCATCCCGCACCACAGCGGAGACACTTGAGGGCACATAGAGGCGGGTTATCATCACTTGTGCCTTCTCCTTTGCTACAGCTCGAAGTATCGGCAATGCTGATGAGAATACTGGGCCCAGCGATCACTTGGCTGGATATGGAAACGTGGAGAGGAAAAACGAGGATGATGACAGGGATTACAGCAGCACCCCACGTGCAGATGGCGGTGCCTAGAAAATCTAGTACATCTGCCTCATTTTGGAGAGGTGCACTGCTGACATGAAGGATTGATAATCTCTCCCTGAGAGAGAGAAAGAGAGAGATAAAGTGAAAGAGAGAGAATGAGAAAGAAGGAGATAGAGAGAAAGAAAGGGAGAAAGAGAGAGAGAGAGACAAAAAGACATAAAGAGAGAGATAGAGAAGTAGAGAGAAGAGAGATAAAGAAAGAGAGAAGGAGAGAGATAGATATAAAGTAAGAAAAAGAGAAAGCAAGGGAAAGAGAGGGAGAGAGAGAAATAGAAAGGAAGAAAGAGTAAGAGTGAGAGAAAGATTTAGAGAAAAAAGAAGAGAGAAAGAGAGGAGAGCGAAGAGAGAAAGGAGAGAAGGAAATAATGAAAGAGAGGAGAGAGAAATAGAGATTAAGAAAGAGGGAGAGAGAGAGAAAGAAGAAGAGAGGGGAGACTGCTCTATATACTGTACACTCTGGTCTATAAATTGTACACACTGCTGTATATACTTTACACACTGCTCTATATACTGTACACACTGCTGTATGTACTGTACACACTGGCTCTATATACTGTGCACACTGCTGTATATACTGTACACTCTGCTCTATATACTGTGTACTCTGCTGTATATACTGTACACTCTGCTGTATATACTGTACCCTCTCCTCTAGTATCAGTGACACTTATTACACTGCTGATCTGGGCTGTGCAGATGTGATGTTGTGCACTATATATACTATGTACAGCTGTGTTCTCTGTGTAGACGCTGGATTTTGTGTCTCCGCTTTTCTCCCAATATTCCCCTTTTACACAATAGTGGGGGTCACATAAATCCATTAATATTTCAGTTTTCTCCCCGGAGATGTTTATGTGTTTGGTTGGGGAGTCGCAGTGTGCAGCTGTCGCCTCATCAGAGCTCTTCGCACCATGACAGGCCGCAGCGGTCACAGCTTCACACTGGGTAAGACACGATATCAGGCAGGTGATTGCAATCAGTCACCGATGTGGATCATCTACTGGTGTGGAACACGTGTCCCCCCAATCCTCTGCACATACGGGGTACAGTGACACCACAGGTCAGGGAGGTGGCAGTCAGCGGAGGCCGTCGCCTGTGTTACCCTTCTGGGTTCTCAGCAGCTCCAGCTCGTCCCCACATCGTACAATCAGCTTCCTGTGCGATAGACATAGGAGTAAAGATCCCTGTGATGGTGACAGGAGCCGGGAATAGGAGGAACGAGCTCCCGCAGCAGATTTATCTCCCCGGATACACAGTGATGTGCAGATCGGGAGGACGGCGGCGATGATCCCGGGATTTCCTCTCCGCTCTTTCCCGGCATCTCTGCTAGTGACGGCTACAAAAAGGCCGGTGGAGATGTTGGAGAAGGGGAGGCGACGGAGGAATCGCGCTCTGCTGTCCGGTGTTAGCCGGTAAAGGGCTTTTATCCCGGGCAGGGAAGCACAAGGGGAGAGCGGAGCTTCACTCGGACTCAGCTGGGAGGGGGCGGGGCCTGTGTCCAGTGTCAGCCAATAGAAGCTCAGGACGGTGCTGCTCAGCAGCCAATCAGTGCGCAGTAAGCCTGTACATATAACAGGCGCCTCCAGCTCCGGCCTCAGTGTTTTCCTTCCTATCAGGAAATATTTTCATTTTGTTTCCGCAGCACATGATGGCAGAGACCGCGCCAGCCGCCGCTCCCCCTCCCGCAGAACCGGCCGCCAAATCCAAGAAGCAGCCGAAGAAATCTGCTGCCAAGAAGAGCAATAAACCCTCCGGCCCCAGCGTCTCCGAGCTGATCGTGAAAGCCGTGTCCGCCTCCAAGGAGCGCAGCGGGGTGTCTCTGGCCGCCCTGAAGAAGGCTCTGTCTGCTGGAGGATACGATGTAGAGAAGAACAACAGCCGCCTGAAGCTGGCCGTCAAGGCTCTGGTCACCAAGGGCGCCCTCCTCCAGGTGAAAGGCAGCGGCGCCTCCGGGTCCTTCAAGCTGAACAAGAAGCAGGAGACGAAGGACAAAGTGGCCAAGACGAAGCCAGAAGCTGCGGCCAAACCTAAGAAACCCGCTGCTGCCAAGAAAGCCGCCAAATCTCCGAAGAAGCCCAAGAAGGCTCCGACTGCGGCCAAGAAGAGCCCGAAAACGGCCAAGAAGCCCGCAGCGGCCAAGAAAGCGGCCAAGAGTCCCAAGAAGCCGAAAGCCGCTCCCAAGCCCAAGAAGGTGACGAAGAGTCCGGCTAAGAAGGCGGCCAAACCCGCCAAGAGTCCGGCTAAGAAGGCTGCGAAAGCCAAGAAGCCCGCGGCTAAGAAATAAGCTGCAGCCCCTGTTCTGTTACCACAAAGGCTCTTATAAGAGCCACCACCTCCTCCCCGCAGAGCTGTATGATCAGTGCCACCACCTCCTCCCCGCAGAGCTGTATCAGTGCCACCACCTCCTCCCCGCAGAGCTGTATGATCAGTTCCACCACCTCCTCCCCGCAGAGCTGTATGATCAGAGAAATCACCTCCTCCCCGCAGAGCTGTATGATCAGTGCCACCACCTCCTCCCCGCAGAGCTGTATGATCAGTGCCACCACCTCCCCGCAGAGCTGTATGATCAGTGCCACCACCTCCTCCCCGCAGAGCTGTATGATCAGTGCCACCACCTCCTCCCTGCAGAGCTGTATGATCAGAGAAATCACCTCCTCCCCGCACAGCTGTATGATCAGTACCACCACCTCCTCCCTGCAGAGCTGTATGATCAGAGAAATCACCTCCTCCCCGCAGAGCTGTATGATCAGTGCCACCACCTCCTCCCCGCAGAGCTGTATGATCAGTGCCACCACCTCCTCCCCGCAGAGCTGTATGATCAGTGCCACCTCCTCCTCCCCGCAGAGCTGTATGATCAGTGCCACCACCTCCTCCCCGCAGAGCTGTATGATCAGTGCCACCACCTCCTCCCCGCAGAGCTGTATGATCAGTGCCACCACCTCCTCCCCGCAGAGCTGTATGATCAGTGCCACCTCCTCCTCCCCGCAGAGCTGTATGATCAGAGCCACCACCTCTTCCCTGCAGAGCTGTATGATCAGAGAAATCACCTCCTCCCCGCACAGCTGTATGATCAGTACCACCACCTCCTCCCCGCAGAGCTGTATGATCAGAGCCACCACCTCCTCCCCGCAGAGCTGTATGATCAGTGCCACCACCTCCCCGCAGAGCTGTATGATCAGTGCCACCACTTCCTCCCTGCAGAACTGTATGATCAGAGAAATCACCTCCTCCCCGCAGAGCTGTATGATCAGTGCCACCACCTCCTCCCCGCAGAGCTGTATGATCAGTGCCACCACCTCCCCGCAGAGCTGTATGATCAGTGCCACCACCTCCTCCCCGCAGAGCTGTATGATCAGTGCCACCACCTCCTCCCTGCAGAGCTGTATGATCAGAGAAATCACCTCCTCCCCGCACAGCTGTATGATCAGTACCACCACCTCCTCCCTGCAGAGCTGTATGATCAGAGAAATCACCTCCTCCCCGCAGAGCTGTATGATCAGTGCCACCACCTCCTCCCCGCAGAGCTGTATGATCAGTGCCACCACCTCCTCCCCGCAGAGCTGTATGATCAGTGCCACCTCCTCCTCCCCGCAGAGCTGTATGATCAGTGCCACCACCTCCTCCCCGCAGAGCTGTATGATCAGTGCCACCACCTCCTCCCCGCAGAGCTGTATGATCAGTGCCACCACCTCCTCCCCGCAGAGCTGTATGATCAGTGCCACCTCCTCCTCCCCGCAGAGCTGTATGATCAGAGCCACCACCTCTTCCCTGCAGAGCTGTATGATCAGAGAAATCACCTCCTCCCCGCACAGCTGTATGATCAGTACCACCACCTCCTCCCCGCAGAGCTGTATGATCAGAGCCACCACCTCCTCCCCGCAGAGCTGTATGATCAGTGCCACCACCTCCTCCCCGCACAGCTGTATGATCAGTGCCACCAACTCCTCCCCGCAGAGCTGCATGATCAGAGCCACCACCTCCTCCCCGCAGAGCTGTATGATCAGAGCCACCACCTCCTCCCCGCAGAGCTGTATGATCAGTGCCACCACCTCCTCCCCGCAGAGCTGTATCATCAGTGCCACCACCTACTCCTCCCTGCAGAGCTGTATGATCAGAGAAATCACCTCCACCCCGCAGAGCTGTATGATCAGTGCCACCACCTCCTCCCCGCAGAGCTGTATCATCAGTGCCACCACCTTCTCCTCCCTGCAGAGCTGTATGATCAGAGAAATCACCTCCACCCCGCAGAGCTGTATGATCAGTGCCACCACCTTCTCCCCCGCAGAGCTGTATGATCAGAGCCACCACTTCCTCCCCGCAGAGCTGTATAATCAGTGCCACCACCTCCACCCCGCAGAGCTGTATGATCAGAGAAATCACCTCCACCCCGCAGAGCTGTATGATCAGAGCCACCACCTCCTCCCCGCAGAGCTGTATGATCAGAGCCACTACCCTCTCCCCGCAGAGCTGTATAATCAGTGCCACCACCTCCTCCCCGCAGAGCTGTATGATCAGTGCCACCACCTCCTCCCCGCAGAGCTGTATGATCAGTGCCACCACCTCCTCCCCGCAGAGCTGTATGATCAGTGCCACCTCCTCCTCCCCGCAGAGCTGTATGATCAGAGCCACCTCCTCCTCCCCGCAGAGCTGTATGATCAGTGCCACCACCTCCTCCCCGCAGAGCTGTATGATCAGTGCCACCACCTCCTCCCCGCAGAGCTGTATGATCAGTGCCACCACCTCCTCCCCGCAGAGCTGTATGATCAGTGCCACCTCCTCCTCCCCGCAGATCTGTATGATCAGAGCCACCACCTCCTCCCCGCAGAGCTGTATGATCAGAGACACCACCTCCTCCCTGCAGAGCTGTATGATCAGAGAAATCACCTCCTCCCCGCACAGCTGTATGATCAGTACCACCACCTCCTCCCCGCAGAGCTGTGTGATCAGAGCCACCACCTCCTCCCCGCAGAGCTGTATGATCAGTACCACCACCTCCTCCCCGCAGAGCTGTATGATCAGTGCCACCACCTCCTCCCCGCAGAGCTGTATGATCAGTGCCACCACCTCCTCCCTGCAGAGCTGTATGATCAGAGAAATCACCTCCTCCCCGCACAGCTGTATGATCAGTACCACCACCTCCTCCCTGCAGAGCTGTATGATCAGAGAAATCACCTCCTCCCCGCAGAGCTGTATGATCAGTGCCACCACCTCCTCCCCGCAGAGCTGTATGATCAGTGCCACCACCTCCTCCCCGCAGAGCTGTATGATCAGTGCCACCTCCTCCTCCCCGCAGAGCTGTATGATCAGTGCCACCACCTCCTCCCCGCAGAGCTGTATGATCAGTGCCACCACCTCCTCCCCGCAGAGCTGTATGATCAGTGCCACCACCTCCTCCCCGCAGAGCTGTATGATCAGTGCCACCTCCTCCTCCCCGCAGAGCTGTATGATCAGAGCCACCACCTCTTCCCTGCAGAGCTGTATGATCAGAGAAATCACCTCCTCCCCGCACAGCTGTATGATCAGTACCACCACCTCCTCCCCGCAGAGCTGTATGATCAGAGCCACCACCTCCTCCCCGCAGAGCTGTATGATCAGTGCCACCACCTCCTCCCCGCACAGCTGTATGATCAGTGCCACCAACTCCTCCCCGCAGAGCTGCATGATCAGAGCCACCACCTCCTCCCCGCAGAGCTGTATGATCAGAGCCACCACCTCCTCCCCGCAGAGCTGTATGATCAGTGCCACCACCTCCTCCCCGCAGAGCTGTATCATCAGTGCCACCACCTACTCCTCCCTGCAGAGCTGTATGATCAGAGAAATCACCTCCACCCCGCAGAGCTGTATGATCAGTGCCACCACCTCCTCCCCGCAGAGCTGTATCATCAGTGCCACCACCTTCTCCTCCCTGCAGAGCTGTATGATCAGAGAAATCACCTCCACCCCGCAGAGCTGTATGATCAGTGCCACCACCTTCTCCCCCGCAGAGCTGTATGATCAGAGCCACCACTTCCTCCCCGCAGAGCTGTATAATCAGTGCCACCACCTCCACCCCGCAGAGCTGTATGATCAGAGAAATCACCTCCACCCCGCAGAGCTGTATGATCAGAGCCACCACCTCCTCCCCGCAGAGCTGTATGATCAGAGCCACTACCCTCTCCCCGCAGAGCTGTATAATCAGTGCCACCACCTCCTCCCCGCAGAGCTGTATGATCAGTGCCACCACCTCCTCCCCGCAGAGCTGTATGATCAGTGCCACCACCTCCTCCCCGCAGAGCTGTATGATCAGTGCCACCTCCTCCTCCCCGCAGAGCTGTATGATCAGAGCCACCTCCTCCTCCCCGCAGAGCTGTATGATCAGTGCCACCACCTCCTCCCCGCAGAGCTGTATGATCAGTGCCACCACCTCCTCCCCGCAGAGCTGCATGATCAGAGCCACCACCTCCTCTCCGCAGAGCTGTATGATCAGAGCCACCACCTCCTCCCTGCAGAGCTGTATGATCAGAGAAATCACCTCCTCCCCGGAGAGCCGTATGATCAGTGCCACCACCTTCTCCCCGCAGAGCTGTATGATCAGAGCCACCACATTCTCCCCGCAGAGCTGTAGGATCAGAGCCATCACCTCCTCCCCGCAGAGCTGTATGATCAGTGCCACCACCCTCTCCCCGCAGAGCTGTATGATCAGAGCCACCACCTACTCCCCTCAGACCTGTATGATCAGAGCCATAACCTCCTCCTCCCTGCAGAGCTGTATGATCAGAGAAATCACCTCCTCCCCGGAGAGCTGTATGATCAGTGACACCACCTCCTCCCCGCAGAGCTGTACGATCAGTGCCACCACCTCCTCCCCGCAGAGCTGTATGATCAGTGCCACCACCTCCTCCCCGCAGAGCTGTATGATCAGTGCCACCACCTCCTCCCCGCAGAGCTGTATGATCAGTGCCACCACCTCCTCCCCGCAGAGCTGTATGATCAGTGCCACCTCCTCCTCCCCGCAGAGCTGTATGATCAGTGCCACCACCTCCTCCCCGCAGAGCTGTATGATCAGTGCCACCACCTCCTCCCCGCAGAGCTGTATGATCAGTGCCACCTCCTCCTCCCCGCAGAGCTGTATGATCAGTGCCACCACCTCCTCCCCGCAGAGCTGTATGATCAGTGCCACCACCTCCTCCCCGCAGAGCTGTATGATCAGTGCCACCACCTCCTCCCCGCAGAGCTGTATGATCAGTGCCACCTCCTCCTCCCCGCAGAGCTGTATGATCAGAGCCACCACCTCCTCCCTGCAGAGCTGTATGATCAGAGAAATCACATCCTCCCCGCACAGCTGTATGATCAGTACCACCACCTCCTCCCCGCAGAGCTGTATGATCAGAGCCACCACCTCCTCCCCGCAGAGCTGTATGATCAGTGCCTCCACCTCCTCCCCGCACAGCTGTATGATCAGTGCCACCACCTCCTCCCCGCAGAGCTGCATGATCAGAGCCACCACCTCCTCCCCGCAGAGCTGTATGATCAGAGCCACCACCTCCTCCCCGCAGAGCTGTATGATCAGTGCCACCACCTCCTCCCCGCAGAGCTGTATCATCAGTGCCACCACCTACTCCTCCCTGCAGAGCTGTATGATCAGAGAAATCACCTCCACCCCGCAGAGCTGTATGATCAGTGCCACCACCTCCTCCCCGCAGAGCTGTATCATCAGTGCCACCACCTTCTCCTCCCTGCAGAGCTGTATGATCAGAGAAATCACCTCCACCCCGCAGAGCTGTATGATCAGTGCCACCACCTTCTCCCCCGCAGAGCTGTATGATCAGAGCCACCACTTCCTCCCCGCAGAGCTGTATAATCAGTGCCACCACCTCCACCCCGCAGAGCTGTATGATCAGAGAAATCACCTCCACCCCGCAGAGCTGTATGATCAGAGCCACCACCTCCTCCCCGCAGAGCTGTATGATCAGAGCCACTACCCTCTCCCCGCAGAGCTGTATAATCAGTGCCACCACCTCCTCCCCGCAGAGCTGTATGATCAGTGCCACCACCTCCTCCCCGCAGAGCTGTATGATCAGTGCCACCACCTCCTCCCCGCAGAGCTGTATGATCAGTGCCACCTCCTCCTCCCCGCAGAGCTGTATGATCAGAGCCACCTCCTCCTCCCCGCAGAGCTGTATGATCAGTGCCACCACCTCCTCCCCGCAGAGCTGTATGATCAGTGCCACCACCTCCTCCCCGCAGAGCTGTATGATCAGTGCCACCACCTCCTCCCCGCAGAGCTGTATGATCAGTGCCACCACCTCCTCCCCGCAGAGCTGTATGATCAGTGCCACCACCTCCTCCCCGCAGAGCTGTATGATCAGTGCCACCTCCTCCTCCCCGCAGAGCTGTATGATCAGAGCCACCACCTCCTCCCTGCAGAGCTGTATGATCAGAGAAATCACATCCTCCCCGCACAGCTGTATGATCAGTACCACCACCTCCTCCCCGCAGAGCTGTATGATCAGAGCCACCACCTCCTCCCCGCAGAGCTGTATGATCAGTGCCTCCACCTCCTCCCCGCACAGCTGTATGATCAGTGCCACCACCTCCTCCCCGCAGAGCTGCATGATCAGAGCCACCACCTCCTCCCCGCAGAGCTGTATGATCAGAGCCACCACCTCCTCCCCGCAGAGCTGTATGATCAGTGCCACCACCTCCTCCCCGCAGAGCTGTATCATCAGTGCCACCACCTACTCCTCCCTGCAGAGCTGTATGATCAGAGAAATCACCTCCACCCCGCAGAGCTGTATGATCAGTGCCACCACCTCCTCCCCGCAGAGCTGTATCATCAGTGCCACCACCTACTCCTCCCTGCAGAGCTGTATGATCAGAGAAATCACCTCCACCCCGCAGAGCTGTATGATCAGTGCCACCACCTTCTCCCCCGCAGAGCTGTATGATCAGAGCCACCACTTCCTCCCCGCAGAGCTGTATAATCAGTGCCACCACCTCCACCCCGCAGAGCTGTATGATCAGAGAAATCACCTCCACCCCGCAGAGCTGTATGATCAGAGCCACCACCTCCTCCCCGCAGAGCTGTATGATCAGAGCCACCACCCTCTCCCCGCAGAGCTGTATAATCAGTGCCACCACCTCCTCCCCGCAGAGCTGTATGATCAATGCCACCACCTCCTCCCCGCAGAGCTGTATGATCAGTGCCACCACCTCCTCCCCGCAGAGCTGTATCATCAGTGCCACCACCTCCTCCCCGCAGAGCTGTATGATCAGTGCCACCACCTCCTCCCCGCAGAGCTGTATGATCAGTGTCACCACTTCCTCCCCGCAGAGCTGTATCATCAGTGCCACCACCTCCTTCCCGCAGAGCTGTATGATCAGTGCCACCTCCTCCTCCCCGCAGAGCTGTATGATCAGAGCCACCACCTCCTCCCCGCAGAGCTGTATGATCAGAGCCACCATCTCCTCCCCGCAGAGCTGTATGATCAGTGCCACCTCCTCCTCCCCGCAGAGCTGTATGATCAGAGCCACCACCTCCTCCCCGCAGAGATGTATGATCAGAGCCACCACCTCCTCCCTGCAGAGCTGTATGATCAGAGAAATCACATCCTCCCCGCAGAGCTGTATGATCAGTGCCACCACCTCCTCCCCGCAGAGCTGTATGATCAGTGCCACCACCTCCTCCCCGCAGAGCTGTATGATCAGTGCCACCACCTCGTCCCCGCAGAGCTGTATGATCAGTGCCACCACCTCCTCCCTGCAGAGCTGTATGATCAGAGAAATCACCTCCTCCCCGCACAGCTGTATGATCAGTACCACCACCTCCTCCCTGCAGAGCTGTATGATCAGAGAAATCACCTCCTCCCCGCAGAGCTGTATGATCAGTGCCACCACCTCCTCCCCGCAGAGCTGTATGATCAGTGCCACCACCTCCTCCCCGCAGAGCTGTATGATCAGTGCCACCTCCTCCTCCCCGCAGAGCTGTATGATCAGTGCCACCACCTCCTCCCCGCACAGCTGTATGATCAGTGCCACCAACTCCTCCCCGCAGAGCTGCATGATCAGAGCCACCACCTCCTCCCCGCAGAGCTGTATGATCAGAGCCACCACCTCCTCCCCGCAGAGCTGTATGATCAGTGCCACCACCTCCTCCCCGCAGAGCTGTATCATCAGTGCCACCACCTACTCCTCCCTGCAGAGCTGTATGATCAGAGAAATCACCTCCACCCCGCAGAGCTGTATGATCAGTGCCACCACCTCCTCCCCGCAGAGCTGTATCATCAGTGCCACCACCTTCTCCTCCCTGCAGAGCTGTATGATCAGAGAAATCACCTCCACCCCGCAGAGCTGTATGATCAGTGCCACCACCTTCTCCCCCGCAGAGCTGTATGATCAGAGCCACCACTTCCTCCCCGCAGAGCTGTATAATCAGTGCCACCACCTCCACCCCGCAGAGCTGTATGATCAGAGAAATCACCTCCACCCCGCAGAGCTGTATGATCAGAGCCACCACCTCCTCCCCGCAGAGCTGTATGATCAGAGCCACCACCCTCTCCCCGCAGAGCTGTATAATCAGTGCCACCACCTCCTCCCCGCAGAGCTGTATGATCAGTGCCACCACCTCCTCCCCGCAGAGCTGTATGATCAGTGCCACCACCTCCTCCCCGCAGAGCTGTATGATCAGTGCCACCTCCTCCTCCCCGCAGAGCTGTATGATCAGAGCCACCTCCTCCTCCCCGCAGAGCTGTATGATCAGTGCCACCACCTCCTCCCCGCAGAGCTGTATGATCAGTGCCACCACCTCCTCCCCGCAGAGCTGTATGATCAGTGCCACCACCTCCTCCCCGCAGAGCTGTATGATCAGTGCCACCTCCTCCTCCCCGCAGAGCTGTATGATCAGAGCCACCACCTCCTCCCCGCAGAGCTGTATGATCAGAGACACCACCTCCTCCCTGCAGAGCTGTATGATCAGAGAAATCACCTCCTCCCCGCACAGCTGTATGATCAGTACCACCACCTCCTCCCCGCAGAGCTGTATGATCAGAGCCACCACCTCCTCCCCGCAGAGCTGTATGATCAGTACCACCACCTCCTCCCCGCAGAGCTGTATGATCAGTGCCACCACCTCCTCCCCGCAGAGCTGCATGATCAGAGCCACCACCTCCTCTCCGCAGAGCTGTATGATCAGAGCCACCACCTCCTCCCTGCAGAGCTGTATGATCAGAGAAATCACCTCCTCCCCGGAGAGCCGTATGATCAGTGCCACCACCTTCTCCCTGCAGAGCTGTATGATCAGAGCCACCACATTCTCCCCGCAGAGCTGTAGGATCAGAGCCATCACCTCCTCCCCGCAGAGCTGTATGATCAGTGCCACCACCCTCTCCCCGCAGAGCTGTATGATCAGAGCCACCAACTACTCCCCTCAGACCTGTATGATCAGAGCCATAACCTCCTCCTCCCTGCAGAGCTGTATGATCAGAGAAATCACCTCCTCCCCGGAGAGCTGTATGATCAGTGCCAACACCTTCTCCCCGCAGAGCTGTATGATCAGTGCCACCACCTCCTCCCTGCAGAGCTGTATGATCAGTGCCACCACCTCCTCCCCGCAGAGCTGTACGATCAGTGCCACCACCTCCTCCCCGCAGAGCTGTATGATCAGTGCCACCACCTCCTCCCCGCAGAGCTGTATGATCAGTGCCACCACCTCCTCCCCGCAGAGCTGTATGATCAGTGCCACCACCTCCTCCCCGCAGAGCTGTATGATCAGTGCCACCTCCTCCTCCCCGCAGAGCTGTATGATCAGTGCCACCACCTCCTCCCCGCAGAGCTGTATGATCAGTGCCACCACCTCCTCCCCGCAGAGCTGTATGATCAGTGCCACCTCCTCCTCCCCGCAGAGCTGTATGATCAGTGCCACCACCTCCTCCCCGCAGAGCTGTATGATCAGTGCCACCACCTCCTCCCCGCAGAGCTGTATGATCAGTGCCACCACCTCCTCCCCGCAGAGCTGTATGATCAGTGCCACCTCCTCCTCCCCGCAGAGCTGTATGATCAGAGCCACCACCTCCTCCCTGCAGAGCTGTATGATCAGAGAAATCACATCCTCCCCGCACAGCTGTATGATCAGTACCACCACCTCCTCCCCGCAGAGCTGTATGATCAGAGCCACCACCTCCTCCCCGCAGAGCTGTATGATCAGTGCCTCCACCTCCTCCCCGCACAGCTGTATGATCAGTGCCACCACCTCCTCCCCGCAGAGCTGCATGATCAGAGCCACCACCTCCTCCCCGCAGAGCTGTATGATCAGAGCCACCACCTCCTCCCCGCAGAGCTGTATGATCAGTGCCACCACCTCCTCCCCGCAGAGCTGTATCATCAGTGCCACCACCTACTCCTCCCTGCAGAGCTGTATGATCAGAGAAATCACCTCCACCCCGCAGAGCTGTATGATCAGTGCCACCACCTCCTCCCCGCAGAGCTGTATCATCAGTGCCACCACCTACTCCTCCCTGCAGAGCTGTATGATCAGAGAAATCACCTCCACCCCGCAGAGCTGTATGATCAGTGCCACCACCTTCTCCCCCGCAGAGCTGTATGATCAGAGCCACCACTTCCTCCCCGCAGAGCTGTATAATCAGTGCCACCACCTCCACCCCGCAGAGCTGTATGATCAGAGAAATCACCTCCACCCCGCAGAGCTGTATGATCAGAGCCACCACCTCCTCCCCGCAGAGCTGTATGATCAGAGCCACCACCCTCTCCCCGCAGAGCTGTATAATCAGTGCCACCACCTCCTCCCCGCAGAGCTGTATGATCAGTGCCACCACCTCCTCCCCGCAGAGATGTATGATCAGTGCCACCACCTCCTCCCCGCAGAGCTGTATCATCAGTGCCACCACCTCCTCCCCGCAGAGCTGTATGATCAGTGCCACCACCTCCTCCCCGCAGAGCTGTATGATCAGTGCCACCACTTCCTCCCCGCAGAGCTGTATCATCAGTGCCACCACCTCCTTCCCGCAGAGCTGTATGATCAGTGCCACCTCCTCCTCCCCGCAGAGCTGTATGATCAGAGCCACCACCTCCTCCCCGCAGAGCTGTATGATCAGAGCCACCATCTCCTCCCCGCAGAGCTGTATGATCAGTGCCACCTCCTCCTCCCCGCAGAGCTGTATGATCAGAGCCACCACCTCCTCCCCGCAGAGATGTATGATCAGAGCCACCACCTCCTCCCTGCAGAGCTGTATGATCAGAGAAATCACCTCCTCCCCGCAGAGCTGTATGATCAGTGCCACCACCTCCTCCCCGCAGAGCTGTATGATCAGTGCCACCACCTCCTCCCCGCAGAGCTGTATGATCAGTGCCACCACCTCCTCCCCGCAGAGCTGTATGATCAGTGCCACCACCTCCTCCCTGCAGAGCTGTATGATCAGAGAAATCACCTCCTCCCCGCACAGCTGTATGATCAGTACCACCACCTCCTCCCTGCAGAGCTGTATGATCAGAGAAATCACCTCCTCCCCGCAGAGCTGTATGATCAGTGCCACCACCTCCTCCCCGCAGAGCTGTATGATCAGTGCCACCTCCTCCTCCCCGCAGAGCTGTATGATCAGTGCCACCACCTCCTCCCCGCAGAGCTGTATGATCAGTGCCACCACCTCCTCCCCGCAGAGCTGTATGATCAGTGCCACCACCTCCTCCCCGCAGAGCTGTATGATCAGTGCCACCTCCTCCTCCCCGCAGAGCTGTATGATCAGAGCCACCACCTCTTCCCTGCAGAGCTGTATGATCAGAGAAATCACCTCCTCCCCGCACAGCTGTATGATCAGTACCACCACCTCCTCCCCGCAGAGCTGTATCATCGGTGCCACCACCTTCTCCTCCCTGCAGAGCTGTATGATCAGAGAAATCACCTCCACCCCGCAGAGCTGTATGATCAGTGCCACCACCTCCTCCCCGCAGAGCTGTATCATCAGTGCCACCACCTTCTCCTCCCTGCAGAGCTGTATGATCAGAGAAATCACCTCCACCCCGCAGAGCTGTATGATCAGTGCCACCACCTTCTCCCCCGCAGAGCTGTATGATCAGAGCCACCACTTCCTCCCCGCAGAGCTGTATAATCAGTGCCACCACCTTCTCCCCGCAGAGCTGCATGATCAGAGCCACCACATTCTCCCCGCAGAGCTGTAGGATCAGAGCCATCACCTCCTCCCCGCAGAGCTGTATGATCAGTGCCACCACCCTCTCCCCGCAGAGCTGTATGATCAGAGAAATCACCTCCACCCCGCAGAGCTGTATGATCAGTGCCACCACCTCCTCCCCGCAGAGCTGTATCATCAGTGCCACCACCTACTCCTCCCTGCAGAGCTGTATGATCAGAGAAATCACCTCCACCCCGCAGAGCTGTATGATCAGTGCCACCACCTTCTCCCCCGCAGAGCTGTATGATCAGAGCCACCACTTCCTCCCCGCAGAGCTGTATAATCAGTGCCACCACCTCCACCCCGCAGAGCTGTATGATCAGAGAAATCACCTCCACCCCGCAGAGCTGTATGATCAGAGCCACCACCTCCTCCCCGCAGAGCTGTATGATCAGAGCCACCACCCTCTCCCCGCAGAGCTGTATAATCAGTGCCACCACCTCCTCCCCGCAGAGCTGTATGATCAGTGCCACCACCTCCTCCCCGCAGAGATGTATGATCAGTGCCACCACCTCCTCCCCGCAGAGCTGTATCATCAGTGCCACCACCTCCTCCCCGCAGAGCTGTATGATCAGTGCCACCACCTCCTCCCCGCAGAGCTGTATGATCAGTGCCACCACTTCCTCCCCGCAGAGCTGTATCATCAGTGCCACCACCTCCTTCCCGCAGAGCTGTATGATCAGTGCCACCTCCTCCTCCCCGCAGAGCTGTATGATCAGAGCCACCACCTCCTCCCCGCAGAGCTGTATGATCAGAGCCACCATCTCCTCCCCGCAGAGCTGTATGATCAGTGCCACCTCCTCCTCCCCGCAGAGCTGTATGATCAGAGCCACCACCTCCTCCCCGCAGAGATGTATGATCAGAGCCACCACCTCCTCCCTGCAGAGCTGTATGATCAGAGAAATCACCTCCTCCCCGCAGAGCTGTATGATCAGTGCCACCACCTCCTCCCCGCAGAGCTGTATGATCAGTGCCACCACCTCCTCCCCGCAGAGCTGTATGATCAGTGCCACCACCTCCTCCCCGCAGAGCTGTATGATCAGTGCCACCACCTCCTCCCTGCAGAGCTGTATGATCAGAGAAATCACCTCCTCCCCGCACAGCTGTATGATCAGTACCACCACCTCCTCCCTGCAGAGCTGTATGATCAGAGAAATCACCTCCTCCCCGCAGAGCTGTATGATCAGTGCCACCACCTCCTCCCCGCAGAGCTGTATGATCAGTGCCACCTCCTCCTCCCCGCAGAGCTGTATGATCAGTGCCACCACCTCCTCCCCGCAGAGCTGTATGATCAGTGCCACCACCTCCTCCCCGCAGAGCTGTATGATCAGTGCCACCACCTCCTCCCCGCAGAGCTGTATGATCAGTGCCACCTCCTCCTCCCCGCAGAGCTGTATGATCAGAGCCACCACCTCTTCCCTGCAGAGCTGTATGATCAGAGAAATCACCTCCTCCCCGCACAGCTGTATGATCAGTACCACCACCTCCTCCCCGCAGAGCTGTATCATCGGTGCCACCACCTTCTCCTCCCTGCAGAGCTGTATGATCAGAGAAATCACCTCCACCCCGCAGAGCTGTATGATCAGTGCCACCACCTCCTCCCCGCAGAGCTGTATCATCAGTGCCACCACCTTCTCCTCCCTGCAGAGCTGTATGATCAGAGAAATCACCTCCACCCCGCAGAGCTGTATGATCAGTGCCACCACCTTCTCCCCCGCAGAGCTGTATGATCAGAGCCACCACTTCCTCCCCGCAGAGCTGTATAATCAGTGCCACCACCTTCTCCCCGCAGAGCTGCATGATCAGAGCCACCACATTCTCCCCGCAGAGCTGTAGGATCAGAGCCATCACCTCCTCCCCGCAGAGCTGTATGATCAGTGCCACCACCCTCTCCCCGCAGAGCTGTATGATCAGAGCCACCACCTACTCCCCTCAGACCTGTATGATCAGAGCCATAACCTCCTCCTCCCTGCAGAGCTGTATGATCAGAGAAATCACCTCCTCCCCGGAGAGCTGTATAATCAGTGCCACCACCTCCACCCCGCAGAGCTGTATGATCAGAGCCACCACCTCCTCCCCGCAGAGCTGTATGATCAGAGCCACCACCCTCTCCCCGCAGAGCTGTATAATCAGTGCCACCACCTCCTCCCCGCAGAGCTGTATGATCAGTGCCACCACCTCCTCCCCGCAGAGCTGTATGATCAGTGCCACCACCTCCTCCCCGCAGAGCTGTATGATCAGTGCCACCTCCTCCTCCCCGCAGAGCTGTATGATCAGAGCCACCTCCTCCTCCCCGCAGAGCTGTATGATCAGTGCCACCACCTCCTCCCCGCAGAGCTGTATGATCAGTGCCACCACCTCCTCCCCGCAGAGCTGTATGATCAGTGCCACCACCTCCTCCCCGCAGAGCTGTATGATCAGTGCCACCTCCTCCTCCCCGCAGAGCTGTATGATCAGAGCCACCACCTCCTCCCCGCAGAGCTGTATGATCAGAGACACCACCTCCTCCCTGCAGAGCTGTATGATCAGAGAAATCACCTCCTCCCCGCACAGCTGTATGATCAGTACCACCACCTCCTCCCCGCAGAGCTGTATGATCAGAGCCACCACCTCCTCCCCGCAGAGCTGTATGATCAGTACCACCACCTCCTCCCCGCAGAGCTGTATGATCAGTGCCACCACCTCCTCCCCGCAGAGCTGCATGATCAGAGCCATCACCTCCTCTCCGCAGAGCTGTATGATCAGAGCCACCACCTCCTCCCTGCAGAGCTGTATGATCAGAGAAATCACCTCCTCCCCGGAGAGCCGTATGATCAGTGCCACCACCTTCTCCCCGCAGAGCTGCATGATCAGAGCCACCACATTCTCCCCGCAGAGCTGTAGGATCAGAGCCATCACCTCCTCCCCGCAGAGCTGTATGATCAGTGCCACCACCCTCTCCCCGCAGAGCTGTATGATCAGAGCCACCACCTACTCCCCTCAGACCTGTATGATCAGAGCCATAACCTCCTCCTCCCTGCAGAGCTGTATGATCAGAGAAATCACCTCCTCCCCGGAGAGCTGTATGATCAGTGCCAACACCTTCTCCCCGCAGAGCTGTATGATCAGTGCCACCACCTCCTCCCCGCAGAGCTGTACGATCAGTGCCACCACCTCCTCCCCGCAGAGCTGTATGATCAGTGCCACCACCTCCTCCCCGCAGAGCTGTATGATCAGTGCCACCACCTCCTCCCCGCAGAGCTGTATGATCAGTGCCACCACCTCCTCCCCGCAGAGCTGTATGATCAGTGCCACCTCCTCCTCCCCGCAGAGCTGTATGATCAGTGCCACCACCTCCTCCCCGCAGAGCTGTATGATCAGTGCCACCACCTCCTCCCCGCAGAGCTGTATGATCAGTGCCACCTCCTCCTCCCCGCAGAGCTGTATGATCAGTGCCACCACCTCCTCCCCGCAGAGCTGTATGATCAGTGCCACCACCTCCTCCCCGCAGAGCTGTATGATCAGTGCCACCACCTCCTCCCCGCAGAGCTGTATGATCAGTGCCACCTCCTCCTCCCCGCAGAGCTGTATGATCAGAGCCACCACCTCCTCCCTGCAAAGCTGTATGATCAGAGAAATCACATCCTCCCCGCACAGCTGTATGATCAGTACCACCACCTCCTCCCCGCAGAGCTGTATGATCAGTGCCACCACCTCCTCCCCGCAGAGCTGCATGATCAGAGCCACCACCTCCTCCCCGCAGAGCTGTATGATCAGAGCCACCACCTCCTCCCCGCAGAGCTGTATGATCAGTGCCACCACCTCCTCCCCGCAGAGCTGTATCATCAGTGCCACCACCTACTCCTCCCTGCAGAGCTGTATGATCAGAGAAATCACCTCCACCCCGCAGAGCTGTATGATCAGTGCCACCACCTCCTCCCCGCAGAGCTGTATCATCAGTGCCACCACCTACTCCTCCCTGCAGAGCTGTATGATCAGAGAAATCACCTCCACCCCGCAGAGCTGTATGATCAGTGCCACCACCTTCTCCCCCGCAGAGCTGTATGATCAGAGCCACCACTTCCTCCCCGCAGAGCTGTATAATCAGTGCCACCACCTCCACCCCGCAGAGCTGTATGATCAGAGAAATCACCTCCTCCCCGCAGAGCTGTATGATCAGAGCCACCACCTCCTCCGCGCAGAGCTGTATGATCAGAGCCACCACCCTCTCCCCGCAGAGCTGTATAATCAGTGCCACCACCTCCTCCCCGCAGAGCTGTATGATCAGTGCCACCACCCTCTCCCCGCAGAGCTGTATAATCAGTGCCACCACCTCCTCCCCGCAGAGCTGTATGATCAGTGCCACCACCTCCTCCCCGCAGAGCTGTATGATCAGTGCCACCACCTCCTCCCCGCAGAGCTGTATGATCAGTGCCACCACCTCCTCCCTGCAGAGCTGTATGATCAGAGAAATCACCTCCTCCCCGCACAGCTGTATGATCAGTACCACCACCTCCTCCCTGCAGAGCTGTATGATCAGAGAAATCACCTCCTCCCCGCAGAGCTGTATGATCAGTGCCACGACCTCCTCCCCGCAGAGCTGTATGATCAGTGCCACCTCCTCCTCCCCGCAGAGCTGTATGATCAGTGCCACCACCTCCTCCCCGCAGAGCTGTATGATCAGTGCCACCACCTCCTCCCCGCAGAGCTGTATGATCAGTGCCACCACCTCCTCCCCGCAGAGCTGGATGATCAGTGCCACCTCCTCCTCCCCGCAGAGCTGTATGATCAGAGCCACCACCTCTTCCCTGCAGAGCTGTATGATCAGAGAAATCACCTCCTCCCCGCAAAGCTGTATGATCAGTACCACCACCTCCTCCCCGCAGAGCTGTATGATCAGAGCCACCACCTCCTCCCCGCAGAGCTGTATGATCAGTGCCACCACCTCCTCCCCGCACAGCTGTATGATCAGTGCCACCAACTCCTCCCCGCAGAGCTGCATGATCAGAGCCACCACCTCCTCCCCGCAGAGCTGTATGATCAGAGCCACCACCTCCTCCCCGCAGAGCTGTATGATCAGTGCCACCACCTCCTCCCCGCAGAGCTGTATCATCAGTGCCACCACCTACTCCTCCCTGCAGAGCTGTATGATCAGAGAAATCACCTCCACCCCGCAGAGCTGTATGATCAGTGCCACCACCTCCTCCCCGCAGAGCTGTATCATCAGTGCCACCACCTACTCCTCCCTGCAGAGCTGTATGATCAGAGAAATCACCTCCACCCCGCAGAGCTGTATGATCAGTGCCACCACCTTCTCCCCCGCAGAGCTGTATGTTCAGAGCCACCACTTCCTCCCCGCAGAGCTGTATAATCAGTGCCACCACCTCCACCCCGCAGAGCTGTATGATCAGAGAAATCACCTCCACCCCGCAGAGCTGTATGATCAGAGCCACCACCTCCTCCCCGCAGAGCTGTATGATCAGAGCCACCACCCTCTCCCCGCAGAGCTGTATAATCAGTGCCACCACCTCCTCCCCGCAGAGCTGTATGATCAGTGCCACCACCCTCTCCCCGCAGAGCTGTATAATCAGTGCCACCACCTCCTCCCCGCAGAGCTGTATGATCAGTATGATCAGAGCTGTATGATCAGAGAAATCACCTCCTCCCCGCACAGCTGTATGATCAGTACCACCACCTCCTCCCCGCAGAGCTGTATGATCAGAGCCACCACCTCCTCCCCGCAGAGCTGTATGATCAGAGCCACCACTTCCTCCCCGCAGAGCTGTATAATCAGTGCCACCACCACCTAGTTAGACCGCACGTGGAGTACTGTGTCCAGTTTTGGGCACCGGTGCTCAGGAAGGATATAATGGAACTAGAGAGAGTACAAAGGAGGGCAACAAAATTAATAAAGGGGATGGGAGAACTACAATACCCAGATAGATTAGCGAAATTAGGATTATTTAGTCTAGAAAAAAGACGACTGAGGGGCGATCTAATAACCATGTATAAGTATATAAGGGGACAATACAAATATCTCGCTGAGGATCTGTTTATACCAAGGAAGGTGACGGGCACAAGGGGGCATTCTTTGCGTCTGGAGGAGAGAAGGTTTTTCCACCAACATAGAAGAGGATTCTTTACTGTTAGGGCAGTGAGAATCTGGAATTGCTTGCCTGAGGAGGTGGTGATGGCGAACTCAGTCGAGGGGTTCAAGAGAGGCCTGGATGTCTTCCTGGAGCAGAACAATATTGTATCATACAATTATTAGGTTCTGTAGAAGGACGTAGATCTGGGTATTTATTATGATGGAATATAGGCTGAACTGGATGGACAAATGTCTTTTTTTCGGCCTTACTAACTATGTTACTATGTTACTATGTTACCTCCTCCCCGCAGAGCTGTATGATCAGAGAAATCACCTCCTCCCCGGAGAGCTGTATGATCAGTGCCAACACCTTCTCCCCGCAGAGCTGTATGATCAGTGCCACCACCTCCTCCCTGCAGAGCTGTATGATCAGTGCCACCACCTACTCCTCCCTGCAGGGCTGTATGATCAGAGAAATCACCTCCACCCCGCAGAGCTGTATGATCAGTGCCACCACCTTCTCCCCCGCAGAGCTGTATGATCAGTGCCACCACCTCCTCCCCGCAGAGCTGTATGATCAGAGCCACCACCTCCTCCCTGCAGAGCTGTATGATCAGAGAAATCACCTCCTCCCCGCACAGCTGTATGATCAGTGCCACCACCTCCTCCCCGCAGAGCTGTATGATCAGTGCCACCACCTCCTCCCCGCACAGCTGTATGATCAGTGCCACCACCTCCTCCCCGCAGAGCTGCATGATCAGAGCCACCACCTCCTCCCCGCAGAGCTGTATGATCAGAGCCACCACCTCCTCCCTGCAGAGCTGTATGATCAGAGAAATCACCTCCTCCCCGGAGAGCCGTATGATCAGTGCCACCACCTTCTCCCCGCAGAGCTGTATGATCAGAGCCACCACATTCTCCCCGCAGAGCTGTAGGATCAGAGCCATCACCTCCTCCCCGCAGAGCTGTATGATCAGTGCCACCACCCTCTCCCCGCAGAGCTGTATGATCAGAGCCACCACCTACTCCCCTCAGACCTGTATGATCAGAGCCATAACCTCCTCCTCCCTGCAGAGCTGTATGATCAGAGAAATCACCTCCTCCCCGGAGAGCTGTATGATCAGTGCCAACACCTTCTCCCCGCAGAGCTGTATGATCAGTGCCACCACCTCCTCCCTGCAGAGCTGTATGATCAGTGCCACCACCTCCTCCCCGCAGAGCTGTACGATCAGTGCCACCACCTCCTCCCCGCAGAGCTGTATGATCAGTGCCACCACCTCCTCCCCGCAGAGCTGTATGATCAGTGCCACCACCTCCTCCCCGCAGATCTGTATGATCAGTGCCACCACCTCCTCCCCGCAGAGCTGTATGATCAGTGCCACCTCCTCCTCCCCGCAGAGCTGTATGATCAGTGCCACCACCTCCTCCCCGCAGAGCTGTATGATCAGTGCCACCACCTCCTCCCCGCAGAGCTGTATGATCAGTGCCACCACCTCCTCCCCGCAGAGCTGTATGATCAGTGCCACCTCCTCCTCCCCGCAGAGCTGTATGATCAGAGCCACCACCTCCTCCCTGCAGAGCTGTATGATCAGAGCCACCACCTCCTCCCCGCAGAGCTGTATGATCAGTGCCACCACCTCCTCCAGCCACCACCTCCTCCCCGCAGAGCTGTATGATCAGTGCCACCACCTCCTCCCCGCACAGCTGTATGATCAGTGCCACCACCTCCTCCCCGCAGAGCTGCATGATCAGAGCCACCACCTCCTCCCCGCAGAGCTGTATGATCAGAGCCACCACCTCCTCCCCGCAGAGCTGTATGATCAGTGCCACCACCTCCTCCCCGCAGAGCTGTATCATCAGTGCCACCACCTACTCCTCCCTGCAGAGCTGTATGATCAGAGAAATCACCTCCACCCCGCAGAGCTGTATGATCAGTGCCACCACCTCCTCCCCGCAGAGCTGTATCATCAGTGCCACCACCTACTCCTCCCTGCAGAGCTGTATGATCAGAGAAATCACCTCCACCCCGCAGAGCTGTATGATCAGTGCCACCACCTTCTCCCCCGCAGAGCTGTATGATCAGAGCCACCACTTCCTCCCCGCAGAGCTGTATAATCAGTGCCACCACCTCCACCCCGCAGAGCTGTATGATCAGAGAAATCACCTCCACCCCGCAGAGCTGTATGATCAGAGCCACCACCTCCTCCCCGCAGAGCTGTATGATCAGAGCCACCACCCTCTCCCCGCAGAGCTGTATAATCAGTGCCACCACCTCCACCCCGCAGAGCTGTATGATCAGAGAAATCACCTCCACCCCGCAGAGCTGTATGATCAGAGCCACCACCTCCTCCCCGCAGAGCTGTATGATCAGAGCCACCACCCTCTCCCCGCAGAGCTGTATAATCAGTGCCACCACCTCCTCCCCGCAGAGCTGTATGATCAGTGCCACCACCCTCTCCCCGCAGAGCTGTATAATCAGTGCCACCACCTCCTCCCCGCAGAGCTGTATGATCAGTATGATCAGAGCTGTATGATCAGAGAAATCACCTCCTCCCCGCACAGCTGTATGATCAGTACCACCACCTCCTCCCCGCAGAGCTGTATGATCAGAGCCACCACCTCCTCCCCGCAGAGCTGTATGATCAGAGCCACCACTTCCTCCCCGCAGAGCTGTATAATCAGTGCCACCACCACCTAGTTAGACCGCACGTGGAGTACTGTGTCCAGTTTTGGGCACCGGTGCTCAGGAAGGATATAATGGAACTAGAGAGAGTACAAAGGAGGGCAACAAAATTAATAAAGGGGATGGGAGAACTACAATACCCAGATAGATTAGCGAAATTAGGATTATTTAGTCTAGAAAAAAGACGACTGAGGGGCGATCTAATAACCATGTATAAGTATATAAGGGGACAATACAAATATCTCGCTGAGGATCTGTTTATACCAAGGAAGGTGACGGGCACAAGGGGGCATTCTTTGCGTCTGGAGGAGAGAAGGTTTTTCCACCAACATAGAAGAGGATTCTTTACTGTTAGGGCAGTGAGAATCTGGAATTGCTTGCCTGAGGAGGTGGTGATGGCGAACTCAGTCGAGGGGTTCAAGAGAGGCCTGGATGTCTTCCTGGAGCAGAACAATATTGTATCATACAATTATTAGGTTCTGTAGAAGGACGTAGATCTGGGTATTTATTATGATGGAATATAGGCTGAACTGGATGGACAAATGTCTTTTTTTCGGCCTTACTAACTATGTTACTATGTTACTATGTTACCTCCTCCCCGCAGAGCTGTATGATCAGAGAAATCACCTCCTCCCCGGAGAGCTGTATGATCAGTGCCAACACCTTCTCCCCGCAGAGCTGTATGATCAGTGCCACCACCTCCTCCCTGCAGAGCTGTATGATCAGTGCCACCACCTACTCCTCCCTGCAGGGCTGTATGATCAGAGAAATCACCTCCACCCCGCAGAGCTGTATGATCAGTGCCACCACCTTCTCCCCCGCAGAGCTGTATGATCAGTGCCACCACCTCCTCCCCGCAGAGCTGTATGATCAGAGCCACCACCTCCTCCCTGCAGAGCTGTATGATCAGAGAAATCACCTCCTCCCCGCACAGCTGTATGATCAGTGCCACCACCTCCTCCCCGCAGAGCTGTATGATCAGTGCCACCACCTCCTCCCCGCACAGCTGTATGATCAGTGCCACCACCTCCTCCCCGCAGAGCTGCATGATCAGAGCCACCACCTCCTCCCCGCAGAGCTGTATGATCAGAGCCACCACCTCCTCCCTGCAGAGCTGTATGATCAGAGAAATCACCTCCTCCCCGGAGAGCCGTATGATCAGTGCCACCACCTTCTCCCCGCAGAGCTGTATGATCAGAGCCACCACATTCTCCCCGCAGAGCTGTAGGATCAGAGCCATCACCTCCTCCCCGCAGAGCTGTATGATCAGTGCCACCACCCTCTCCCCGCAGAGCTGTATGATCAGAGCCACCACCTACTCCCCTCAGACCTGTATGATCAGAGCCATAACCTCCTCCTCCCTGCAGAGCTGTATGATCAGAGAAATCACCTCCTCCCCGGAGAGCTGTATGATCAGTGCCAACACCTTCTCCCCGCAGAGCTGTATGATCAGTGCCACCACCTCCTCCCTGCAGAGCTGTATGATCAGTGCCACCACCTCCTCCCCGCAGAGCTGTACGATCAGTGCCACCACCTCCTCCCCGCAGAGCTGTATGATCAGTGCCACCACCTCCTCCCCGCAGAGCTGTATGATCAGTGCCACCACCTCCTCCCCGCAGATCTGTATGATCAGTGCCACCACCTCCTCCCCGCAGAGCTGTATGATCAGTGCCACCTCCTCCTCCCCGCAGAGCTGTATGATCAGTGCCACCACCTCCTCCCCGCAGAGCTGTATGATCAGTGCCACCACCTCCTCCCCGCAGAGCTGTATGATCAGTGCCACCACCTCCTCCCCGCAGAGCTGTATGATCAGTGCCACCTCCTCCTCCCCGCAGAGCTGTATGATCAGAGCCACCACCTCCTCCCTGCAGAGCTGTATGATCAGAGCCACCACCTCCTCCCCGCAGAGCTGTATGATCAGTGCCACCACCTCCTCCAGCCACCACCTCCTCCCCGCAGAGCTGTATGATCAGTGCCACCACCTCCTCCCCGCACAGCTGTATGATCAGTGCCACCACCTCCTCCCCGCAGAGCTGCATGATCAGAGCCACCACCTCCTCCCCGCAGAGCTGTATGATCAGAGCCACCACCTCCTCCCCGCAGAGCTGTATGATCAGTGCCACCACCTCCTCCCCGCAGAGCTGTATCATCAGTGCCACCACCTACTCCTCCCTGCAGAGCTGTATGATCAGAGAAATCACCTCCACCCCGCAGAGCTGTATGATCAGTGCCACCACCTCCTCCCCGCAGAGCTGTATCATCAGTGCCACCACCTACTCCTCCCTGCAGAGCTGTATGATCAGAGAAATCACCTCCACCCCGCAGAGCTGTATGATCAGTGCCACCACCTTCTCCCCCGCAGAGCTGTATGATCAGAGCCACCACTTCCTCCCCGCAGAGCTGTATAATCAGTGCCACCACCTCCACCCCGCAGAGCTGTATGATCAGAGAAATCACCTCCACCCCGCAGAGCTGTATGATCAGAGCCACCACCTCCTCCCCGCAGAGCTGTATGATCAGAGCCACCACCCTCTCCCCGCAGAGCTGTATAATCAGTGCCACCACCTCCTCCCCGCAGAGCTGTATGAACAGTGCCACCACCTCCTCCCCGCAGAGCTGTATGATCAGTGCCAACACCTCCTCCCCGCAGAGCTGTATGATCAGTGCCACCTCCTCCTCCCCGCAGAGCTGTATGATCAGAGAAATCACCTCCACCCCGCAGAGCTGTATGATCAGTGCCACCACCTCCTCCCCGCAGAGCTGTATCATCAGTGCCACCACCTACTCCTCCCTGCAGAGCTGTATGATCAGAGAAATCACCTCCACCCCGCAGAGCTGTATGATCAGTGCCACCACCTTCTCCCCCGCAGAGCTGTATGATCAGAGCCACCACTTCCTCCCCGCAGAGCTGTATAATCAGTGCCACCACCTCCACCCCGCAGAGCTGTATGATCAGAGCCACCACCTCCTCCCCGCAGAGCTGTATGATCAGAGCCACCACCCTCTCCCCGCAGAGCTGTATAATCAGTGCCACCACCTCCTCCCCGCAGAGCTGTATGATCAGTGCCACCACCTCCTCCCCGCAGAGCTGTATGATCAGTGCCACCACCTCCTCCCCGCAGAGCTGTATGATCAGTGCCACCTCCTCCTCCCCGCAGAGCTGTATGATCAGAGCCACCTCCTCCTCCCCGCAGAGCTGTATGATCAGTGCCACCACCAGAAGAGGGGACGGGAAGAAAAACATTAGACTCGAACAAAGACGACCCAGGAAAACATACTCAGAAGGGAGGTAAGAACATTTCTAAAACAATCCACAGTGAGGAGATTGGAACAAAACAAAATCCTCTAAACTGCATGCTCGCAAACGCCAGAAGCCTGACAAACAAGATGGAAGAACTAGAAGCAGAAATATCTACAGGTAACCTTGACATAGTGGGAATAACCGAGACATGGTTAGATGAAAGCTATGACTGGGCAGTTAACTTACAGGGTTACAGTCTGTTTAGAAAGGATCGTAAAAATCGGAGAGGAGGAGGGGTTTGTCTTTATGTAAAGTCTTGTCTAAAGTCCACTTTAAGGGAGGATATTAGCGAAGGGAATGAGGATGTCGAGTCCATATGGGTCGAAATTCATGGAGGGAAAAATGGTAACAAAATTCTCATTGGGGTCTGTTACAAACCCCCAAATATAACAGAAACCATGGAAAGTCTACTTCTAAAGCAGATAGATGAAGCTGCAACCCATAATGAGGTCCTGGTTATGGGGGACTTTAACTACCCGGATATTAACTGGGAAACAGAAACCTGTGAAACCCATAAAGGCAACAGGTTTCTGCTAATAACCAAGAAAAATTATCTTTCACAATTGGTGCAAAATCCAACCAGAGGAGCAGCACTTTTAGACCTAATACTATCTAATAGACCTGACAGAATAACAAATCTGCAGGTGGTCGGGCATCTAGGAAATAGCGACCACAATATTGTGCAGTTTCACCTGTCTTTCACTAGGGGGACTTGTCAGGGAGTCACAAAAACACTGAACTTTAGGAAGGCAAAGTTTGAACAGCTTAGAGATGCCCTTAATCTGGTAGACTGGGACAATATCCTCAGAAATGAGAATACAGATAATAAATGGGAAATGTTTAAGAACATCCTAAATAGGCAGTGTAAGCGGTTTATACCTTGTGGGAATAAAAGGACTAGAAATAGGAAAAACCCAATGTGGCTAAACAAAGAAGTAAGACAGGCAATTAACAGTAAAAAGAAAGCATTTGCACTACTAAAGCAGGATGGCACCATTGAAGCTCTACAAAACTATAGGGAGAAAAATACTTTATTTAAAAAACTAATTAAAGCTGCCAAAAAGGAAACAGAGAAGCACATTGCTAAGGAGAGTAAAACTAATCCCAAACTGTTCTTCAACTATATCAATAGTAAAAGAATAAAAACTGAAAATGTAGGCCCCTTAAAAAATAGTGAGGAAAGAATGGTTGTAGATGACGAGGAAAAAGCTAACATATTAAACACCTTCTTCTCCACGGTATTCACGGTGGAAAATGAAATGCTAGGTGAAATCCCAAGAAACAATGAAAACCCTATATTAAGAGTCACCAATCTAACCCAAGAAGAGGTGCGAAACCGGCTAAATAAGATTAAAATAGATAAATCTCCAGGTCCGGATGGCATACACCCACGAGTACTAAGAGAACTAAGTAATGTAATAGATAAACCATTATTTCTTATTTTTAGTGACTCTATAGCGACAGGGTCTGTTCCGCAGGACTGGCGCATAGCAAATGTGGTGCCAATATTCAAAAAGGGCTCTAAAAGTGAACCTGGAAATTATAGGCCAGTAAGTCTAACCTCTATTGTTGGTAAAATATTTGAAGGGTTTCTGAGGGATGTTATTCTGGATTATCTCAATGAGAATAACTGTTTAACTCCATATCAGCATGGGTTTATGAGAACTCGCTCCTGTCAAACCAATCTAATCAGTTTTTATGAAGAGGTAAGCTATAGACTGGACCACGGTGAGTCATTGGACGTGGTATATCTCGATTTTTCCAAAGCGTTTGATACCGTGCCGCACAAGAGGTTGGTACACAAAATGAGAATGCTTGGTCTGGGGGAAAATGTGTGTAAATGGGTTAGTAACTGGCTTAGTGATAGAAAGCAGAGGGTGGTTATAAATGGTATAGTCTCTAACTGGGTCGCTGTGACCAGTGGGGTACCGCAGGGGTCAGTATTGGGACCTGTTCTCTTCAACATATTCATTAATGATCTGGTAGAAGGTTTACACAGTAAAATATCGATATTTGCAGATGATACAAAACTATGTAAAGCAGTTAATACAAGAGAAGATAGTATTCTGCTACAGATGGATCTGGATAAGTTGGAAACTTGGGCTGAAAGGTGGCAGATGAGGTTTAACAATGATAAATGTAAGGTTATACACATGGGAAGAGGGAATCAATATCACCATTACACACTGAACGGGAAACCACTGGGTAAATCTGACAGGGAGAAGGACTTGGGGATCCTAGTTAATGATAAACTTACCTGGAGCAGCCAGTGCCAGGCAGCAGCTGCCAAGGCAAACAGGATCATGGGGTGCATTAAAAGAGGTCTGGATACACATGATGAGAGCATTATACTGCCTCTGTACAAATCCCTAGTTAGACCGCACATGGAGTACTGTGTCCAGTTTTGGGCACCGGTGCTCAGGAAGGATATAATGGAACTAGAGAGAGTACAAAGGATGGAAACAAAATTAATAAAGGGGATGGGAGAACTACAATACCCAGATAGATTAGCGAAATTAGGATTATTTAGTCTAGAAAAAAGACGACTGAGGGGTGATCTAATAACCATGTATAAGTATATAAGGGGACAATACAAATATCTCGCTGAGGATCTGTTTATACCAAGCAAGGTGACGGGCACAAGGGGGCATTATTTGCGTCTGGAGGAGAGAAGGTTTTTCCACCAACATAGAAGAGGATTCTTTACTGTTAGGGCAGTGAGAATCTGGAATTGCTTGCCTGAGGAGGTGGTGATGGCGAACACAGTCGAGGGGTTCAAGAGAGGCCTGGATGTCTTCCTGGAGCAGAACAATATTGTATCATACAATTATTAGGTTCTGTAGAAGGACGTAGATCTGGGTATTTATTATGATGGAATATAGGCTGAACTGGATGGACAAATGTCTTTTTTTGGCCTTACTAACTATGTTACTATGTTACTATGTTACCTCCTCCCCGCAGAGCTGTATGATCAGTGCCACCACCTCCTCCCCGCAGAGCTGTATGATCAGTGCCACCTCCTCCTCCCCGCAGAGCTGTATGATCAGAGCCACCACCTCCTCCCCGCAGAGCTGTATGATCAGAGCCACCACCTCCTCCCTGCAGAGCTGTATGATCAGAGAAATCACCTCCTCCCCGCACAGCTGTATGATCAGTACCACCACCTCCTCCCCGCAGAGCTGTATGATCAGAGCCACCACCTCCTCCCCGCAGAGCTGTATGATCAGTGCCACCACCTCCTCCCCGCAGAGCTGTATGATCAGTGCCACCTCCTCCTCCCCGCAGAGCTGTATGATCAGAGAAATCACCTCCACCCCGCAGAGCTGTATGATCAGTGCCACCACCTCCTCCCCGCAGAGCTGTATCATCAGTGCCACCACCTACTCCTCCCTGCAGAGCTGTATGATCAGAGAAATCACCTCCACCCCGCAGAGCTGTATGATCAGTGCCACCACCTTCTCCCCCGCAGAGCTGTATGATCAGAGCCACCACTTCCTCCCCGCAGAGCTGTATAATCAGTGCCACCACCTCCACCCCGCAGAGCTGTATGATCAGAGAAATCACCTCCACCCCGCAGAGCTGTATGATCAGAGCCACCACCTCCTCCCCGCAGAGCTGTATGATCAGAGCCACCACCCTCTCCCCGCAGAGCTGTATAATCAGTGCCACCACCTCCTCCCCGCAGAGCTGTATGATCAGTGCCACCACCTCCTCCCCGCAGAGCTGTATGATCAGTGCCACCTCCTCCTCCCCGCAGAGCTGTATGATCAGAGCCACCTCCTCCTCCCCGCAGAGCTGTATGATCAGTGCCACCACCTCCTCCCCGCAGAGCTGTATGATCAGTGCCACCACCTCCTCCCCGCAGAGCTGTATGATCAGTGCCACCACCTCCTACCCGCAGAGCTGTATGATCAGTGCCACCTCCTCCTCCCCGCAGAGCTGTATGATCAGAGCCACCACCTCCTCCCCGCAGAGCTGTATGATCAGAGCCACCACCTCCTCCCTGCAGAGCTGTATGATCAGAGAAATCACCTCTTCCCCGCACAGCTGTATGATCAGTACCACCACCTCCTCCCCGCAGAGCTGTATGATCAGAGCCACCACCTCCTCCCCGCAGAGCTGTATGATCAGAGCCACCACCTCCTCCCTGCAGAGCTGTATGATCAGAGAAATCACCTCCTCCCCGCAGAGCTGTATGATCAGTGCCACCACCTCCTCCCCGCAGAGCTGTATGATCAGTGCCACCACCTCCTCCCCGCAGAGCTGTATGATCAGTGCCACCATCTCCTCCCCGCAGAGCTGTATGATCAGTGCCACCACCTCCTCCCTGCAGAGCTGTATGATCAGAGAAATCACCTCCTCCCCGCACAGCTGTATGATCAGTACCACCACCTCCTCCCCGCAGAGCTGTATGATCAGTGCCACCACCTCCTCCCCGCACAGCTGTATGATCAGTGCCACCACCTCCTCCCCGCACAGCTGTATGATCAGTGCCACCACCTCCTCCCCGCACAGCTGTATGATCAGTGCCACCACCTCCTCCCCGCAGAGCTGTATGATCAGTGCCACCTCCTCCTCCCCGCAGAGCTGTATGATCAGAGCCACCACCTCCTCCCTGCAGAGCTGTATGATCAGAGAAATCACCTCCTCCCCGCACAGCTGTATGATCAGTACCACCACCTCCTCCCCGCAGAGCTGTATGATCAGAGCCACCACCTCCTCCCCGCAGAGCTGTATGATCAGTGCCACCACCTCCTCCCCGCAGAGCTGCATGATCAGAGCCACCACCTCCTCCCCGCAGAGCTGTATGATCAGAGCCACCACCTCCTCCCCGCAGAGCTGTATGATCAGTGCCACCACCTCCTCCCCGCAGAGCTGTATCATCAGTGCCACCACCTACTCCTCCCTGCAGAGCTGTATGATCAGAGAAATCACCTCCACCCCGCAGAGCTGTATGATCAGTGCCACCACCTTCTCCCCCGCAGAGCTGTATGATCAGTGCCACCACCTCCTCCCCGCAGAGCTATATGATCAGTGCCACCTCCTCCTCCCCGCAGAGCTGTATGATCAGAGCCACCACCTCCTCCCTGCAGAGCTGTATGATCAGAGAAATCACCTCCTCCCCGCACAGCTGTATGATCAGTACCACCTCCTCCCCGCAGAGCTGTATGATCAGTGCCACCACCTCCTCCCCGCACAGCTGTATGATCAGTGCCACCACCTCCTCCCCGCAGAGCTGCATGATCAGAGCCACCACCTCCTCCCCGCAGAGCTGTATGATCAGAGCCACCACCTTATCCCTGCAGAGCTGTATGATCAGAGAAATCACCTCCTCCCCGGAGAGCCGTATGATCAGTGCCACCACCTTCTCCCCGCAGAGCTGTATGATCAGAGCCACCACATTCTCCCCGCAGAGCTGTAGGATCAGAGCCATCACCTCCTCCCCGCAGAGCTGTATGATCAGTCCCACCACCCTCTCCCCGCAGAGCTGTATGATCAGAGCCACCACCTACTCCCCTCAGACCTGTATGATCAGAGCCATAACCTCCTCCTCCCTGCAGAGCTGTATGATCAGTGCCACCACCTCCTCCCCGCAGAGCTGTATGATCAGTGCCACCACCTCCTCCCCGCAGAGCTGTATGATCAGTGCCACCTCCTCCTCCCCGCAGAGCTGTATGATCAGAGCCACCACCTCCTCCCCGCAGAGCTGTATGATCAGAGCCACCACCTCCTCCCTGCAGAGCTGTATGATCAGAGAAATCACCTCCTCCCCGCACAGCTGTATGATCAGTACCACCACCTCCTCCCCGCAGAGCTGTATGATCAGAGCCACCACCTCCTCCCCGCAGAGCTGTATGATCAGAGCCACCACCTCCTCCCTGCAGAGCTGTATGATCAGAGAAATCACCTCCTCCCCGCAGAGCTGTATGATCAGTGCCACCACCTCCTCCCCGCAGAGCTGTATGATCAGTGCCACCACCTCCTCCCCGCAGAGCTGTATGATCAGTGCCACCACCTCCTCCCCGCAGAGCTGTATGATCAGTGCCACCACCTCCTCCCCGCAGAGCTGTATGATCAGTGCCACCTCCTCCTCCCCGCAGAGCTGCATGATCAGTGCCACCACCTCCTCCCCGCAGAGCTGTATGATCAGTGCCACCACCTCCTCCCCGCAGAGCTGTATGATCAGTGCCATCACCTCCTCCCCGCAGAGCTGTATGATCAGTGCCACCTCAACCTCCCCGCAGAGCTGTATGATCAGAGCCACCACCTCCTCCCTGCAGAGCTGTATGATCAGAGAAATCACCTCCTCCCCGCACAGCTGTATGATCAGTACCACCACCTCCTCCCCGCAGAGCTGTATGATCAGTGCCACCACCTCCTCCCCGCACAGCTGTATGATCAGTGCCACCACCTCCTCCCCGCAGAGCTGCATGATCAGAGCCACCACCTCCTCTCCGCAGAGCTGTATGATCAGAGCCACCACCTCCTCCCTGCAGAGCTGTATGATCAGAGAAATCACCTCCTCCCCGGAGAGCCGTATGATCAGTGCCACCACCTTCTCCCCGCAGAGCTGTATGATCAGAGCCACCACATTCTCCTCGCAGAGCTGTAGGATTAGAGCCATCACCTCCTCCCCGCAGAGCTGTATGATCAGTGCCACCACCCTCTCCCCGCAGAGCTGTATGATCAGAGCCACCACCTACTCCCCTCAGACCTGTATGATCAGAGCCATAACCTCCTCCTCCCTGCAGAGCTGTATGATCAGAGAAATCACCTCCTCCCCGGAGAGCTGTATGATCAGTGCCAACACCTTCTCCCCGCAGAGCTGTATGATCAGTGCCATCACCTCCTCCCTGCAGAGCTGTATGATCAGTGCCACCACCTCCTCCACGCAGAGCTGTACGATCAGTGCCACCACCTCCTCCCCGCAGAGCTGTATGATCAGTGCCACCACTTCCTCCCCGCAGAGCTGTATGATCAGTGCCACCACCTCCTCCCCGCAGAGCTGTATGATCAGTGCCACCACCTCCTCCCCGCAGAGCTGTATGATCAGTGCCACCTCCTCCTCCCCGCAGAGCTGTATGATCAGTGCCACCACCTCCTCCCCGCAGAGCTGTATCATCAGTGCCACCACCTACTCCTCCCTGCAGAGCTGTCTGATCAGAGAAATCACCTCCACCCCGCAGAGCTGTATGATCAGTGCCACCACCTTCTCCCCCGCAGAGCTGTATGATCAGTGCCACCACCTCCTCCCCGCAGAGCTGTATGATCAGAGCCACCACCTCCTCCCTGCAGAGCTGTATGATCAGAGAAATCACCTCCTCCCCGCACAGCTGTATGATCAGTGCCACCACCTCCTCCCCGCAGAGCTGTATGATCAGTGCCACCACCTCCTCCCCGCACAGCTGTATGATCAGTGCCACCACCTCCTCCCCGCAGAGCTGCATGATCAGAGCCACCACCTCCTCCCCGCAGAGCTGTATGATCAGAGCCACCACCTCCTCCCTGCAGAGCTGTATGATCAGAGAAATCACCTCCTCCCCGGAGAGCCGTATGATCAGTGCCACCACCTTCTCCCCGCAGAGCTGTATGATCAGAGCCACCACATTCTCCCCGCAGAGCTGTAGGATCAGAGCCATCACCTCCTCCCCGCAGAGCTGTATGATCAGTGCCACCACCCTCTCCCCGCAGAGCTGTATGATCAGAGCCACCACCTACTCCCCTCAGACCTGTATGATCAGAGCCATAACCTCCTCCTCCCTGCAGAGCTGTATGATCAGAGAAATCACCTCCTCCCCGGAGAGCTGTATGATCAGTGCCAACACCTTCTCCCCGCAGAGCTGTATGATCAGTGCCACCACCTCCTCCTTGCAGAGCTGTATGATCAGTGCCACCACCTCCTCCCCGCAGAGCTGTACGATCAGTGCCACCACCTCCTCCCCGCAGAGCTGCATGATCAGAGCCACCACCTCCTCCCCGCAGAGCTGTATGATCAGAGCCACCACCTCCTCCCCGCAGAGCTGTATGATCAGTGCCACCACCTCCTCCCCGCAGAGCTGTATCATCAGTGCCACCACCTACTCCTCCCTGCAGAGCTGTATGATCAGAGAAATCACCTCCACCCCGCAGAGCTGTATGATCAGTGCCAACACCTTCTCCCCCGCAGAGCTGTATGATCAGAGCCACCACTTCCTCCCCGCAGAGCTGTATAATCAGTGCCACCACCTCCACCCCGCAGAGCTGTATGATCAGAGAAATCACCTCCACCCCGCAGAGCTGTATGATCAGTGCCACCACCTTCTCCCCCGCAGAGCTGTATGATCAGTGCCACCACCTCCTCCCCGCAGAGCTGTATGATCAGTGCCACCTCCTCCTCCCCGCAGAGCTGTATGATCAGAGCCACCTCCTCCTCCCCGCAGAGCTGTATGATCAGTGCCACCACCTCCTCCCCGCAGAGCTGTATGATCAGTGCCACCACCTCCTCCCCGCAGAGCTGTATGATCAGTGCCACCACCTCCTCCCCGCAGAGCTGTATGATCAGTGCCACCTCCTCCTCCCCGCAGAGCTGTATGATCAGAGCCACCACCTCCTCCCCGCAGAGCTGTATGATCAGAGCCACCACCTCCTCCCTGCAGAGCTGTATGATCAGAGAAATCACCTCCTCCCCGCACAGCTGTATGATCAGTACCACCACCTCCTCCCCGCAGAGCAGTATGATCAGAGCCACCACCTCCTCCCCGCAGAGCTGTATGATCAGTGCCACCACCTCCTCCCCGCAGAGCTGTATGATCAGTGCCACCTCCTCCTCCCCGCAGAGCTGTATGATCAGAGAAATCACCTCCACCCCGCAGAGCTGTATGATCAGTGCCACCACCTCATCCCCGCAGAGCTGTATCATCAGTGCCATCACCTACTCCTCCCTGCAGAGCTGTATGATCAGAGAAATCACCTCCACCCCGCAGAGCTGTATGATCAGTGCCACCACCTTCTCCCCCGCAGAGCTGTATGATCAGAGCCACCACTTCCTCCCCGCAGAGCTGTATAATCAGTGCCACCACCTCCACCCCGCAGAGCTGTATGATCAGAGAAATCACCTCCACCCCGCAGAGCTGTATGATCAGAGCCACCACCTCCTCCCTGCAGAGCTGTATGATCAGAGCCACCACCCTCTCCCCGCAGAGCTGTATAATCAGTGCCACCACCTCCTCCCCGCAGAGCTGTATGATCAGTGCCATCACCTCCTCCCCGCAGAGCTGTATGATCAGTGCCACCACCTCCTCCCCGCAGAGCTGTATGATCAGTGCCACCTCCTCCTCCCCGCAGAGCTGTATGATCAGAGCCACCTCCTCCTCCCCGCAGAGCTGTATGATCAGTGCCACCACCTCCTCCAAGGCAGAGCTGTATGATCAGTGCCACCACCTCCTCCCCGCAGAGCTGTATGATCAGTGCCACCACCTCCTCCCCGCAGAGCTGTATGATCAGTGCCACCTCCTCCTCCCCGCAGAGCTGTATGATCAGAGCCACCACCTTCTCCCCGCAGAGCTGTATGATCAGAGCCACCACCTCCTCCCTGCAGAGCTGTATGATCAGAGAAATCACCTCCTCCCCGCACAGCTGTATGATCAGTACCACCACCTCCTCCCCGCAGAGCTGTATGATCAGAGCCACCACCTCCTCCCCGCAGAGCTGTATGATCAGAGCCACCACCTCCTCCCTGCAGAGCTGTATGATCAGAGAAATCACCTCCTCCCCGCAGAGCTGTATGATCAGTGCCACCACCTCCTCCCCGCAGAGCTGTATGATCAGTGCCACCACCTCCTCCCCGCAGAGCTGTATGATCAGTGCCACCACCTCCTCCCCGCAGAGCTGTATGATCAGTGCCACCACCTCCTCCCTGCAGAGCTGTATGATCAGAGAAATCACCTCCTCCCCGCACAGCTGTATGATCAGTACCACCACCTCCTCCCTGCAGAGCTGTATGATCAGAGAAATCACCTCCTCCCCGCACAGCTGTATGATCAGTACCACCACCTCCTCCCCGCAGAGCTGTATGATCAGTGCCACCACCTCCTCCCCGCACAGCTGTATGATCAGTGCCACCACCTCCTCCCCGCAGAGCTGCATGATCAGAGCCACCACCTCCTCTCCGCAGAGCTGTATGATCAGAGCCACCACCTCCTCCCTGCAGAGCTGTATGATCAGAGAAATCACCTCCTCCCCGGAGAGCCGTATGATCAGTGCCACCACCTTCTCCCCGCAGAGCTGTATGATCAGAGCCACCACATTCTCCCCGCAGAGCTGTAGGATCAGAGCCATCACCTCCTCCCCGCAGAGCTGTATGATCAGTGCCACCACCCTCTCCCCGCAGAGCTGTATGATCAGAGCCACCACCTACTCCCCTCAGACCTGTATGATCAGAGCCATAACCTCATCCTCCCTGCAGAGCTGTATGATCAGAGAAATCACCTCCTCCCCGGAGAGCTGTATGATCAGTGCCAACACCTTCTCCCCGCAGAGCTGTATGATCAGTGCCACCACCTCCTCCCTGCAGAGCTGTATGATCAGTGCCACCACCTCCTCCCCGCAGAGCTGTACGATCAGTGCCACCACCTCCTCCCCGCAGAGCTGTACGATCAGTGCCACCACCTCCTCCCCGCAGAGCTGTATGATCAGTGCCACCACCTCCTCCCCGCAGAGCTGTATGATCAGTGCCACCACCTCCTCCCCGCAGAGCTGTATGATCAGTGCCACCTCCTCCTCCCCGCAGAGCTGTATGATCAGTGCCACCATCTCCTCGCCGCAGAGCTGTATGATCAGTGCCACCACCTACTCCTCCCTGCAGAGCTGTATGATCAGAGAAATCACCTCCACCCCGCAGAGCTGTATGATCAGTGCCACCACCTTCTCCCCCGCAGAGCTGTATGATCAGTGCCACCACCTCCTCCCCGCAGAGCTGTATGATCGGTTTTCCTACTTGTAATGTTTTTAATATAACTGATGCTGGGCGCAGTCTCAGGATGGGGGGTTTGTGTGATCTGACGATAATGTGGGAGCTGCACTGTACAGCGCTATACACGGGGACATTTCAACGCAGATACATCAGCTGCTCCAGCAGCGGCAAATGAGTGATCTGAGGACAGACGCATTACGAAAGAGGCAAGGACTTCAGGGGGCGGGGTTACTGGGCGGGAATAATAACAATGACTGGTCAAACATATCAACCCTTATTGGCCTCTTTTTTTCATGAAAGAACCAGTGGAGCGCAGGGGGCGTGTTTCCCGGAGACCAATGAGGACGCGCACCGGAGCATAAATACCCTGCTCCCGCCGCTCCTCTCATCACATCTGTGCCCGCCACGTGTATACGGAGCCATGGCAAGAACAAAGCAGACCGCTCGTAAATCCACCGGAGGGAAAGCTCCCCGCAAGCAGCTGGCCACAAAGGCCGCCAGGAAGAGCGCTCCCGCCACTGGTGGAGTGAAGAAGCCGCATCGTTACCGGCCAGGAACAGTCGCTCTCCGTGAGATCCGCCGCTATCAGAAATCCACCGAGCTGCTGATCCGTAAGCTTCCCTTCCAGCGCCTGGTGAGGGAGATCGCCCAGGACTTCAAGACCGATCTGCGTTTCCAGAGTTCGGCCGTCATGGCCCTGCAGGAGGCCAGCGAGGCTTATCTGGTGGGGTTGTTCGAGGACACCAACCTGTGCGCCATCCACGCCAAGAGGGTCACCATCATGCCCAAAGACATCCAGCTGGCCCGCCGGATCCGTGGGGAGAGAGCTTAGATCTGCCCCGGCTGCGACCACAACACAAAGGCTCTTTTCAGAGCCACCAAATCCTCCCACAAATGAGCCGAGTCCTGAACGGTCTCTCTTCTGCGCGTATTCTCCATATACGGAGCGCGGTCAGGAAAGGTAATAGCCGGCTGCTGTGTCCGATATTGTAGGTGATCAGCGATATTCCAGTTACCGCTCCGCGCATCCTTTATTCTCACCAAGTCCAAAAGTGCGACATCAATTACATGACTGACGTTTTATAAGGACAGGGTAAAGTGTGCGCTGTGCACAGCCCGGGTCTTTGGTGGTGGAGGCGCGGTTTCTGTACAGCGCAGACGTAAATGGGGTCCTAGTGCCGCCTCTGCAGTCTTGCGGCTTTAGGTTGTAATTATCATATATTTGAGTTTTCTCATCTTATCTGTGGCTGGTGCCGCCGCGGGTCTGGTTACATACAGCTCCCTGCTCTGCAGTGACCGGTAATGGCCACCAGTCGGGCACCACGTGTAATGATGAGTGACTGCCGGGGATCAGATGAGTTATCTGTAGATCAGTGTCCTTAAAATGTATTTTTTATTCTACTTTATAACAAGCTGGAAAATAACAACCGAAACTACAATGGAAGTAAAAATCAAAATAACCAACAGATCTAAGCGACGCTGAGATGAGAAGAATAGAGAAGCGGGAAAAGAAGAGCACAATAAGTGGAAAATTCAAAATCTCCAACCGTTCTGTGCTCAACCAATCAGACGAAAGGGAGGAGCTAGGAGCTAATTGCAAAATTTCTACTAGCAATCTCCCCCGGATACGCGTCGGAACAGGTGAATATGCATGGCTCACCCTCCCCCGTCATACTCACCCTCCTGGCAGCGTCTCTGCAAGTCCCTGCTTCTCCGATGGTCTCTGGTGCCGGCAACTTGTTCCTGTGTTCGTCATGGTACCGCTCATTAAAGTAATGAATATGCGCTCCACGCCTGTGGGAGTGGAGCCACGTATGTATTCATTACTTTGTTTAGTGGTCACGTGGTACCACTCATTACAGGAAGAGATGCAGGCGCCAGAGACTATCTGAGAAGCAGAGACCGCGCCAGTATGAGGTGAGTATGATGTGCCAGCCGCCGACCCCCTGGTACAATGACTCCAGTATAAGACGAGAGGGGCACTTTCAGCCTAAAAAAAATGGCTGCAAATCTCAGATTATACTCGAATGTATAAGGTAAATGCCTCTGGCACTATAGAGGGCGATGTAGTAAGGATTATTTTTCAGTTACACTGGTGTTTAACCCTCTTGCTGCCTGTACAGTTTTTACATTAAAGCAATGAATTAAAAAAAAACGCCAACAAACTAATTTGTACTTTACAATTATGAGCAGGTTCCTGTAATTTTGCATTAAAGCATGATATTTTATATAAAAACAAATGCATAAAAATGTCTTTCTGGGTTGTAATTGGTACATGAGGTAACGGCATAAATGAAGTACCATCATCTGGTGATTAAATGATGGGAAATCTCTTCTAATTTCACTTGCTTCTTTCGTCCTTCCAAATCTCCATTTATGGAAGTTCTTCATCAGAAAATGAACAAATGTCTATCATTGCATTACGCTGAGGTTGGGACGCTCTGGGGGTATCACATCCACAGGAAGGATATAATGGAACTAGAGAGAGTACAAAGGAGGCCAACAAAATTAATAAAGGGAATGGGAGAACTACAATACCCAGATAGGTTAGCGAAATTAGGATTATTTAGTCTAGAAAAAAGACGGGGCGATCTAATAACCATGTATAAGTATATAAGGGGACAATACAAATATCTCGCTGAGGATCTGTTTATACCAAGGAAGGTGACGGGCACAAGGGGGCATTCTTTGCGTCTGGAAGAGAGAAGGTTTTTCCACCAACATAGAAGAGGATTCTTTACTGTTAGGGCAGTGAGAATCTGGAATTGCTTGCCTGAGGAGGTGGTGATGGCGAACTCAGTCGAGGGGTTCAAGAGAGGCCTGGATGTCTTCCTGGAGCAGAACAATATTGTATCATACAATTATTAGGTTCTGTAGAAGGACGTAGATCTGGGGATTTATTATGATGGAATATAGGCTGAACTGGAAGGACAAATGTATTTTTTCGGCCTTACTAACTATGTTACTATGTTACATTGTATAGGGGATAACTGTGGGTGCATCAAAGTGTGTGTGTGTGTGTGTGTGGGGGGGACTTAGGGCATCATACTGTTTGGGGAGTTACTGGGGGTATTATACCCCCACACAGTAACTGTGGGGACATCCTGCTGTGTGGGTATCTTACTGTGTAGGAGGCATCATACTGTGTGGAGGGTAACTGGGGGCATCATCTGTTGTGGAAGATATGATCCACCATGATCTGGAACAGTAATGACAATATTTAGGATACCCTCAATCATAAGGGAAGGAAATTACACATAATAGAAGCTGGAAAGATAATTGCAGAAACTGAGCAATGAGCGGGAAAATCAAACTTCCCTACAGTTTAGTATTTAGCCAATCAGCAGAGAAAGGGAGGAGCTAATGTAGATTCTGTAAGCCCCGTCCCGGAAGTGCGTCATCTCTGCAGTTCTCTCTCTGGTCCATTCTCCCTCCATATAAAGGTGCAGTCCCTGAGGCTCAGGAATCAGTTTTTGCTCATTAACTGCAGAAAATGTCTGGTCGCGGCAAAGGAGGAAAAGGTCTCGGGAAGGGCGGCGCCAAACGGCACAGGAAGGTGCTCCGTGATAACATCCAGGGCATCACCAAGCCTGCCATCCGCCGTCTAGCTCGCAGAGGAGGCGTCAAGCGCATCTCCGGCCTCATCTATGAGGAGACTCGCGGTGTCCTGAAAGTCTTCCTGGAGAACGTGATCCGTGACGCCGTCACCTACACCGAGCACGCCAAGAGGAAGACCGTCACCGCCATGGACGTGGTGTACGCGCTCAAGCGCCAGGGCCGCACTCTCTACGGCTTCGGAGGTTAATTGTGTTCTCTTCTGTCTTCACAACTCAAAGGCTCTTTTCAGAGCCACCCACATCTTCTAAGTGAGAGGCTGCACCTGACTGCTAGGATCTCATTTCTCTGCTGTGGTGATGTCGCTGTAATGTTAGTAGAACACTCATCGGTGCCGAATTTACGCTCCGAATACTGAATAGTCGAAAACTACCATCGGCCAAATAATTGTGGGGAATGGTAATTCTGACCCTGATCCGCAGTTCGGTAACGTCCTCTGATGCCGTTTTTGGGCGGATGGTTCTGTCGCTGCTTTTGGTTGTGAGACCTATTTGCAAATCCTGTTTTGTACCCGACGGATTCCGTGTGTGTATGATCTGGGAGTAGGGTCTCTTTAACCATATTCCCCACACATTCAGTTTCCGAAGGATATCCTGACGTGGAAAGGCTTATTGGAAGCAGATCTCTCTACAGCTCTAATCAGGGGGTGTTCCGGGCGGTTTCCAAATGTAGGTTAATATTCTGTCTAGACATTTAAGATCCTGTTCTTATTGGGCGCTGATTGATTAGTATCCGGCTCAGCGTCTCTGCAGGGCAAAATATCCCCTGTGCGGCTGCCTGTAGTACCGGCCTCAGCCTGGGACGTGCTAGTTGTATGCTCCCGGGTCCTGACATACTGGGGCCGTGTCTGCTCCCCCGTCTTTCACCGCGGACTTCGGGTGATGCGGTTTCTTCTCATTGACCTACAAAGATAACATGGATTCATGGGGGATATATATCCGCACTGGGCCGCAGTGATAATTTCCTGATCAGATCCGTGTACAGGGAATGTGGCTGTAAGAGGCAGCTGGATAGATGGACGCCCTGTGTACCGGGTACGGAGGCTCCTGTGTGATGACCAAGTCCTGGACACTAATGTGTCGGATGGATGTCGCCTCTGAAGACTATTATAACCTCCTCAGAATAATAATGGCGACTGATCCCCGTGTTTGGGGGCAGACAGTTGGGAGGACAGGACCCGGTATTATCAGCGGGGTAGAGCTGCTCCCACCGGTATACACAGCGATCGCCGCTCCAGCAGAGGGGCCGGTAATAATCCGACGGACAAAGAAAAGCGATTGAGCGGGAAATTCAAAACCAGCAACGGATCTGTAATCAGCCAATGAGCGAGAGACATCCACAGGCGCCGACCAATCCCAGATACAGGAACATCCGCCCCCATTAACTCCTTAGTGTCCGTGTGTGCTGACCCCCACTACTCACTCGCTTTATAGAAGCGGCGACTTCCCCCACCCGAGACCCGGCAGCGTCACATCAGGCTCCGGGCAGAACATAGGAGACTTGTCTCAGTCAGGCTGTGATAGGATCAGCGCGGACACCACAGGGGATCTGCACAGGATAATACGCGGGTGAGTGAGGAGCCTCCTCCTGTGCAGATGGAGCGGAGGAGAAACACTGACAGGGATTAACCCCTCACCCGCCAGACTGTCAGTGCAAATTGAGTGTCGCTCGCAGAACTCAGCCTCGGAATAATCTGCAGATAGCTGGAAATTAGCCCTTATTGAAGGAGGACTTTGTGCAGTGATTGGGACAGATAATGGCCGTTTCCTCGTAGATCCAGGAAGCGGCTAGTCTGCTGTGCCAGGACTGTAAACTCCGCTCCTCCACATCTGTCCACACACTCAAAGGCTCTTCTAAGAGCCCCCACATCCTCCTCCTAAGAGCCGCACCGCTGATCACACTGATGGTTCACACTGCACCAGGCGGTATATAGAGGTCACTATACACGATCCGTGCTCCACTGTACTGCGGTCACCACAGAGCAGAGATTCGTGGCTGAAGTGACTGATCCGGCTTCATGTTACTGAGATCACACACAGGAGGGATAAGTGCAGTTTATACAGGGGACACAGCTCCTGAGGGAAGCCGGCTCTTCCTAGAAAACTGGGTGCGGCTACTACCGAAACATCTCACTGAATTCACAGGGTTTGCAGTCCTGGCACAGCTGACTAGCTGGGGTTTCCAGCACCATCTGGAGATATTACTGCACTATACGGAGTGTAACATGTCGGGCGCTGTACTGTAACTGCCTGCATAATGTGGCACAGTCATTTGTCAGTAGGTTGCAGTATATGGGGGTACTCTGCACTATTCAGATGAATAACAGCACTATGAAGGGTAAATAGAACATGAACACATACAGCGCTATATGAGGGAGCACTGCGGTATATGGAGCTTCACAGCACTATTTAGATGTATAGAGCATTATACAGGGTTTTACATCGCTATACAGCATCCCCGCTGCAAAGATGAAGCAATGATTTGGGAAACCACCAATCAGCTGCAGTGGGCGGAGCGTCTAACGTTCTCGTTGGTCACATGACTTCATCACCCAATAGAACGGCGGTCTGACAGCAGTGCTCATCTGCATGGCCGGGCTATAAATTCCGCCGCTCTTGGAGGCTCAGGATCATTATTCTTCTCACCTGTGCTGAGACCGGTTTGTTGTTATCATGCCTGATCCCGCCAAGTCTGCGCCTGCGCCCAAGAAGGGCTCCAAGAAAGCCGTGACTAAGACTCAGAAGAAGGACGGCAAGAAGCGGAGGAAGAGCAGGAAGGAGAGCTACGCCATCTACGTGTACAAGGTGCTGAAGCAGGTCCACCCCGACACCGGCATCTCCTCCAAGGCCATGGGCATCATGAACTCCTTCGTCAACGACATCTTCGAGCGCATCGCAGGGGAAGCCTCCCGCCTGGCTCACTACAACAAGCGCTCCACCATCACCTCCCGGGAGATCCAGACCGCCGTGCGCCTGCTGCTGCCCGGAGAGCTGGCCAAGCACGCCGTGTCCGAGGGCACCAAGGCCGTCACCAAGTACACCAGCGCCAAGTGATCGGCTCCGTGCTCCGCTCCTCACCCCAAAGGCTCTTCTAAGAGCCACCCACACCCTCCCTATAAGAGCCACCTACACCCTCACTATAAGAGCCACCCACACTGCTCCGGTGTCCTCTCCCGTCTCCCCGAGGTGTCTGCTCGCTCCGCCCGGGGCTCTGCGCCTGGTGACGAGGGAGATGGTGAGGAAATCTCAGGAATAATCTGGGCATTGCTCAGCGAGTTGATGTGTATTCAGGGACTTCTTATTTAACTCCTTGCTGCACAGATCTCGGCATTCTGGGGTCTCGTTTATTAGTTCATTACTCTCGTTTCTCAGGTAACCGGAGCCATTTGTGGTGGAGTTGATCTAGAGCCTAATCTGGATTCTTTTTACAGTGCAAGTGACGTCATTACATTTAGAAGCGGCGGGAAATTCAAACCCCCAACCGTCCTGTGTTCAGCCAATCAGCAGAGGGAGGAGCTAATGTTTCCAATGGTAACACGTTTACGGTTCCCGCTTTTTTCCGTCTTTTGTCTTCATATAACACCTGGTCACAGGACCGATATCGGGAAATCTGCTTGTGTTGAGCGATCATTGGTCTCTTACATCCCACACAGGAATCTGCAGATTTCCAGGTTAGCGGCGCTGTATCCGCTCCGGTTTCCTCTCATGGATATAGAGAATGATTCGTGTTCTCCACATGCTGTGATGTTCCCGTGTGTCTGACCTGGAGACGATCAGATCGTCCCTTTCCCGTCACAATCCGTATTATGGAGACGATATACTGGTCAGGGACATATCCTACAAGAGACATTTCAGGGAAGACCAATTCTGCCCTTCCCAGCAGATCCCACCATGTCTCCCCATTACAGATCAGTCCTACGGCTGCAGGCAGGAGGTCTGTGATGGGAAATGTAGGATCATGTGTAGAAGATTGCGGAGTGTCCCTGCTCAGAACATTACCCTGTGGTGTCAGGATCTCACAGGTCAGGCAGTTACATTATCGGCCGTCACATCCTCCTCACAGGATCCCTGCTCAGTTACTGATCGTCCTTCTGTTCTATCACTTTTCCTCCCCCGCTTCATCTAGTGTCAGGACTGGCGGCTCTCGGGCAATATTATTATTTATTATTATAGCGCCATTTATTCCATGGCGCTTTACATGTGAGGAGGGGTATACATAATAACAGGTACAATGATCTTGAACAATACAAGTCATAACTGGTACAGGAGGAGAGAGGACCCTGCCCACGAGGGCTCGCAATCTACAATGGATGGATGAGGATACAGTAGGTGAAGGTAGAGCTGGTCGATCAGTGGTGGTTACTGCAGGTTGTAGGCTTGTCGGAAGAGGTGGGTCTTTAGGCTCTTTTTGAAGGTTTCCATGGTAGGTGAGAGTCTGATGTGTTGTGGTAGAGGGTTCCAGAGTAGGGGTGATGCGCAAGAGAAATCTTGTATGCGATTGTGGGAAGAGGAGATAAGAGGGGAGTAGAGAAGGAGATCTTTTGAGGATCGGAGGTTGCAGGAAAGTACCGGGAGAGGAGGTCACAGATGTATAAAGGAGACATTTTGTGGATGGCTTTGTATGTCATGGTTAGGCTTTTGTACTGGAGTCTCTGGGTAATGGGGAGCCAGTGAAGGGATTGACAGAGGGGAGAGGCCGGGGAATAGCGGGGGACAGGTTGGTTAGTCGGGCAGGAGAGTTTAGAATAGATAGGAGGGGTGCGAGAGTGTTAGAGGGGAGGCCACAGAGCAGGAGGTTACAGTAGTCCAGGCGGGAGATGATGAGGGCATAGACTAGGGTTTTTGCAGATTCTTGGTTTAGAAATCTACAGATCCTTGAAATATTTTGAGTTGAAGGCGGCAGGAAGTGGAAAGGGCTTGGATATGAGGTTTGAAGGAGAGATGAGTGTCAAGGATTACCCCGAGGCAGCGAACTTGGACTGAGGAGAGTGGGCAGCCGTTTCCTGTAATGGATAGGTTCGTTGGGGGGTTGCGTGTGATGTGGGAAAGACAATGAATTCTGTTTTGCCCACATGTAGAAGTTCCGAGAATGTGGAGGGGAACAACGAATCATGGGAGAAATATCCCAATACAATTGCAGGATAGGATCCTCTAGCACTAGATGTAATAATGTAAAACGAATGCCATAGATCTCATAGGGTTAATATGACGTGAGATAAAACCACTGCAGTGCAGAGAGATCCGATCACAAGTCTGACTGTAAGATGCCCCAAGTACTGGTGACTCCCATCACAGCACAAATGCGGTTTCTTCTTATTGATATATAAAATAAATAGAACACGGATTTACAGGGAAATGGGCTGTACAGTAATATTCTCCTGATCAGATCCGTGTGGGGTGAATAGGGCAGCGAATATTCACAGGGAATGTGGCTGTCTGAGGCAGCTGGATAGATGGACGCCCTGTGTACCGGGTACGGAGACTCCTATGTGATGACCACGTCCCGGACACTAATGTTTCGGATGGATGGCGCCTATGAAGGTTATTATAACCTCCCCAGAGTAATAATGGCGACCGATCCCCGCCCGTGTTTGGGGGCATGAACAAGGATAATGGTGTGCACTCAGGTCAAGGACACGGAGGTGCTGGTAAAACAGACCGTGTGGTCAAGTTAATAGTAGAAGAAAAAATACCGCACACTCGAAACTGGTATGATGCAAAAGGTATATGCCAGATTTATTCACGAAAACAAGTCAACAATTGCCACTGTGATAATTCGTAGATAGAAACCCGACGTTTCGACCCTCCCGGGTCTTATTCATGGGGTTACTAGGAAAGCAAATAAACAGTATAAGTAACTGTATGTGACATAACATTATATGTAATAGAAAACGAATAAGAACAAAAAAGACAAAATAATAAACATACACCAAAATATAAAATATAATATGTACAATATTTACAAGGCAACCAGAGGCGATGAAGGGAATACTGTCCGGAGCAGCGAAAAGTAAGAGTCTGTGGATGCCAATGTAGAAGATAGTTGTGTTTCAATTGCTCTAATACTGTCCTTTGTTTCCGTAATAGCCTTTTGTAGAAATTCAATGGTCAGAATAATGATGTCTAAAGAACATTTATTTAGTATTCTCTTGTATTTGTCACAGTAATCGGGATCTTCAGAAAAAAGTGTTGGGCGCAGGTTGCACCTAAGACCTCTCGGGATCTTGCCCTGTTTATGATGTTCTGCCAAAGTTATGCAGTGTAAATCATATGAGATTAATTTTCGTCGCTCCTTCTCGTAGTCCCTCGTCCTCAACTCATGGGGAGGGGTTTTCAAGAATTCACTTGAGTTTGAAACTTGCGATAAGATGCTGGAACTGGTTGCGTCGTCGTATGCGAAGATGTCAGACGTCATCTGGTAAACCGGTGCTACACCAAGCAAAAAATCACATGAACAAGGATAATGGTGTGCACTCAGGTCAAGGACACGGAGGTGTTTGGGGGCAGACAGCTGGGATGACAGGACCCGGTATTATCAGCGATCGCCGCTCCAGCAGAGGGGCCGGTAATAAACCCGACGGACAAAGAGCAGAAACTGAGCGGGGAATTCAAAATCAGCAACGGATCTGTAATCAGCCAATGAGCGAGAGACATCCGCAGGCGCCGACCAATCCCAGATACAGGAATATCCGCCTCCATTTAACTCCTCAGTGTCCGTGTGTGCTGACCCCCCACTACACACTCGCTTTACAGAAGCGGCGACTTCCCCCACCCGAGACCCGGCAGCGTCACATCAGGCTCCGGGCAGAACATAGGAGACTTGTCTCAGTCAGGCTGTGATAGTATAAGCGCGGACACCACAGGGGATCTGCACAGGATAATAAGCGGGTGAGTGAGGAGCCTCCTCCTGACAGGAATTAACCCCTCACCCGCCAGACTGTCAGTGCAATATATGGCTGATAGAAGACACAAGTCCAACAAGTGCAAACAACAAGTCAACAGAATATTTCTGCATTTCCTGCACGTCATCTCCAAAATCTGGGACAGCACGGTGTCCGAGTCTTGGAGTTTTTGCATGCGACCATTCCTTAGCAAGTTAGTAAACACCTTTACCACCGCCCTCCTGGGGAAACCTTTCATTACATGGGGCACCAGAGCCTGTAGGAAGGACACAATTATTGATTATTAACCTTCCATAGCATATCATCCCGCACCACAGCGGAGACACTTGAGGGCACATAGAGGCGGGTTATCATCACTTGTGCCTTCTCCTTAGCTATAGCTCGAAGTATCGGCAATGCTGATGAGAATACTGGGCCCAGCGATCACTTGGCTGGATATGGAAACGTGGAGAGGAAAAACGAGGATGATGACAGGGATTACAGCAGCACCGCACGTACAGATGGCGGTGCCTGGAAAATCTAGTACATCTGCCTCATTTTGGAGAGGTGCACTGCTGACATGAAGGATTGATCATCTCTCCCTGGGAGAGAGAGAGATAAAGACAAAGAGAGAGAGTGAACGAGAGAGAATGAGAAAGAAGGAGAGAGAGAGAGAGAAAGCAAAGGAGAAAGAAAGAGAGATAAAGACAAAGAGAAAGAAAGAGGGAGATAAGTAGAGAGAGAAGAAATAGAGATGAAGAAAGAGACAAGGAGAGAGAAAGATAGAGATAAAGTGAGAAAAAAGAGAAAGAGAAAGCAAGAGAAAGAGAGGGTGAGAGAGAAATAGAAAGGGGAAAAGAGTAAGAGTGAGAGAAAGATTTAGAGAAAGAAAAGAGAAAGAAAGAGAGGAGATAAATCTTTCTTAGAAATTGGCGCCTGAGTAGCAGTTGGATGGCCAGAAGGGCTTCTGGGTCCCAGTAGGGCACTGTAGTAAAAAAAGAAAAACACAGGTTGGATCCACTACAAATTACAGCACAAAAGGCATTTCCGCAGTGAAATCTGCAGCAGAAAAGTACCATAAACTTCCGCATCAGTAGCAATCTGCATCGTGCATTTATTCCCCCCATAAGGTTGCTTTGACGTCCTGCAGCAGTGACCGGGGAGTTTCGTGTACATGATCGCTGTTTTTCGGAAGGGGACATTTTATGTTATCCAAATCCATCTTCTGTATGACACCAGTGGCCCAATCTGGTGGGCGACCCTGCCGGCCCCAGCACCGTCCCCGCCTGCCATTTGCTTCTCTTTTATCGTGTGCTCCAGCCAGTCTCTTCCATGCTGTTCGGAGGGATCAGTGTCCCCATTACACAGTTTGGGCTTCACAGCAAGAAGGATTTCACAAAACTTTAATGCCACTGGCCGGTCACAGTCACACAGACAAGTCAATAAGGCCGGAAAAAGCCCGACTCATTCACATGTAACCAGAGCGTCGGAGATGGAACCTGAGCTTCTGCTAGATGGCAGCCCTATAGTGTAAGGGCACGTTAGGGACGGTCCCATCTCCAATGTTTGGGACATATAGGAATGTGCCAGGTCCACTGCGTTCACCTTCACCTCCCAATCCAAGTCACTGCACGTCATCTCCAAAATCTGGGACAGCACGGTGTCCGAGTCTTGGAGTTTTTGCATGCGACCATTCCTTAGCAAGTCATTAAACATCTTTACCACCGCCCTCCTGGGGAAACCTTTCATTCCATGGGGCACCAGAGCCTGTAGGAAGGACACAATTATTGATTATTAACCTTCCATAGCATATCATCCCGCACCACAGCGGAGACACTTGAGGGCACATAGAGGCGGGTTATCATCACTTGTGCCTTCTCCTTTGCTACAGCTCGAAGTATCGGCAATGCTGATGAGAATACTGGGCCCAGCGATCACTTGGCTGGATATGGAAACGTGGAGAGGAAAAACGAGGATGATGACAGGGATTACAGCAGCACCCCACGTGCAGATGGCGGTTCCTAGAAAATCTAGTACATCTGCCTCATTTTGGAGAGGTGCACTGCTGACATGAAGGATTGATAATCTCTCCCTGAGAGAGAGAAAGAGAGAGATAAAGTGAAAGAGAGAGAATGAGAAAGAAGGAGATAGAGAGAAAGAAAGGGAGAAAGAGAGAGAGAGAGACAAAAAGACATAAAGAGAGAGATAGAGAAGTAGAGAGAAGAGAGATAAAGAAAGAGAGAAGGAGAGAGATAGATATAAAGTAAGAAAAAGAGAAAGCAAGGGAAAGAGAGGGAGAGAGAGAAATAGAAAGGAAGAAAGAGTAAGAGTGAGAGAAAGATTTAGAGAAAAAAGAAGAGAGAAAGAGAGGAGAGCGAAGAGAGAAAGGAGAGAAGGAAATAATGAAAGAGAGGGGAGAGAAATAGAGATTAAGAAAGAGGGAGAGAGAGAGAAAGAAGAAGAGAGGGGAGACTGCTCTATATACTGTACACTCTGGTCTATAAATTGTACACACTGCTGTATATACTTTACACACTGCTCTATATACTGTACACACTGCTGTATGTACTGTACACACTGGCTCTATATACTGTGCACACTGCTGTATATACTGTACACTCTGCTCTATATACTGTGTACTCTGCTGTATATACTGTACACTCTGCTGTATATACTGTACCCTCTCCTCTAGTATCAGTGACACTTATTACACTGCTGATCTGGGCTGTGCAGATGTGATGTTGTGCACTATATATACTATGTACAGCTGTGTTCTCTGTGTAGACGCTGGATTTTGTGTCTCCGCTTTTCTCCCAATATTCCCCTTTTACACAATAGTGGGGGTCACATAAATCCATTAATATTTCAGTTTTCTCCCCGGAGATGTTTATGTGTTTGGTTGGGGAGTCGCAGTGTGCAGCTGTCGCCTCATCAGAGCTCTTCGCACCATGACAGGCCGCAGCGGTCACAGCTTCACACTGGGTAAGACACGATATCAGGCAGGTGATTGCAATCAGCCACCGATGTGGATCATCTACTGGTGTGGAACACGTGTCCCCCCAATCCTCTGCACATACGGGGTACAGTGACACCACAGGTCAGGGAGGTGGCAGTCAGCGGAGGCCGTCGCCTGTGTTACCCTTCTGGGTTGTCAGCAGCTCCAGCTCGTCCCCACATCGTACAATCAGCTTCCTGTGCGATAGACATAGGAGTAAAGATCCCTGTGATGGTGACAGGAGCCGGGAATAGGAGGAACGAGCTCCCGCAGCAGATTTATCTCCCCGGATACACAGTGATGTGCAGATCGGGAGGACGGCGGCGATGATCCCGGGATTTCCTCTCCGCTCTTTCCCGGCATCTCTGCTAGTGACGGCTACAAATGGCCGGTGGAGATGTTGGAGAAGGGGAGGCGACGGAGGAATCGCGCTCTGCTGTCCGGTGTTAGCCGGTAAAGGGCTTTTATCCCGGGCAGGGAAGCACAAGGGGAGAGCGGAGCTTCACTCGGACTCAGCTGGGAGGGGGCGGGGCCTGTGTCCAGTGTCAGCCAATAGAAGCTCAGGACGGTGCTGCTCAGCAGCCAATCAGTGCGCAGTAAGCCTGTACATATAACAGGCGCCTCCAGCTCCGGCCTCAGTGTTTTCCTTCCTATCAGGAAATATTTTCATTTTGCGTCAGCAGCATATGATGGCAGAGACCGCGCCAGCCGCCGCTCCTCCTCCCGCAGAACCGGCCGCCAAATCCAAGAAGCAGCCGAAGAAATCTGCTGCCAAGAAGAGCAATAAACCCTCCGGCCCCAGCGTCTCCGAGCTGATCGTGAAAGCCGTGTCCGCCTCCAAGGAGCGCAGCGGGGTGTCTCTGGCCGCCCTGAAGAAGGCTCTGTCTGCTGGAGGATACGATGTAGAGAAGAACAACAGCCGCCTGAAGCTGGCCGTCAAGGCTCTGGTCACCAAGGGCGCCCTCCTCCAGGTGAAAGGCAGCGGCGCCTCCGGGTCCTTCAAGCTGAACAAGAAGCAGGAGACGAAGGACAAAGTGGCCAAGACGAAGCCAGCAGCTGCGGCCAAACCTAAGAAACCCGCTGCTGCCAAGAAAGCCGCCAAATCTCCGAAGAAGCCCAAGAAGGCTCCGACTGCGGCCAAGAAGAGCCCGAAAACGGCCAAGAAGCCCGCAGCGGCCAAGAAAGCGGCCAAGAGCCCCAAGAAGCCGAAAGCCGCTCCCAAGCCCAAGAAGGTGACGAAGAGTCCGGCTAAGAAGGCGGCCAAACCCGCCAAGAGTCCGGCTAAGAAGGCTGCGAAAGCCAAGAAGCCCGCGGCTAAGAAATAAGCTGCAGCACCTGTTCTGTTACCACAAAGGCTCTTATAAGAGCCACCACCTCCTCCCCGCAGAGCTGTATGATCAGTGCCACCACCTCCTCCCCGCAGAGCTGTATGATCAGTGCCACCACCTCCTCCCCGCAGAGCTGTATGATCAGTGCCACCTCCTCCTCCCCGCAGAGCTGTATGATCAGTGCCACCACTTCCTCCCCGCAGAGCTGTATCATCAGTGCCACCACCTCCTCCCCGCAGAGCTGTATGATCAGTGCCACCTCCTCCTCCCCGCAGAGCTGTATGATCAGAGCCACCACCTCCTCCCCGCAGAGCTGTATGATCAGAGCCACCATCTCCTCCCCGCAGAGCTGTATGATCAGTGCCACCTCCTCCTCCCCGCAGAGCTGTATGATCAGAGCCACCACCTCCTCCCCGCAGAGATGTATGATCAGAGCCACCACCTCCTCCCTGCAGAGCTGTATGATCAGAGAAATCACCTCCTCCCCGCAGAGCTGTATGATCAGTGCCACCACCTCCTCCCCGCAGAGCTGTATGATCAGTGCCACCACCTCCTCCCCGCAGAGCTGTATGATCAGTGCCACCACCTCCTCCCCGCAGAGCTGTATGATCAGTGCCACCACCTCCTCCCCGCAGAGCTGTATGATCAGTGCCACCACCTCCTCCCTGCAGAGCTGTATGATCAGAGAAATCACCTCCTCCCCGCACAGCTGTATGATCAGTACCACCACCTCCTCCCTGCAGAGCTGTATGATCAGAGAAATCACCTCCTCCCCGCAGAGCTGTATGATCAGTGCCACCACCTCCTCCCCGCAGAGCTGTATGATCAGTGCCACGACCTCCTCCCCGCAGAGCTGTATGATCAGTGCCACCTCCTCCTCCCCGCAGAGCTGTATGATCAGTGCCACCACCTCCTCCCCGCAGAGCTGTATGATCAGTGCCACCACCTCCTCCCCGCAGAGCTGTATGATCAGTGCCACCACCTCCTCCCCGCAGAGCTGTATGATCAGTGCCACCTCCTCCTCCCCGCAGAGCTGTATGATCAGAGCCACCACCTCTTCCCTGCAGAGCTGTATGATCAGAGAAATCACCTCCTCCCCGCACAGCTGTATGATCAGTACCACCACCTCCTCCCCGCAGAGCTGTATGATCAGAGCCACCACCTCCTCCCCGCAGAGCTGTATGATCAGTGCCACCACCTCCTCCCCGCACAGCTGTATGATCAGTGCCACCACCTCCTCACCGCAGAGCTGTATGATCAGTGCCACCACCTCCTCTCCGCACAGCTGTATGATCAGTGCCACCAACTCCTCCCCGCAGAGCTGCATGATCAGAGCCACCACCTCCTCCCCGCAGAGCTGTATGATCAGAGCCACCACCTCCTCCCCGCAGAGCTGTATGATCAGTGCCACCACCTCCTCCCCGCAGAGCTGTATCATCAGTGCCACCACCTACTCCTCCCTGCAGAGCTGTATGATCAGAGAAATCACCTCCACCCCGCAGAGCTGTATGATCAGTGCCACCACCTCCTCCCCGCAGAGCTGTATCATCAGTGCCACCACCTTCTCCTCCCTGCAGAGCTGTATGATCAGAGAAATCACCTCCACCCCGCAGAGCTGTATGATCAGTGCCACCACCTTCTCCCCCGCAGAGCTGTATGATCAGAGCCACCACTTCCTCCCCGCAGAGCTGTATAATCAGTGCCACCACCTCCACCCCGCAGAGCTGTATGATCAGAGAAATCACCTCCACCCCGCAGAGCTGTATGATCAGAGCCACCACCTCCTCCCCGCAGAGCTGTATGATCAGAGCCACCACCCTCTCCCCGCAGAGCTGTATAATCAGTGCCACCACCTCCTCCCCGCAGAGCTGTATAATCAGTGCCACCACCTCCACCCCGCAGAGCTGTATGATCAGAGAAATCACCTCCACCCCGCAGAGCTGTATGATCAGAGCCACCACCTCCTCCCCGCAGAGCTGTATGATCAGAGCCACCACCCTCTCCCCGCAGAGCTGTATAATCAGTGCCACCACCTTCTCCTCCCCGCAGAGCTGTATGATCAGTGCCACCACTTCCTCCCCGCAGAGCTGTATCATCAGTGCCACCACCTCCACCCCGCAGAGCTGTATGATCAGAGCCATCACCTCCTCCCCGCAGAGCTGTATGATCAGTGCCACCACCTCCTCCCCGCAGAGCTGTATGATCAGTGCCACCACCTCCTCCCCGCAGAGCTGTATGATCAGTGCCACCACCTCCTCCCCGCAGAGCTGTATGATCAGTGCCACCACCTCCTCCCTGCAGAGCTGTATGATCAGAGAAATCACCTCCTCCCCGCACAGCTGTATGATCAGTACCACCACCTCCTCCCTGCAGAGCTGTATGATCAGAGAAATCACCTCCTCCCCGCAGAGCTGTATGATCAGTGCCACCACCTCCTCCCCGCAGAGCTGTATGATCAGTGCCACCACCTCCTCCCCGCAGAGCTGTATGATCAGTGCCACCTCCTCCTCCCCGCAGAGCTGTATGATCAGTGCCACCACCTCCTCCCCGCAGAGCTGTATGATCAGTGCCACCACCTCCTCCCCGCAGAGCTGTATGATCAGTGCCACCACCTCCTCCCCGCAGAGCTGTATGATCAGTGCCACCTCCTCCTCCCCGCAGAGCTGTATGATCAGAGCCACCACCTCTTCCCTGCAGAGCTGTATGATCAGAGAAATCACCTCCTCCCCGCACAGCTGTATGATCAGTACCACCACCTCCTCCCCGCAGAGCTGTATGATCAGAGCCACCACCTCCTCCCCGCAGAGCTGTATGATCAGTGCCACCACCTCCTCCCCGCACAGCTGTATGATCAGTGCCACCAACTCCTCCCCGCAGAGCTGCATGATCAGAGCCACCACCTCCTCCCCGCAGAGCTGTATGATCAGAGCCACCACCTCCTCCCCGCAGAGCTGTATGATCAGTGCCACCACCTCCTCCCCGCAGAGCTGTATCATCAGTGCCACCACCTACTCCTCCCTGCAGAGCTGTATGATCAGAGAAATCACCTCCACCCCGCAGAGCTGTATGATCAGTGCCACCACCTCCTCCCCGCAGAGCTGTATCATCAGTGCCACCACCTTCTCCTCCCTGCAGAGCTGTATGATCAGAGAAATCACCTCCACCCCGCAGAGCTGTATGATCAGTGCCACCACCTTCTCCCCCGCAGAGCTGTATGATCAGAGCCACCACTTCCTCCCCGCAGAGCTGTATAATCAGTGCCACCACCTCCACCCCGCAGAGCTGTATGATCAGAGAAATCACCTCCACCCCGCAGAGCTGTATGATCAGAGCCACCACCTCCTCCCCGCAGAGCTGTATGATCAGAGCCACCACCCTCTCCCCGCAGAGCTGTATAATCAGTGCCACCACCTTCTCCTCCCCGCAGAGCTGTATGATCAGTGCCACCACTTCCTCCCCGCAGAGCTGTATCATCAGTGCCACCACCTCCACCCCGCAGAGCTGTATGATCAGAGCCATCACCTCCTCCCCGCAGAGCTGTATGATCAGTGCCACCACCTCCTCCCCGCAGAGCTGTATGATCAGTGCCACCACCTCCTCCCCGCAGAGCTGTATGATCAGTGCCACCACCTCCTCCCCGCAGAGCTGTATGATCAGTGCCACCACCTCCTCCCTGCAGAGCTGTATGATCAGAGAAATCACCTCCTCCCCGCACAGCTGTATGATCAGTACCACCACCTCCTCCCTGCAGAGCTGTATGATCAGAGAAATCACCTCCTCCCCGCAGAGCTGTATGATCAGTGCCACCACCTCCTCCCCGCAGAGCTGTATGATCAGTGCCACCACCTCCTCCCCGCAGAGCTGTATGATCAGTGCCACCTCCTCCTCCCCGCAGAGCTGTATGATCAGTGCCACCACCTCCTCCCCGCAGAGCTGTATGATCAGTGCCACCACCTCCTCCCCGCAGAGCTGTATGATCAGTGCCACCACCTCCTCCCCGCAGAGCTGTATGATCAGTGCCACCTCCTCCTCCCCGCAGAGCTGTATGATCAGAGCCACCACCTCTTCCCTGCAGAGCTGTATGATCAGAGAAATCACCTCCTCCCCGCACAGCTGTATGATCAGTACCACCACCTCCTCCCCGCAGAGCTGTATGATCAGAGCCACCACCTCCTCCCCGCAGAGCTGTATGATCAGTGCCACCACCTCCTCCCCGCACAGCTGTATGATCAGTGCCACCAACTCCTCCCCGCAGAGCTGCATGATCAGAGCCACCACCTCCTCCCCGCAGAGCTGTATGATCAGAGCCACCACCTCCTCCCCGCAGAGCTGTATGATCAGTGCCACCACCTCCTCCCCGCAGAGCTGTATCATCAGTGCCACCACCTACTCCTCCCTGCAGAGCTGTATGATCAGAGAAATCACCTCCACCCCGCAGAGCTGTATGATCAGTGCCACCACCTCCTCCCCGCAGAGCTGTATCATCAGTGCCACCACCTTCTCCCCCCTGCAGAGCTGTATGATCAGAGAAATCACCTCCACCCCGCAGAGCTGTATGATCAGTGCCACCACCTTCTCCCCCGCAGAGCTGTATGATCAGTGCCACCACCTCCTCCCCGCAGAGCTGTATCATCAGTGCCACCACCTACTCCTCCCTGCAGAGCTGTATGATCAGAGAAATCACCTCCACCCCGCAGAGCTGTATGATCAGTGCCACCACCTCCTCCCCGCAGAGCTGTATCATCAGTGCCACCACCTCCACCCCGCAGAGCTGTATGATCAGAGAAATCACCTCCACCCCGCAGAGCTGTATGATCAGAGCCACCACCTCCTCCCCGCAGAGCTGTATGATCAGAGCCACCACCCTCTCCCCGCAGAGCTGTATAATCAGTGCCACCACCTCCTCCCCGCAGAGCTGTATGATCAGTGCCACCACCTCCTCCCCGCAGAGCTGTATGATCAGTGCCACCACCTCCTCCCCGCAGAGCTGTATGATCAGTGCCACCACCTCCTCCCCGCAGAGCTGTATGATCAGTGCCACCTCCTCCTCCCCGCAGAGCTGTATGATCAGAGCCACCTCCTCCTCCCCGCAGAGCTGTATGATCAGTGCCACCACCTCCTCCCCGCAGAGCTGTATGATCAGTGCCACCACCTCCTCCCCGCAGAGCTGTATGATCAGTGCCACCACCTCCTCCCCGCAGAGCTGTATGATCAGTGCCACCTCCTCCTCCCCGCAGAGCTGTATGATCAGAGCCACCACCTCCTCCCCGCAGAGCTGTATGATCAGAGACAACACCTCCTCCCTGCAGAGCTGTATGATCAGAGAAATCACCTCCTCCCCGCACAGCTGTATGATCAGTACCACCACCTCCTCCCCGCAGAGCTGTATGATCAGAGCCACCACCTCCTCCCCGCAGAGCTGTATGATCAGTACCACCACCTCCTCCCCGCAGAGCTGTATGATCAGTGCCACCACCTCCTCCCCGCAGAGCTGCATGATCAGAGCCACCACCTCCTCTCCGCAGAGCTGTATGATCAGAGCCACCACCTCCTCCCTGCAGAGCTGTATGATCAGAGAAATCACCTCTTCCCCGGAGAGCCGTATGATCAGTGCCACCACCTTCTCCCCGCAGAGCTGTATGATCAGAGCCACCACATTCTCCCCGCAGAGCTGTAGGATCAGAGCCATCACCTCCTCCCCGCAGAGCTGTATGATCAGTGCCACCACCCTCTCCCCGCAGAGCTGTATGATCAGAGCCACCACCTACTCCCCTCAGACCTGTATGATCAGAGCCATAACCTCCTCCTCCCTGCAGAGCTGTATGATCAGAGAAATCACCTCCTCCCCGGAGAGCTGTATGATCAGTGCCAACACCTTCTCCCCGCAGAGCTGTATGATCAGTGCCACCACCTCCTCCCTGCAGAGCTGTATGATCAGTGCCACCACCTCCTCCCCGCAGAGCTGTACGATCAGTGCCACCACCTCCTCCCCGCAGAGCTGTATGATCAGTGCCACCACCTCCTCCCCGCAGAGCTGTATGATCAGTGCCACCACCTCCTCCCCGCAGAGCTGTATGATCAGTGCCACCACCTCCTCCCCGCAGAGCTGTATGATCAGTGCCACCTCCTCCTCCCCGCAGAGCTGTATGATCAGTGCCACCACCTCCTCCCCGCAGAGCTGTATGATCAGTGCCACCACCTCCTCCCCGCAGAGCTGTACGATCAGTGCCACCACCTCCTCCCCGCAGAGCTGTATGATCAGTGCCACCACCTCCTCCCCGCAGAGCTGTATGATCAGTGCCACCACCTCCTCCCCGCAGAGCTGTATGATCAGTGCCACCACCTCCTCCCCGCAGAGCTGTATGATCAGTGCCACCTCCTCCTCCCCGCAGAGCTGTATGATCAGTGCCACCACCTCCTCCCCGCAGAGCTGTATGATCAGTGCCACCACCTCCACCCCGCAGAGCTGTATGATCAGTGCCACCTCCTCCTCCCCGCAGAGCTGTATGATCAGTGCCACCACCTCCTCCCCGCAGAGCTGTATGATCAGTGCCACCACCTCCTCCCCGCAGAGCTGTATGATCAGTGCCACCACCTCCTCCCCGCAGAGCTGCATGATCAGAGCCACCACCTCCTCTCCGCAGAGCTGTATGATCAGAGCCACCACCTCCTCCCTGCAGAGCTGTATGATCAGAGAAATCACCTCCTCCCCGGAGAGCCGTATGATCAGTGCCACCACCTTCTCCCCGCAGAGCTGTATGATCAGAGCCACCACATTCTCCCCGCAGAGCTGTAGGATCAGAGCCATCACCTCCTCCCCGCAGAGCTGTATGATCAGTGCCACCACCTCCTCCCCGCAGAGCTGTATGATCAGAGCCACCACCTACTCCCCTCAGACCTGTATGATCAGAGCCATAACCTCCTCCTCCCTGCAGAGCTGTATGATCAGAGAAATCACCTCCTCCCCGGAGAGCTGTATGATCAGTGCCAACACCTTCTCCCCGCAGAGCTGTATGATCAGTGCCACCACCTCCTCCCTGCAGAGCTGTATGATCAGTGCCACCACCTCCTCCCCGCAGAGCTGTACGATCAGTGCCACCACCTCCTCCCCGCAGAGCTGTATGATCAGTGCCACCACCTCCTCCCCGCAGAGCTGTATGATCAGTGCCACCACCTCCTCCCCGCAGAGCTGTATGATCAGTGCCACCACCTCCTCCCCGCAGAGCTGTATGATCAGTGCCACCTCCTCCTCCCCGCAGAGCTGTATGATCAGTGCCACCACCTCCTCCCCGCAGAGCTGTATGATCAGTGCCACCACCTCCACCCCGCAGAGCTGTATGATCAGTGCCACCTCCTCCTCCCCGCAGAGCTGTATGATCAGTGCCACCACCTCCTCCCCGCAGAGCTGTATGATCAGTGCCACCACCTCCTCCCCGCAGAGCTGTATGATCAGTGCCACCACCTCCTCCCCGCAGAGCTGTATGATCAGTGCCACCTCCTCCTCCCCGCAGAGCTGTATGATCAGAGCCACCACCTCCTCCCTGCAGAGCTGTATGATCAGAGAAATCACATCCTCCCCGCACAGCTGTATGATCAGTACCACCACCTCCTCCCCGCAGAGCTGTATGATCAGAGCCACCACCTCCTCCCCGCAGAGCTGTATGATCAGTGCCACCACCTCCTCCCCGCACAGCTGTATGATCAGTGCCACCACCTCCTCCCCGCAGAGCTGCATGATCAGAGCCACCACCTCCTCCCCGCAGAGCTGTATGATCAGAGCCACCACCTCCTCCCCGCAGAGCTGTATGATCAGTGCCACCACCTCCTCCCCGCAGAGCTGTATCATCAGTGCCACCACCTACTCCTCCCTGCAGAGCTGTATGATCAGAGAAATCACCTCCACCCCGCAGAGCTGTATGATCAGTGCCACCACCTCCTCCCCGCAGAGCTGTATCATCAGTGCCACCACCTACTCCTCCCTGCAGAGCTGTATGATCAGAGAAATCACCTCCACCCCGCAGAGCTGTATGATCAGTGCCACCACCTTCTCCCCCGCAGAGCTGTATGATCAGAGCCACCACTTCCTCCCCGCAGAGCTGTATAATCAGTGCCACCACCTCCACCCCGCAGAGCTGTATGATCAGAGAAATCACCTCCACCCCGCAGAGCTGTATGATCAGAGCCACCACCTCCTCCCCGCAGAGCTGTATGATCAGAGCCACCACCCTCTCCCCGCAGAGCTGTATAATCAGTGCCACCACCTCCTCCCCGCAGAGCTGTATGAACAGTGCCACCACCTCCTCCCCGCAGAGCTGTATGATCAGTGCCAACACCTCCTCCCCGCAGAGCTGTATGATCAGTGCCACCTCCTCCTCCCCGCAGAGCTGTATGATCAGAGAAATCACCTCCACCCCGCAGAGCTGTATGATCAGTGCCACCACCTCCTCCCCGCAGAGCTGTATCATCAGTGCCACCACCTACTCCTCCCTGCAGAGCTGTATGATCAGAGAAATCACCTCCACCCCGCAGAGCTGTATGATCAGTGCCACCACCTTCTCCCCCGCAGAGCTGTATGATCAGAGCCACCACTTCCTCCCCGCAGAGCTGTATAATCAGTGCCACCACCTCCACCCCGCAGAGCTGTATGATCAGAGAAATCACCTCCACCCCGCAGAGCTGTATGATCAGAGCCACCACCTCCTCCCCGCAGAGCTGTATGATCAGTGCCACCACCTCCTCCAGCCACCACCTCCTCCCCGCAGAGCTGTATGATCAGTGCCACCACCTCCTCCCCGCACAGCTGTATGATCAGTGCCACCACCTCCTCCCCGCAGAGCTGCATGATCAGAGCCACCACCTCCTCCCCGCAGAGCTGTATGATCAGAGCCACCACCTCCTCCCCGCAGAGCTGTATGATCAGTGCCACCACCTCCTCCCCGCAGAGCTGTATCATCAGTGCCACCACCTACTCCTCCCTGCAGAGCTGTATGATCAGAGAAATCACCTCCACCCCGCAGAGCTGTATGATCAGTGCCACCACCTCCTCCCCGCAGAGCTGTATCATCAGTGCCACCACCTACTCCTCCCTGCAGAGCTGTATGATCAGAGAAATCACCTCCACCCCGCAGAGCTGTATGATCAGTGCCACCACCTTCTCCCCCGCAGAGCTGTATGATCAGAGCCACCACTTCCTCCCCGCAGACAGAGCTGTATAATCAGTGCCACCACCTCCACCCCGCAGAGCTGTATGATCAGAGAAATCACCTCCACCCCGCAGAGCTGTATGATCAGAGCCACCACCTCCTCCCCGCAGAGCTGTATGATCAGAGCCACCACCCTCTCCCCGCAGAGCTGTATAATCAGTGCCACCACCTCCTCCCCGCAGAGCTGTATGAACAGTGCCACCACCTCCTCCCCGCAGAGCTGTATGATCAGTGCCAACACCTCCTCCCCGCAGAGCTGTATGATCAGTGCCACCTCCTCCTCCCCGCAGAGCTGTATGATCAGAGAAATCACCTCCACCCCGCAGAGCTGTATGATCAGTGCCACCACCTCCTCCCCGCAGAGCTGTATCATCAGTGCCACCACCTACTCCTCCCTGCAGAGCTGTATGATCAGAGAAATCACCTCCACCCCGCAGAGCTGTATGATCAGTGCCACCACCTTCTCCCCCGCAGAGCTGTATGATCAGAGCCACCACTTCCTCCCCGCAGAGCTGTATAATCAGTGCCACCACCTCCACCCCGCAGAGCTGTATGATCAGAGAAATCACCTCCACCCCGCAGAGCTGTATGATCAGAGCCACCACCTCCTCCCCGCAGAGCTGTATGATCAGAGCCACCACCCTCTCCCCGCAGAGCTGTATAATCAGTGCCACCACCTCCTCCCCGCAGAGCTGTATGATCAGTGCCACCACCTCCTCCCCGCAGAGCTGTATGATCAGTGCCACCACCTCCTCCCCGCAGAGCTGTATGATCAGTGCCACCTCCTCCTCCCCGCAGAGCTGTATGATCAGAGCCACCTCCTCCTCCCCGCAGAGCTGTATGATCAGTGCCACCACCAGAAGAGGGGACGGGAAGAAAAACATTAGACTCGAACAAAGACGACCCAGGAAAACATACTCAGAAGGGAGGTAAGAACATTTCTAAAACAATCCACAGTGAGGAGATTGGAACAAAACAAAATCCTCTAAACTGCATGCTCGCAAACGCCAGAAGCCTGACAAACAAGATGGAAGAACTAGAAGCAGAAATATCTACAGGTAACTTTGACATAGTGGGAATAACCGAGACATGGTTAGATGAAAGCTATGACTGGGCAGTTAACTTACAGGGTTACAGTCTGTTTAGAAAGGATCGTAAAAATCGAAGAGGAGGAGGGGTTTGTCTCTATGTAAAGTCTTGTCTAAAGTCCACTTTAAGGGAGGATATTAGCGAAGGGAATGAGGATGTCGAGTCCATATGGGTTGAAATTCATGGAGGGAAAAATGGTAACAAAATTCTCATTGGGGTCTGTTACAAACCCCCAAATATAACAGAAAGCATGGAAAGTCTACTTCTAAAGCAGATAGATGAAGCTGCAACCCATAATGAGGTCCTGGTTATGGGGGACTTTAACTACCCGGATATTAACTGGGAAACAGAAACCTGTGAAACCCATAAAGGCAACAGGTTTCTGCTAATAACCAAGAAAAATTATCTTTCACAATTGGTGCAGAATCCAACCAGAGGAGCAGCACTTTTAGACCTAATACTATCTAATAGACCTGACAGAATAACAAATCTGCAGGTGGTTGGGCATTTAGGAAATAGCGACCACAATATTGTGCAGTTTCACCTGTCTTTCACTAGGGGGACTTGTCAGGGAGTCACAAAAACATTGAACTTTAGGAAGGCAAAGTTTGAACAGCTTAGAGATGCCCTTAATCTGGTAGACTGGGACAATATCCTCAGAAATGAGAATACAGATAATAAATGGGAAATGTTTAAGAACATCCTAAATAGGCAGTGTAAGCGGTTTATACCTTGTGGGAATAAAAGGACTAGAAATAGGAAAAACCCAATGTGGCTAAACAAAGAAGTAAGACAGGCAATTAACAGTAAAAAGAAAGCATTTGCACTACTAAAGCAGGATGGCACCATTGAAGCTCTAAAAAACTATAGGGAGAAAAATACTTTATCTAAAAAACTAATTAAAGCTGCCAAAAAGGAAACAGAGAAGCACATTGCTAAGGAGAGTAAAACTAATCCCAAACTGTTCTTCAACTATATCAATAGTAAAAGAATAAAAACTGAAAATGTAGGCCCCTTAAAAAATAGTGAGGAAAGAATGGTTGTAGATGACGAGGAAAAAGCTAACATATTAAACACCTTCTTCTCCACGGTATTCACGGTGGAAAAGGAAATGCTAGGTGAAATCCCAAGAAACAATGAAAACCCTATATTAAGGGTCACCAATCTAACCCAAGAAGAGGTGCGAAACCGGCTAAATAAGATTAAAATAGATAAATCTCCGGGTCCGGATGGCATACACCCACGAGTACTAAGAGAACTAAGTAATGTAATAGATAAACCATTATTTCTTATTTTTAGTGACTCTATAGCGACAGGGTCTGTTCCGCAGGACTGGCGCATAGCAAATGTGGTGCCAATATTCAAAAAGGGCTCTAAAAGTGAACCTGGAAATTATAGGCCAGTAAGTCTAACCTCTATTGTTGGTAAAATATTTGAAGGGTTTCTGAGGGATGTTATTCTGGATAATCTCAATGAGAATAACTGTTTAACTCCATATCAGCATGGGTTTATGAGAAATCGCTCCTGTCAAACCAATCTAATCAGTTTTTATGAAGAGGTAAGCTATAGACTGGACCACGGTGAGTCATTGGACGTGGTATATCTCGATTTTTCCAAAGCGTTTGATACCGTGCCGCACAAGAGGTTGGTACACAAAATGAGAATGCTTGGTCTGGGGGAAAATGTGTGTAAATGGGTTAGTAACTGGCTTAGTGATAGAAAGCAGAGGGTGGTTATAAATGGTATAGTCTCTAACTGGGTCGCTGTGACCAGTGGGGTACCGCAGGGGTCAGTATTGGGACCTGTTCTCTTCAACATATTCATTAATGATCTGGTAGAAGGTTTACACAGTAAAATATCGATATTTGCAGATGATACAAAACTATGTAAAGCAGTTAATACAAGAGAAGATAGTATTCTGCTACAGATGGATCTGGATAAGTTGGAAACTTGGGCTGAAAGGTGGCAGATGAGGTTTAACAATGATAAATGTAAGGTTATACACATGGGAAGAAGGAATCAATATCACCATTACACACTGAACGGGAAACCACTGGGTAAATCTGACAGGGAGAAGGACTTGGGGATCCTAGTTAATGATAAACTTACCTGGAGCAGCCAGTGCCAGGCAGCAGCTGCCAAGGCAAACAGGATCATGGGGTGCATTAAAAGAGGTCTGGATACACATGATGAGAGCATTATACTGCCTCTGTACAAATCCCTAGTTAGACCGCACATGGAGTACTGTGTCCAGTTTTGGGCACCGGTGCTCAGGAAGGATATAATGGAACTAGAGAGAGTACAAAGGAGGGCAACAAAATTAATAAAGGGGATGGGAGAACTACAATACCCAGATAGATTAGCGAAATTAGGATTATTTAGTCTAGAAAAAAGACGACTGAGGGGCGATCTAATAACCATGTATAAGTATATAAGGGGACAATACAAATATCTCGCTGAGGATCTGTTTATACCAAGGAAGGTGACGGGCACAAGGGGGCATTCTTTGCGTCTGGAGGAGAGAAGGTTTTTCCACCAACATAGAAGAGGATTCTTTACTGTTAGGGCAGTGAGAATCTGGAATTGCTTGCCTGAGGAGGTGGTGATGGCGAACTCAGTCGAGGGGTTCAAGAGAGGCCTGGATGTCTTCCTGGAGCAGAACAATATTGTATCATACAATTATTAGGTTCTGTAGAAGGACGTAGATCTGGGTATTTATTATGATGGAATATAGGCTGAACTGGATGGACAAATGTCTTTTTTCGGCCTTACTAACTATGTTACTATGTTACTATGTTACCTCCTCCCCGCAGAGCTGTATGATCAGAGAAATCACCTCCACCCCGCAGAGCTGTATAATCAGTGCCACCACCTTCTCCTCCCCGCAGAGCTGTATGATCAGAGAAATCACCTCCACCCCGCAGAGCTGTATGATCAGAGCCACCACCTCCTCCCCGCAGAGCTGTATGATCAGAGCCACCACCCTCTCCCCGCAGAGCTGTATAATCAGTGCCACCACCTTCTCCTCCCCGCAGAGCTGTATGATCAGTGCCACCACTTCCTCCCCGCAGAGCTGTATCATCAGAGCCACCATCTCCTCCCCGCAGAGCTGTATGATCAGTGCCACCTCCTCCTCCCCGCAGAGCTGTATGATCAGAGCCACCACCTCCTCCCCGCAGAGATGTATGATCAGAGCCACCACCTCCTCCCTGCAGAGCTGTATGATCAGAGAAATCACCTCCTCCCCGCAGAGCTGTATGATCAGTGCCACCACCTCCTCCCCGCAGAGCTGTATGATCAGTGCCACCACCTCCTCCCCGCAGAGCTGTATGATCAGTGCCACCACCTCCTCCCCGCAGAGCTGTATGATCAGTGCCACCATCTCCTCCCTGCAGAGCTGTATGATCAGAGAAATCACCTCCTCCCCGCACAGCTGTATGATCAGTACCACCACCTCCTCCCTGCAGAGCTGTATGATCAGAGAAATCACCTCCTCCCCGCAGAGCTGTATGATCAGTGCCACCACCTCCTCCCCGCAGAGCTGTATGATCAGTGCCACCACCTCCTCCCCGCAGAGCTGTATGATCAGTGCCACCTCCTCCTCCCCGCAGAGCTGTATGATCAGTGCCACCACCTCCTCCCCGCAGAGCTGTATGATCAGTGCCACCACCTCCTCCCCGCAGAGCTGTATGATCAGTGCCACCACCTCCTCCCCGCAGAGCTGTATGATCAGTGCCACCTCCTCCTCCCCGCAGAGCTGTATGATCAGAGCCACCACCTCTTCCCTGCAGAGCTGTATGATCAGAGAAATCACCTCCTCCCCGCACAGCTGTATGATCAGTACCACCACCTCCTCCCCGCAGAGCTGTATGATCAGAGCCACCACCTCCTCCCCGCAGAGCTGTATGATCAGTGCCACCACCTCCTCCCCGCACAGCTGTATGATCAGTGCCACCAACTCCTCCCCGCAGAGCTGCATGATCAGAGCCACCACCTCCTCCCCGCAGAGCTGTATGATCAGAGCCACCACCTCCTCCCCGCAGAGCTGTATGATCAGTGCCACCACCTCCTCCCCGCAGAGCTGTATCATCAGTGCCACCACCTACTCCTCCCTGCAGAGCTGTATGATCAGAGAAATCACCTCCACCCCGCAGAGCTGTATGATCAGTGCCACCACCTCCTCCCCGCAGAGCTGTATCATCAGTGCCACCACCTTCTCCCCCCTGCAGAGCTGTATGATCAGAGAAATCACCTCCACCCCGCAGAGCTGTATGATCAGTGCCACCACCTTCTCCCCCGCAGAGCTGTATGATCAGAGCCACCACTTCCTCCCCGCAGAGCTGTATAATCAGTGCCACCACCTCCACCCCGCAGAGCTGTATGATCAGATAAATCACCTCCACCCCGCAGAGCTGTATGATCAGAGCCACCACCTCCTCCCCGCAGAGCTGTATGATCAGAGCCACCACCCTCTCCCCGCAGAGCTGTATAATCAGTGCCACCACCTCCTCCCCGCAGAGCTGTATGATCAGTGCCACCACCTCCTCCCCGCAGAGCTGTATGATCAGTGCCACCACCTCCTCCCCGCAGAGCTGTATGATCAGTGCCACCACCTCCTCCCCGCAGAGCTGTATGATCAGTGCCACCTCCTCCTCCCCGCAGAGCTGTATGATCAGAGCCACCTCCTCCTCCCCGCAGAGCTGTATGATCAGTGCCACCACCTCCTCCCCGCAGAGCTGTATGATCAGTGCCACCACCTCCTCCCCGCAGAGCTGTATGATCAGTGCCACCACCTCCTCCCCGCAGAGCTGTATGATCAGTGCCACCTCCTCCTCCCCGCAGAGCTGTATGATCAGAGCCACCACCTCCTCCCCGCAGAGCTGTATGATCAGAGACACCACCTCCTCCCTGCAGAGCTGTATGATCAGAGAAATCACCTCCTCCCCGCACAGCTGTATGATCAGTACCACCACCTCCTCCCCGCAGAGCTGTATGATCAGAGCCACCACCTCCTCCCCGCAGAGCTGTATGATCCGTACCACCACCTCCTCCCCGCAGAGCTGTATGATCAGTGCCACCACCTCCTCCCCGCAGAGCTGCATGATCAGAGCCACCACCTCCTCTCCGCAGAGCTGTATGATCAGAGCCACCACCTCCTCCCTGCAGAGCTGTATGATCAGAGAAATCACCTCCTCCCCGGAGAGCCGTATGATCAGTGCCACCACCTTCTCCCCGCAGAGCTGTATGATCAGAGCCACCACATTCTCCCCGCAGAGCTGTAGGATCAGAGCCATCACCTCCTCCCCGCAGAGCTGTATGATCAGTGCCACCACCCTCTCCCCGCAGAGCTGTATGATCAGAGCCACCACCTACTCCCCTCAGACCTGTATGATCAGAGCCATAACCTCCTCCTCCCTGCAGAGCTGTATGATCAGAGAAATCACCTCCTCCCCGGAGAGCTGTATGATCAGTGCCAACACCTTCTCCCCGCAGAGCTGTATGATCAGTGCCACCACCTCCTCCCTGCAGAGCTGTATGATCAGTGCCACCACCTCCTCCCCGCAGAGCTGTACGATCAGTGCCACCACCTCCTCCCCGCAGAGCTGTATGATCAGTGCCACCACCTCCTCCCCGCAGAGCTGTATGATCAGTGCCACCACCTCCTCCCCGCAGAGCTGTATGATCAGTGCCACCACCTCCTCCCCGCAGAGCTGTATGATCAGTGCCACCTCCTCCTCCCCGCAGAGCTGTATGATCAGTGCCACCACCTCCTCCCCGCAGAGCTGTATGATCAGTGCCACCACCTCCACCCCGCAGAGCTGTATGATCAGTGCCACCTCCTCCTCCCCGCAGAGCTGTATGATCAGTGCCACCACCTCCTCCCCGCAGAGCTGTATGATCAGTGCCACCACCTCCTCCCCGCAGAGCTGTATGATCAGTGCCACCACCTCCTCCCCGCAGAGCTGTATGATCAGTGCCACCTCCTCCTCCCCGCAGAGCTGTATGATCAGAGCCACCACCTCCTCCCTGCAGAGCTGTATGATCAGAGAAATCACATCCTCCCCGCACAGCTGTATGATCAGTACCACCACCTCCTCCCCGCAGAGCTGTATGATCAGAGCCACCACCTCCTCCCCGCAGAGCTGTATGATCAGTGCCACCACCTCCTCCCCGCACAGCTGTATGATCAGTGCCACCACCTCCTCCCCGCAGAGCTGCATGATCAGAGCCACCACCTCCTCCCCGCAGAGCTGTATGATCAGAGCCACCACCTCCTCCCCGCAGAGCTGTATGATCAGTGCCACCACCTCCTCCCCGCAGAGCTGTATCATCAGTGCCACCACCTACTCCTCCCTGCAGAGCTGTATGATCAGAGAAATCACCTCCACCCCGCAGAGCTGTATGATCAGTGCCACCACCTCCTCCCCGCAGAGCTGTATCATCAGTGCCACCACCTACTCCTCCCTGCAGAGCTGTATGATCAGAGAAATCACCTCCACCCCGCAGAGCTGTATGATCAGTGCCACCACCTTCTCCCCCGCAGAGCTGTATGATCAGAGCCACCACTTCCTCCCCGCAGAGCTGTATAATCAGTGCCACCACCTCCACCCCGCAGAGCTGTATGATCAGAGAAATCACCTCCACCCCGCAGAGCTGTATGATCAGTGCCACCATCTCCTCCCCGCAGAGCTGTATGATCAGTGCCACCACCTACTCCTCCCTGCAGAGCTGTATAATCAGAGAAATCACCTCCACCCCGCAGAGCTGTATGAACAGTGCCACCACCTCCTCCCCGCAGAGCTGTATGATCAGTGCCAACACCTCCTCCCCGCAGAGCTGTATGATCAGTGCCACCTCCTCCTCCCCGCAGAGCTGTATGATCAGAGAAATCACCTCCACCCCGCAGAGCTGTATGATCAGTGCCACCACCTCCTCCCCGCAGAGCTGTATCATCAGTGCCACCACCTACTCCTCCCTGCAGAGCTGTATGATCAGAGAAATCACCTCCACCCCGCAGAGCTGTATGATCAGTGCCACCACCTTCTCCCCCGCAGAGCTGTATGATCAGAGCCACCACTTCCTCCCCGCAGAGCTGTATAATCAGTGCCACCACCTCCACCCCGCAGAGCTGTATGATCAGAGAAATCACCTCCACCCCGCAGAGCTGTATGATCAGAGCCACCACCTCCTCCCCGCAGAGCTGTATGATCAGTGCCACCACCTCCTCCAGCCACCACCTCCTCCCCGCAGAGCTGTATGATCAGTGCCACCACCTCCTCCCCGCACAGCTGTATGATCAGTGCCACCACCTCCTCCCCGCAGAGCTGCATGATCAGAGCCACCACCTCCTCCCCGCAGAGCTGTATGATCAGAGCCACCACCTCCTCCCCGCAGAGCTGTATGATCAGTGCCACCACCTCCTCCCCGCAGAGCTGTATCATCAGTGCCACCACCTACTCCTCCCTGCAGAGCTGTATGATCAGAGAAATCACCTCCACCCCGCAGAGCTGTATGATCAGTGCCACCACCTCCTCCCCGCAGAGCTGTATCATCAGTGCCACCACCTACTCCTCCCTGCAGAGCTGTATGATCAGAGAAATCACCTCCACCCCGCAGAGCTGTATGATCAGTGCCACCACCTTCTCCCCCGCAGAGCTGTATGATCAGAGCCACCACTTCCTCCCCGCAGACAGAGCTGTATAATCAGTGCCACCACCTCCACCCCGCAGAGCTGTATGATCAGAGAAATCACCTCCACCCCGCAGAGCTGTATGATCAGAGCCACCACCTCCTCCCCGCAGAGCTGTATGATCAGAGCCACCACCCTCTCCCCGCAGAGCTGTATAATCAGTGCCACCACCTCCTCCCCGCAGAGCTGTATGAACAGTGCCACCACCTCCTCCCCGCAGAGCTGTATGATCAGTGCCAACACCTCCTCCCCGCAGAGCTGTATGATCAGTGCCACCTCCTCCTCCCCGCAGAGCTGTATGATCAGAGAAATCACCTCCACCCCGCAGAGCTGTATGATCAGTGCCACCACCTCCTCCCCGCAGAGCTGTATCATCAGTGCCACCACCTACTCCTCCCTGCAGAGCTGTATGATCAGAGAAATCACCTCCACCCCGCAGAGCTGTATGATCAGTGCCACCACCTTCTCCCCCGCAGAGCTGTATGATCAGAGCCACCACTTCCTCCCCGCAGAGCTGTATAATCAGTGCCACCACCTCCACCCCGCAGAGCTGTATGATCAGAGAAATCACCTCCACCCCGCAGAGCTGTATGATCAGAGCCACCACCTCCTCCCCGCAGAGCTGTATGATCAGAGCCACCACCCTCTCCCCGCAGAGCTGTATAATCAGTGCCACCACCTCCTCCCCGCAGAGCTGTATGATCAGTGCCACCACCTCCTCCCCGCAGAGCTGTATGATCAGTGCCACCACCTCCTCCCCGCAGAGCTGTATGATCAGTGCCACCTCCTCCTCCCCGCAGAGCTGTATGATCAGAGCCACCTCCTCCTCCCCGCAGAGCTGTATGATCAGTGCCACCACCAGAAGAGGGGACGGGAAGAAAAACATTAGACTCGAACAAAGACGACCCAGGAAAACATACTCAGAAGGGAGGTAAGAACATTTCTAAAACAATCCACAGTGAGGAGATTGGAACAAAACAAAATCCTCTAAACTGCATGCTCGCAAACGCCAGAAGCCTGACAAACAAGATGGAAGAACTAGAAGCAGAAATATCTACAGGTAACTTTGACATAGTGGGAATAACCGAGACATGGTTAGATGAAAGCTATGACTGGGCAGTTAACTTACAGGGTTACAGTCTGTTTAGAAAGGATCGTAAAAATCGAAGAGGAGGAGGGGTTTGTCTCTATGTAAAGTCTTGTCTAAAGTCCACTTTAAGGGAGGATATTAGCGAAGGGAATGAGGATGTCGAGTCCATATGGGTTGAAATTCATGGAGGGAAAAATGGTAACAAAATTCTCATTGGGGTCTGTTACAAACCCCCAAATATAACAGAAAGCATGGAAAGTCTACTTCTAAAGCAGATAGATGAAGCTGCAACCCATAATGAGGTCCTGGTTATGGGGGACTTTAACTACCCGGATATTAACTGGGAAACAGAAACCTGTGAAACCCATAAAGGCAACAGGTTTCTGCTAATAACCAAGAAAAATTATCTTTCACAATTGGTGCAGAATCCAACCAGAGGAGCAGCACTTTTAGACCTAATACTATCTAATAGACCTGACAGAATAACAAATCTGCAGGTGGTTGGGCATTTAGGAAATAGCGACCACAATATTGTGCAGTTTCACCTGTCTTTCACTAGGGGGACTTGTCAGGGAGTCACAAAAACATTGAACTTTAGGAAGGCAAAGTTTGAACAGCTTAGAGATGCCCTTAATCTGGTAGACTGGGACAATATCCTCAGAAATGAGAATACAGATAATAAATGGGAAATGTTTAAGAACATCCTAAATAGGCAGTGTAAGCGGTTTATACCTTGTGGGAATAAAAGGACTAGAAATAGGAAAAACCCAATGTGGCTAAACAAAGAAGTAAGACAGGCAATTAACAGTAAAAAGAAAGCATTTGCACTACTAAAGCAGGATGGCACCATTGAAGCTCTAAAAAACTATAGGGAGAAAAATACTTTATCTAAAAAACTAATTAAAGCTGCCAAAAAGGAAACAGAGAAGCACATTGCTAAGGAGAGTAAAACTAATCCCAAACTGTTCTTCAACTATATCAATAGTAAAAGAATAAAAACTGAAAATGTAGGCCCCTTAAAAAATAGTGAGGAAAGAATGGTTGTAGATGACGAGGAAAAAGCTAACATATTAAACACCTTCTTCTCCACGGTATTCACGGTGGAAAAGGAAATGCTAGGTGAAATCCCAAGAAACAATGAAAACCCTATATTAAGGGTCACCAATCTAACCCAAGAAGAGGTGCGAAACCGGCTAAATAAGATTAAAATAGATAAATCTCCGGGTCCGGATGGCATACACCCACGAGTACTAAGAGAACTAAGTAATGTAATAGATAAACCATTATTTCTTATTTTTAGTGACTCTATAGCGACAGGGTCTGTTCCGCAGGACTGGCGCATAGCAAATGTGGTGCCAATATTCAAAAAGGGCTCTAAAAGTGAACCTGGAAATTATAGGCCAGTAAGTCTAACCTCTATTGTTGGTAAAATATTTGAAGGGTTTCTGAGGGATGTTATTCTGGATAATCTCAATGAGAATAACTGTTTAACTCCATATCAGCATGGGTTTATGAGAAATCGCTCCTGTCAAACCAATCTAATCAGTTTTTATGAAGAGGTAAGCTATAGACTGGACCACGGTGAGTCATTGGACGTGGTATATCTCGATTTTTCCAAAGCGTTTGATACCGTGCCGCACAAGAGGTTGGTACACAAAATGAGAATGCTTGGTCTGGGGGAAAATGTGTGTAAATGGGTTAGTAACTGGCTTAGTGATAGAAAGCAGAGGGTGGTTATAAATGGTATAGTCTCTAACTGGGTCGCTGTGACCAGTGGGGTACCGCAGGGGTCAGTATTGGGACCTGTTCTCTTCAACATATTCATTAATGATCTGGTAGAAGGTTTACACAGTAAAATATCGATATTTGCAGATGATACAAAACTATGTAAAGCAGTTAATACAAGAGAAGATAGTATTCTGCTACAGATGGATCTGGATAAGTTGGAAACTTGGGCTGAAAGGTGGCAGATGAGGTTTAACAATGATAAATGTAAGGTTATACACATGGGAAGAGGGAATCAATATCACCATTACACACTGAACGGGAAACCACTGGGTAAATCTGACAGGGAGAAGGACTTGGGGATCCTAGTTAATGATAAACTTACCTGGAGCAGCCAGTGCCAGGCAGCAGCTGCCAAGGCAAACAGGATCATGGGGTGCATTAAAAGAGGTCTGGATACACATGATGAGAGCATTATACTGCCTCTGTACAAATCCCTAGTTAGACCGCACATGGAGTACTGTGTCCAGTTTTGGGCACCGGTGCTCAGGAAGGATATAATGGAACTAGAGAGAGTACAAAGGAGGGCAACAAAATTAATAAAGGGGATGGGAGAACTACAATACCCAGATAGATTAGCGAAATTAGGATTATTTAGTCTAGAAAAAAGACGACTGAGGGGCGATCTAATAACCATGTATAAGTATATAAGGGGACAATACAAATATCTCGCTGAGGATCTGTTTATACCAAGGAAGGTGACGGGCACAAGGGGGCATTCTTTGCGTCTGGAGGAGAGAAGGTTTTTCCACCAACATAGAAGAGGATTCTTTACTGTTAGGGCAGTGAGAATCTGGAATTGCTTGCCTGAGGAGGTGGTGATGGCGAACTCAGTCGAGGGGTTCAAGAGAGGCCTGGATGTCTTCCTGGAGCAGAACAATATTGTATCATACAATTATTAGGTTCTGTAGAAGGACGTAGATCTGGGTATTTATTATGATGGAATATAGGCTGAACTGGATGGACAAATGTCTTTTTTCGGCCTTACTAACTATGTTACTATGTTACTATGTTACAAGGCAACCAGAGGCGATGAAGGGAATACTGTCCGGAGCAGCGAAAAGTAAGAGTCTGTGGATGCCAATGTAGAAGATAGTTGTGTTTCAATTGCTCTAATACTGTCCTTTGTTTCCGTAATAGCCTTTTGTAGAAATTCAATGGTCAGAATAATAATGTCTAAAGAACATTTATTTAGTATTCTCTTGTATTTGTCACAGTAATCGGGATCTTCAGAAAAAAGTGTTGGGCGCAGGTTGCACCTAAGACCTCTCGGGATCTTGCCCTGTTTATGATGTTCTGCCAAAGTTATGCAGTGTAAATCATATGAGATTAATTTTCGTCGCTCCTTCTCGTAGTCCCTCGTCCTCAACTCATGGGGAGGGGTTTTCAAGAATTCACTTGAGTTTGAAACTTGCGATAAGATGCTGGAACTGGTTGCGTCGTCGTATGCGAAGATGTCAGACGTCATCTGGTAAACCGGTGCTACACCAAGCAAAAAATCACATGAACAAGGATAATGGTGTGCACTCAGGTCAAGGACACGGAGGTGTTTGGGGGCAGACAGCTGGGATGACAGGACCCGGTATTATCAGCGATCGCCGCTCCAGCAGAGGGGCCGGTAATAAACCCGACGGACAAAGAGCAGAAACTGAGCGGGGAATTCAAAACCAGCAACGGATCTGTAACCAGCCAATGAGCGAGAGACATCCGCAGGCGCCGACCAATCCAAGATACAGGAATATCCGCCTCCATTTAACTCCTCAGTGTCCGTGTGTGCTGACCCCCCACTACACACTCGCTTTACAGAAGCGGCGACTTCCCCCACCCGAGACCCGGCAGCGTCACATCAGGCTCCGGGCAGAACATAGGAGACTTGTCTCAGTCAGGCTGTGATAGGATCAGCGCGGACACCACAGGGGATCTGCACAGGATAATAAGCGGGTGAGTGAGGAGCCTCCTCCTGACAGGAATTAACCCCTCACCCGCCAGACTGTCAGTGCAATATATGGCTGATAGAAGACACAAGTCCAACAAGTGCAAACAACAAGTCAACAGAATATTTCTGCATTTCCTTCTGCTCCAGGACAGATATCTGTTTTCACCCCTTATCTATTCTGTCCAAAGCGAACGTTTTCTATTGGGTGAGAAACTCATTTGAGCAAGGAGCAATAATAAGCTCTGCCCTCTGTAGCTCATTGGTGGATCTCCAATACTCTTCTCCATTTTCATCTTCAGATCCGTCCAACGACAGGAGAGGAGGGCGGAGCAACGGACTATATAAGGCGACACAGCACAGACTCTTCTCTACACGATTTTCCGTCATTAGTTATCGGCATCATGTCTGGACGCGGCAAACAAGGAGGAAAGGTCCGAGCTAAGGCCAAGACCCGCTCATCCCGGGCAGGACTGCAGTTCCCAGTCGGTCGTGTGCACAGGCTTCTCCGCAAGGGCAACTACGCTGAGAGAGTCGGCGCCGGCGCTCCGGTCTATCTGGCCGCTGTGCTGGAGTATCTGACCGCTGAGATCCTGGAATTGGCCGGCAATGCTGCCCGGGACAACAAGAAGACCCGCATCATCCCCCGTCACCTGCAGCTGGCGGTGCGCAATGACGAGGAGCTGAACAGGCTGCTGGGTGGGGTGACCATTGCCCAGGGGGGCGTCCTGCCCAACATCCAGGCCGTGCTGCTGCCCAAGAAGACCGAGAGCAGCAAGGCGAGCAAGAGCAAGTGAGCGCTGCCGCCAATCTCTACAAAACCAAAGGCTCTTCTAAGAGCCACCCACACCGTCACCACAAGAGCCGGCGCCGCCTATCTCGGGGGTCCTCGCATGAGGCTGATAGTTCATACACCATTGCCGCCATTGTTGGTGCACATATCCACAGAATAACAGGAGGTGAATGGGTCAATCCCACATGAAGTCTCAGACCCTCAGGTGGAGTGTCGTCTGCCAAGCTCGCAGGAAATGTCCCCTCCTTAGTGTCTGATACTCCGCGGTGAGGTCTACATGTAGTTAGCAGGTCCCGCAGTAAGGGGGTGGGGGATGGTTGTCGCTATCAGTGACCTGTAACAATCCTCCGGAGATTATGAGCGGGGAATTCAAATTCCCCAACGGATTCTGTGATCAGACAATGAGCGAGAAACCTTGGTAACGCTCAGCCTTCAGTGATGTACATAGTAACATAGTTAGTAAGGCCGAAAAAAGACATCTGTCCATCCAGTTCAGCCCACACTCCATCACAACAAATCCCCAGATCTACGTCCTTCTACAGAACCTAATTGTATGATACAATATTGTTCTGCTCCAGGAAGACATCCAGGCCTCTCTTGAACCCCTCGACTGAGTTCGCCATCACCACCTCCTCAGGCAAGCAATTCCAGATTCTCACTGCCCTAACAGTAAAGAATCCTCTTCTATGTTGGTGGAAAAACCTTCTCTCCTCCAGACGCAAAGAATGCCCCCTTGTGCCCGTCACCTTCCTTGGTATAAACAGATCCTCAGCGAGATATTTGTATTGTCCCCTTATATACTTATACATGGTTATTAGATCGCCCCTCAGTCGTCTTTTTTCTAGACTAAATAATCCTAATTTCGCTAATCTATCTGGGTATTGTAGTTCTCCCATCCCCTTTATTAATTTTGTTGCCCGTCTTTCCTCTCCCGTTTAACTCCTTACGTGCCGTTTTCCAGCTGATCTTTGCTTTACCAGAGTATCCACAGATGCGGCACCTTCACCCCAGGCCCCGGCAGCGCTGTGTCCCCCATACACTGCACACAATGTATACGCTTTGTATATACATATACAGGAGCTGTAGGGAACAGAACCAACACCTGTGTCCCCCCATACACTGCACACACCGGATATATATAAATACATGACAGGACCTCAAAACGCGCAGCCGTGGCTATCAGACCTCAAACAGCCCATCATTATTCTGAGGAGGTTATAATAGTCTTCAGAGGCGCCATCCACCCGAAACATTAGTGTCCAGGACGTGGTCATCACATAGGAGTCGCCGTACCCTATGTGATGACACACAGGGCGTCCATCTATCCAGCTGCCTCCTACAGCCACATTCCCTGTACACGGATCTGATCAGGAAATTATCACTGCGGCCCAGTGCGGATATATATCCCCCATAAATCTACTAATCAGCGCCCAATAAGAACAGGATATTAAATGTCTAGACAGAATATTAACCTACATTTGGAAACCGCCCTGAACACCCCCCTGATTAGAGCTGTAGAGGGATCTGCTTCGGGTAAGCCGTTTAGTCTTTCCACGTCAGGATATCCTTGGGACTAGTCAGTATTCGGAGCGTAACGTTGGCACCGATGAGTGTTCTAACATTACAGCGACATCACCAAAGCAGAGAAATCAGATCCTAGCAGTCAGGTGCAGCCCTCACTTAGAAGATGTGGGTGGCTCTGAAAAGAGCCTTTGGGTTGTGAGGACAGAAGAGAACACAATTAACCTCCGAAGCCGTAGAGAGTGCGGCCCTGGCGCTTGAGCGCGTACACCACGTCCATGGCGGTGACGGTCTTCCTCTTGGCGTGCTCGGTGTAGGTGACGGCGTCACGGATCACGTTCTCCAGGAAGACTTTCAGGACACCGCGAGTCTCCTCATAGATGAGGCCGGAGATGCGCTTGACGCCTCCTCTGCGAGCTAGACGGCGGATGGCAGGCTTGGTGATGCCCTGGATGTTATCACGGAGCACCTTCCTGTGCCGCTTGGCGCCGCCCTTCCCGAGACCTTTTCCTCCTTTGCCGCGACCAGACATTTTCTTCAGTCAATGAGCAAAAACTGATTCCTGAGCCTCAGGGACTGCTCCTTTATATGGAGGAAGAATGGACCAGAGAGAGAACTGGAGAGATGACGCTATCCGGGGCGGGGCTTACAGAATCATCCCTTCCTCTGCTGATTGGCTGAACACAGAACTGTTGGGAAGTTTGAATTTCCCGCCCATTGTACAGTTTCTGCAATTATTTTTCCAGCTTCTTTATTATATACAATTTCCTTCCCTGTAGCGGCAGGTATCCCGACTATTGTCATGACCATGCCAGATCAGAGTGGATCATACTCTCCACAATGTATGATGCCCCCACAGTTAATCCCAATACACGGTTGAAAGCAGCAAGTGAAATTAGGAGAGATTTTTCATCATATCAACATCAGGTGATTGAATGTTAATTTATGCCATTACCTCATGTACCAATCACAACCCAGAAAGACACATTTTTATGCATTGTTTATATAAAATGTTATGCTTTAATTCAAAATTACAGGAATGTGCCGTGTTTTTTTTTTTTGTTTGTTTTCTTTAATTGTTCTGATTTAATGTGAAAACTGTACTGGAAGCAAACCAAAATAGAAAAATAATCCCTACTACATCACCCTCTATAGTGCCAAAGGCATTTGCTTTCTTATAACCAGGACGTGCTTCTTCGAAATTGGGGCCTGAGTAGCTGTCGGATGGCCAGGAGGGCTTCTGGGTCCCAGTAGGACACTGTAGGAAAAAAACAGGTTGGATCCACTACAAATCACAGCACAAAAGGCATTTCCGCAATGAGATCTGCAGCAGAAAAGTCCCTTAAACTTCCGCATCAGTAGCAATCTGCATCGTGCATTTCTTCCCCCCATAAGGTGGCTTTGACGTCCTGCAGCAGTGACCGGGGAGTCTCGTGTACATAATCGCTGTATTTCGGCAGGGAACATTTTATGTTATCCAAATCCATCTTCTGTATGACCCCAGTGGCCCATTCTGGTGGGCGACCCTGCCGGTCCCCAGCACCGTCCCCGCCTGCCATTTGCTTCTCTTTTATCGTGTGCTCCAGCCAGTCTCTTCCATACTCTTCGGAGGGATCAGTGTCCCCATTGCACAGTTTGGGCTTCACAGCGAGAAGGATTTCACACGCCTTTGATGCCACTGACCGGTCACAGTCACACAGACAAGTCAATAAGGCCGGAAAAAGCCCGACTCATTCACATGTAACCAGAGCGTCGGAGATGGAACCTGAGCTTCTGCTAGATGGCAGCCCTATAGTGTAAGGGCACGTTAGGGACGGTCCCATCTCCAATGTGTGGGACATATAGGAATGTGCCAGGTCCAATGCGTTCACCTTCACCTCCCAATCCAAGTCACTGCACGTCATCTCCAAAATCTGGGACAGCACGGTGTCCGAGTCTTGGAGTTTTTGCATGCGACCATTCCTTAGCAAGTTAGTAAACACCTTTACCACCGCCCTCCTGGGGAAACCTTTCATTACATGGGGCACCAGAGCCTGTAGGAAGGACACAATTATTGATTATTAACCTTCCATAGCATATCATCCCGCACCACAGCGGAGACACTTGAGGGCACATAGAGGCGGGTTATCATCACTTGTGCCTTCTCCTTAGCTATAGCTCGAAGTATCGGCAATGCTCATGAGAATACTGGGCCCAGCGATCACTTGGCTGGATATGGAAACGTGGAGAGGAAAAACGAGGATGATGACAGGGATTACAGCAGCACCGCACGTACAGATGGCGGTGCCTGGAAAATCTAGTACATCTGCCTCATTTTGGAGAGGTGCACTGCTGCTTGAAGGATTGATCATCTCTCCCTGGAAGAGAGAAGGAGAGAGAGAGATAAAGACAAAGAGAGAGAGAGTGAACGAGAGAGAATGAGAAAGAAGGAGAGAGAGAGAGAGAAAGCAAAGGAGAAAGAAAGAGAGATAAAGACAAAGAGAAAGAAAGAGGGAGATAAGTAGAGAGAGAAGAAATAGAGATGAAGAAAGAGACAAGGAGAGAGAAAGATAGAGATAAAGTGAGAAAAAAGAGAAAGAGAAAGCAAGAGAAAGAGAGGGTGAGAGAGAAATAGAAAGGGGAAAAGGGTAAGAGTGAGAGAAAGATTTAGAGAAAGAAAAGAGAAAGAAAGAGAGGAGATAAATCTTTCTTAGAAATTGGCGCCTGAGTAGCAGTTGGATGGCCAGAAGGGCTTCTGGGTCCCAGTAGGGCACTGTAGTAAAAAAAGAAAAACACAGGTTGGATCCACTACAAATTACAGCACAAAAGGCATTTCCGCAGTGAAATCTGCAGCAGAAAAGTACCATAAACTTCCGCATCAGTAGCAATCTGCATCGTGCATTTCTTCCCCCCATAAGGTTGCTTTGACGTCCTGCAGCAGTGACCGGGGAGTTTCGTGTACATGATCGCTGTTTTTCGGAAGGGGACATTTTATGTTATCCAAATCCATCTTCTGTATGACACCAGTGGCCCAATCTGGTGGGCGACCCTGCCGGCCCCAGCACCGTCCCCGCCTGCCATTTGCTTCTCTTTTATCGTGTGCTCCAGCCAGTCTCTTCCATGCTGTTCGGAGGGATCAGTGTCCCCATTACACAGTTTGGGCTTCACAGCAAGAAGGATTTCACAAAACTTTAATGCCACTGGCCGGTCACAGTCACACAGACAAGTCAATAAGGCCGGAAAAAGCCCGACTCATTCACATGTAACCAGAGCGTCGGAGATGGAACCTGAGCTTCTGCTAGATGGCAGCCCTATAGTGTAAGGGCACGTTAGGGACGGTCCCATCTCCAATGTTTGGGACATTTAGGAATGTGCCAGGTCCACTGCGTTCACCTTCACCTCCCAATCCAAGTCACTGCACGTCATCTCCAAAATCTGGGACAGCACGGTGTCCGAGTCTTGGAGTTTTTGCATGCGACCATTCCTTAGCAAGTCATTAAACATCTTTACCACCGCCCTCCTGGGGAAACCTTTCATTCCATGGGGCACCAGAGCCTGTAGGAAGGACACAATTATTGATTATTAACCTTCCATAGCATATCATCCCGCACCACAGCGGAGACACTTGAGGGCACATAGAGGCGGGTTATCATCACTTGTGCCTTCTCCTTTGCTACAGCTCGAAGTATCGGCAATGCTGATGAGAATACTGGGCCCAGCGATCACTTGGCTGGATATGGAAACGTGGAGAGGAAAAACGAGGATGATGACAGGGATTACAGCAGCACCCCACGTGCAGATGGCGGTGCCTAGAAAATCTAGTACATCTGCCTCATTTTGGAGAGGTGCACTGCTGACATGAAGGATTGATAATCTCTCCCTGAGAGAGAGAAAGAGAGAGATAAAGTGAAAGAGAGAGAATGAGAAAGAAGGAGATAGAGAGAAAGAAAGGGAGAAAGAGAGAGAGAGAGACAAAAAGACATAAAGAGAGAGATAGAGAAGTAGAGAGAAGAGAGATAAAGAAAGAGAGAAGGAGAGAGATAGATATAAAGTAAGAAAAAGAGAAAGCAAGGGAAAGAGAGGGAGAGAGAGAAATAGAAAGGAAGAAAGAGTAAGAGTGAGAGAAAGATTTAGAGAAAAAAGAAGAGAGAAAGAGAGGAGAGCGAAGAGAGAAAGGAGAGAAGGAAATAATGAAAGAGAGGAGAGAGAAATAGAGATTAAGAAAGAGGGAGAGAGAGAGAAAGAAGAAGAGAGGGGAGACTGCTCTATATACTGTACACTCTGGTCTATAAATTGTACACACTGCTGTATATACTTTACACACTGCTCTATATACTGTACACACTGCTGTATGTACTGTACACACTGGCTCTATATACTGTGCACACTGCTGTATATACTGTACACTCTGCTCTATATACTGTGTACTCTGCTGTATATACTGTACACTCTGCTGTATATACTGTACCCTCTCCTCTAGTATCAGTGACACTTATTACACTGCTGATCTGGGCTGTGCAGATGTGATGTTGTGCACTATATATACTATGTACAGCTGTGTTCTCTGTGTAGACGCTGGATTTTGTGTCTCCGCTTTTCTCCCAATATTCCCCTTTTACACAATAGTGGGGGTCACATAAATCCATTAATATTTCAGTTTTCTCCCCGGAGATGTTTATGTGTTTGGTTGGGGAGTCGCAGTGTGCAGCTGTCGCCTCATCAGAGCTCTTCGCACCATGACAGGCCGCAGCGGTCACAGCTTCACACTGGGTAAGACACGATATCAGGCAGGTGATTGCAATCAGCCACCGATGTGGATCATCTACTGGTGTGGAACACGTGTCCCCCCAATCCTCTGCACATACGGGGTACAGTGACACCACAGGTCAGGGAGGTGGCAGTCAGCGGAGGCCGTCGCCTGTGTTACCCTTCTGGGTTGTCAGCAGCTCCAGCTCGTCCCCACATCGTACAATCAGCTTCCTGTGCGATAGACATAGGAGTAAAGATCCCTGTGATGGTGACAGGAGCCGGGAATAGGAGGAACGAGCTCCCGCAGCAGATTTATCTCCCCGGATACACAGTGATGTGCAGATCGGGAGGACGGCGGCGATGATCCCGGGATTTCCTCTCCGCTCTTTCCCGGCATCTCTGCTAGTGACGGCTACAAATGGCCGGTGGAGATGTTGGAGAAGGGGAGGCGACGGAGGAATCGCGCTCTGCTGTCCGGTGTTAGCCGGTAAAGGGCTTTTATCCCGGGCAGGGAAGCACAAGGGGAGAGCGGAGCTTCACTCGGACTCAGCTGGGAGGGGGCGGGGCCTGTGTCCAGTGTCAGCCAATAGAAGCTCAGGACGGTGCTGCTCAGCAGCCAATCAGTGCGCAGTAAGCCTGTACATATAACAGGCGCCTCCAGCTCCGGCCTCAGTGTTTTCCTTCCTATCAGGAAATATTTTCATTTTGTTTCCGCAGCACATGATGGCAGAGACCGCGCCAGCCGCCGCTCCCCCTCCCGCAGAACCGGCCGCCAAATCCAAGAAGCAGCCGAAGAAATCTGCTGCCAAGAAGAGCAATAAACCCTCCGGCCCCAGCGTCTCCGAGCTGATCGTGAAAGCCGTGTCCGCCTCCAAGGAGCGCAGCGGGGTGTCTCTGGCCGCCCTGAAGAAGGCTCTGTCTGCTGTAGGATACGATGTAGAGAAGAACAACAGCCGCCTGAAGCTGGCCGTCAAGGCTCTGGTCACCAAGGGCGCCCTCCTCCAGGTGAAAGGCAGCGGCGCCTCCGGGTCCTTCAAGCTGAACAAGAAGCAGGAGACGAAGGACAAAGTGGCCAAGACGAAGCCAGAAGCTGCGGCCAAACCTAAGAAACCCGCTGCTGCCAAGAAAGCCGCCAAATCTCCGAAGAAGCCCAAGAAGGCTCCGACTGCGGCCAAGAAGAGCCCGAAAACGGCCAAGAAGCCCGCAGCGGCCAAGAAAGCGGCCAAGAGTCCCAAGAAGCCGAAAGCCGCTCCCAAGCCCAAGAAGGTGACGAAGAGTCCGGCTAAGAAGGCGGCCAAACCCGCCAAGAGTCCGGCTAAGAAGGCTGCGAAAGCCAAGAAGCCCGCGGCTAAGAAATAAGCTGCAGCCCCTGTTCTGTTACCACAAAGGCTCTTATAAGAGCCACCACCTCCTCCCCGCAGAGCTGTATGATCAGTGCCACCACCTCCTCCCCGCAGAGCTGTATCATCAGTGCCACCACCTCCTCCCCGCAGAGCTGTATGATCAGTGCCACCACCTCCTCCCCGCAGAGCTGTATGATCAGTGCCACCACTTCCTCCCTGCAGAGCTGTATGATCAGAGAAATCACCTCCTCCCCGCAGAGCTGTATGATCAGTGCCACCACCTCCTCCCCGCAGAGCTGTATGATCAGTGCCACCACCTCCTCCCCGCAGAGCTGTATGATCAGTGCCACCACCTCCTCCCCGCAGAGCTGTATGATCAGTGCCACCACCTCCTCCCTGCAGAGCTGTATGATCAGAGAAATCACCTCCTCCCCGCACAGCTGTATGATCAGTACCACCACCTCCTCCCTGCAGAGCTGTATGATCAGAGAAATCACCTCCTCCCCGCAGAGCTGTATAATCAGTGCCACCACCTCCTCCCCGCAGAGCTGTATGATCAGTGCCACCACCTCCTCCCTGCAGAGCTGTATGATCAGAGAAATCACCTCCTCCCCGCACAGCTGTATGATCAGTACCACCACCTCCTCCCCGCAGAGCTGTATGATCAGAGCCACCACCTCCTCCCCGCAGAGCTGTATGATCAGTGCCACCACCTCCTCCCCGCACAGCTGTATGATCAGTGCCACCAACTCCTCCCCGCAGAGCTGCATGATCAGAGCCACCACCTCCTCCCCGCAGAGCTGTATGATCAGAGCCACCACCTCCTCCCCGCAGAGCTGTATGATCAGTGCCACCACCTCCTCCCCGCAGAGCTGTATCATCAGTGCCACCACCTACTCCTCCCTGCAGAGCTGTATGATCAGAGAAATCACCTCCACCCCGCAGAGCTGTATGATCAGTGCCACCACCTCCTCCCCGCAGAGCTGTATCATCAGTGCCACCACCTTCTCCTCCCTGCAGAGCTGTATGATCAGAGAAATCACCTCCACCCCGCAGAGCTGTATGATCAGTGCCACCACCTTCTCCCCCGCAGAGCTGTATGATCAGAGCCACCACTTCCTCCCCGCAGAGCTGTATAATCAGTGCCACCACCTCCACCCCGCAGAGCTGTATGATCAGAGAAATCACCTCCACCCCGCAGAGCTGTATGATCAGAGCCACCACCTCCTCCCCGCAGAGCTGTATGATCAGAGCCACTACCCTCTCCCCGCAGAGCTGTATAATCAGTGCCACCACCTCCTCCCCGCAGAGCTGTATGATCAGTGCCACCACCTCCTCCCCGCAGAGCTGTATGATCAGTGCCACCACCTCCTCCCCGCAGAGCTGTATGATCAGTGCCACCTCCTCCTCCCCGCAGAGCTGTATGATCAGAGCCACCTCCTCCTCCCCGCAGAGCTGTATGATCAGTGCCACCACCTCCTCCCCGCAGAGCTGTATGATCAGTGCCACCACCTCCTCCCCGCAGAGCTGTATGATCAGTGCCACCACCTCCTCCCCGCAGAGCTGTATGATCAGTGCCACCTCCTCCTCCCCGCAGATCTGTATGATCAGAGCCACCACCTTCTCCCCGCAGAGCTGTATGATCAGAGACACCACCTCCTCCCTGCAGAGCTGTATGATCAGAGAAATCACCTCCTCCCCGCACAGCTGTATGATCAGTACCACCACCTCCTCCCCGCAGAGCTGTGTGATCAGAGCCACCACCTCCTCCCCGCAGAGCTGTATGATCAGTACCACCACCTCCTCCCCGCAGAGCTGTATGATCAGTGCCACCACCTCCTCCCCGCAGAGCTGCATGATCAGAGCCACCACCTCCTCTCCGCAGAGCTGTATGATCAGAGCCACCACCTCCTCCCTGCAGAGCTGTATGATCAGAGAAATCACCTCCTCCCCGGAGAGCCGTATGATCAGTGCCACCACCTTCTCCCCGCAGAGCTGTATGATCAGAGCCACCACATTCTCCCCACAGAGCTGTAGGATCAGAGCCATCACCTCCTCCCCGCAGAGCTGTATGATCAGTGCCACCACCCTCTCCCCGCAGAGCTGTATGATCAGAGCCACCACCTACTCCCCTCAGACCTGTATGATCAGAGCCATAACCTCCTCCTCCCTGCAGAGCTGTATGATCAGAGAAATCACCTCCTCCCCGGAGAGCTGTATGATCAGTGCCACCACCTCCTCCCCGCAGAGCTGTACGATCAGTGCCACCACCTCCTCCCCGCAGAGCTGTATGATCAGTGCCACCACCTCCTCCCCGCAGAGCTGTATGATCAGTGCCACCACTTCCTCCCCGCAGAGCTGTATGATCAGTGCCACCACCTCCTCCCCGCAGAGCTGTATGATCAGTGCCACCTCCTCCTCCCCGCAGAGCTGTATGATCAGTGCCACCACCTCCTCCCCGCAGAGCTGTATGATCAGTGCCACCACCTCCTCCCCGCAGAGCTGTATGATCAGTGCCACCTCCTCCTCCCCGCAGAGCTGTATGATCAGTGCCACCACCTCCTCCCCGCAGAGCTGTATGATCAGTGCCACCACCTCCTCCCCGCAGAGCTGTATGATCAGTGCCACCACCTCCTCCCCGCAGAGCTGTATGATCAGTGCCACCTCCTCCTCCCCGCAGAGCTGTATGATCAGAGCCACCACCTCCTCCCTGCAGAGCTGTATGATCAGAGAAATCACATCCTCCCCGCACAGCTGTATGATCAGTACCACCACCTCCTCCCCGCAGAGCTGTATGATCAGAGCCACCACCTCCTCCCCGCAGAGCTGTATAATCAGTGCCACCACCTCCTCCCCGCAGAGCTGTATGATCAGTGCCACCACCTCCTCCCCGCAGAGCTGTATCATCAGTGCCACCACCTCCTCCCCGCAGAGCTGTATGATCAGTGCCACCACCTCCTCCCCGCAGAGCTGTATGATCAGTGCCACCTCCTCCTCCCCGCAGAGCTGTATGATCAGAGCCACCACCTCCTCCCCGCAGAGCTGTATGATCAGAGCCACCATCTCCTCCCCGCAGAGCTGTATGATCAGTGCCACCTCCTCCTCCCCGCAGAGCTGTATGATCAGAGCCACCACCTCCTCCCCGCAGAGATGTATGATCAGAGCCACCACCTCCTCCCTGCAGAGCTGTATGATCAGAGAAATCACATCCTCCCCGCAGAGCTGTATGATCAGTGCCACCACCTCCTCCCCGCAGAGCTGTATGATCAGTGCCACCACCTCCTCCCCGCAGAGCTGTATGATCAGTGCCACCACCTCCTCCCCGCAGAGCTGTATGATCAGTGCCACCACCTCCTCCCTGCAGAGCTGTATGATCAGAGAAATCACCTCCTCCCCGCACAGCTGTATGATCAGTACCACCACCTCCTCCCTGCAGAGCTGTATGATCAGAGAAATCACCTCCTCCCCGCAGAGCTGTATGATCAGTGCCACCACCTCCTCCCCGCAGAGCTGTATGATCAGTGCCACCACCTCCTCCCCGCAGAGCTGTATGATCAGTGCCACCTCCTCCTCCCCGCAGAGCTGTATGATCAGTGCCACCACCTCCTCCCCGCAGAGCTGTATGATCAGTGCCACCACCTCCTCCCCGCAGAGCTGTATGATCAGTGCCACCACCTCCTCCCCGCAGAGCTGTATGATCAGTGCCACCTCCTCCTCCCCGCAGAGCTGTATGATCAGAGCCACCACCTCTTCCCTGCAGAGCTGTATGATCAGAGAAATCACCTCCTCCCCGCACAGCTGTATGATCAGTACCACCACCTCCTCCCCGCAGAGCTGTATGATCAGAGCCACCACCTCCTCCCCGCAGAGCTGTATGATCAGTGCCACCACCTCCTCCCCGCACAGCTGTATGATCAGTGCCACCAACTCCTCCCCGCAGAGCTGCATGATCAGAGCCACCACCTCCTCCCCGCAGAGCTGTATGATCAGAGCCACCACCTCCTCCCCGCAGAGCTGTATGATCAGTGCCACCACCTCCTCCCCGCAGAGCTGTATCATCAGTGCCACCACCTACTCCTCCCTGCAGAGCTGTATGATCAGAGAAATCACCTCCACCCCGCAGAGCTGTATGATCAGTGCCACCACCTCCTCCCCGCAGAGCTGTATCATCAGTGCCACCACCTTCTCCTCCCTGCAGAGCTGTATGATCAGAGAAATCACCTCCACCCCGCAGAGCTGTATGATCAGTGCCACCACCTTCTCCCCCGCAGAGCTGTATGATCAGAGCCACCACTTCCTCCCCGCAGAGCTGTATAATCAGTGCCACCACCTCCACCCCGCAGAGCTGTATGATCAGAGAAATCACCTCCACCCCGCAGAGCTGTATGATCAGAGCCACCACCTCCTCCCCGCAGAGCTGTATGATCAGAGCCACCACCCTCTCCCCGCAGAGCTGTATAATCAGTGCCACCACCTCCTCCCCGCAGAGCTGTATGATCAGTGCCACCACCTCCTCCCCGCAGAGCTGTATGATCAGTGCCACCACCTCCTCCCCGCAGAGCTGTATGATCAGTGCCACCTCCTCCTCCCCGCAGAGCTGTATGATCAGAGCCACCTCCTCCTCCCCGCAGAGCTGTATGATCAGTGCCACCACCTCCTCCCCGCAGAGCTGTATGATCAGTGCCACCACCTCCTCCCCGCAGAGCTGTATGATCAGTGCCAGCACCTCCTCCCCGCAGAGCTGTATGATCAGTGCCACCTCCTCCTCCCCGCAGAGCTGTATGATCAGAGCCACCACCTCCTCCCCGCAGAGCTGTATGATCAGAGACACCACCTCCTCCCTGCAGAGCTGTATGATCAGAGAAATCACCTCCTCCCCGCACAGCTGTATGATCAGTACCACCACCTCCTCCCCGCAGAGCTGTATGATCAGAGCCACCACCTCCTCCCCGCAGAGCTGTATGATCAGTACCACCACCTCCTCCCCGCAGAGCTGTATGATCAGTGCCACCACCTCCTCCCCGCAGAGCTGCATGATCAGAGCCACCACCTCCTCTCCGCAGAGCTGTATGATCAGAGCCACCACCTCCTCCCTGCAGAGCTGTATGATCAGAGAAATCACCTCCTCCCCGGAGAGCCGTATGATCAGTGCCACCACCTTCTCCCCGCAGAGCTGTATGATCAGAGCCACCACATTCTCCCCGCAGAGCTGTAGGATCAGAGCCATCACCTCCTCCCCGCAGAGCTGTATGATCAGTGCCACCACCCTCTCCCCGCAGAGCTGTATGATCAGAGCCACCAACTACTCCCCTCAGACCTGTATGATCAGAGCCATAACCTCCTCCTCCCTGCAGAGCTGTATGATCAGAGAAATCACCTCCTCCCCGGAGAGCTGTATGATCAGTGCCAACACCTTCTCCCCGCAGAGCTGTATGATCAGTGCCACCACCTCCTCCCTGCAGAGCTGTATGATCAGTGCCACCACCTCCTCCCCGCAGAGCTGTACGATCAGTGCCACCACCTCCTCCCCGCAGAGCTGTATGATCAGTGCCACCACCTCCTCCCCGCAGAGCTGTATGATCAGTGCCACCACCTCCTCCCCGCAGAGCTGTATGATCAGTGCCACCACCTCCTCCCCGCAGAGCTGTATGATCAGTGCCACCTCCTCCTCCCCGCAGAGCTGTATGATCAGTGCCACCACCTCCTCCCCGCAGAGCTGTATGATCAGTGCCACCACCTCCTCCCCGCAGAGCTGTATGATCAGTGCCACCTCCTCCTCCCCGCAGAGCTGTATGATCAGTGCCACCACCTCCTCCCCGCAGAGCTGTATGATCAGTGCCACCACCTCCTCCCCGCAGAGCTGTATGATCAGTGCCACCACCTCCTCCCCGCAGAGCTGTATGATCAGTGCCACCTCCTCCTCCCCACAGAGCTGTATGATCAGAGCCACCACCTCCTCCCTGCAGAGCTGTATGATCAGAGAAATCACATCCTCCCCGCACAGCTGTATGATCAGTACCACCACCTCCTCCCCGCAGAGCTGTATGATCAGAGCCACCACCTCCTCCCCGCAGAGCTGTATGATCAGTGCCTCCACCTCCTCCCCGCACAGCTGTATGATCAGTGCCACCACCTCCTCCCCGCAGAGCTGCATGATCAGAGCCACCACCTCCTCCCCGCAGAGCTGTATGATCAGAGCCACCACCTCCTCCCCGCAGAGCTGTATGATCAGTGCCACCACCTCCTCCCCGCAGAGCTGTATCATCAGTGCCACCACCTACTCCTCCCTGCAGAGCTGTATGATCAGAGAAATCACCTGCACCCCGCAGAGCTGTATGATCAGTGCCACCACCTCCTCCCCGCAGAGCTGTATCATCAGTGCCACCACCTACTCCTCCCTGCAGAGCTGTATGATCAGAGAAATCACCTCCACCCCGCAGAGCTGTATGATCAGTGCCACCACCTTCTCCCCCGCAGAGCTGTATGATCAGAGCCACCACTTCCTCCCCGCAGAGCTGTATAATCAGTGCCACCACCTCCACCCCGCAGAGCTGTATGATCAGAGAAATCACCTCCACCCCGCAGAGCTGTATGATCAGAGCCACCACCTCCTCCCCGCAGAGCTGTATGATCAGAGCCACCACCCTCTCCCCGCAGAGCTGTATAATCAGTGCCACCACCTCCTCCCCGCAGAGATGTATGATCAGTGCCACCACCTCCTCCCCGCAGAGCTGTATCATCAGTGCCACCACCTCCTCCCCGCAGAGCTGTATGATCAGTGCCACCACCTCCTCCCCGCAGAGCTGTATGATCAGTGCCACCACTTCCTCCCCGCAGAGCTGTATCATCAGTGCCACCACCTCCTTCCCGCAGAGCTGTATGATCAGTGCCACCTCCTCCTCCCCGCAGAGCTGTATGATCAGAGCCACCACCTCCTCCCCGCAGAGCTGTATGATCAGAGCCACCATCTCCTCCCCGCAGAGCTGTATGATCAGTGCCACCTCCTCCTCCCCGCAGAGCTGTATGATCAGAGCCACCACCTCCTCCCCGCAGAGATGTATGATCAGAGCCACCACCTCCTCCCTGCAGAGCTGTATGATCAGAGAAATCACCTCCTCCCCGCAGAGCTGTATGATCAGTGCCACCACCTCCTCCCCGCAGAGCTGTATGATCAGTGCCACCACCTCCTCCCCGCAGAGCTGTATGATCAGTGCCACCACCTCCTCCCCGCAGAGCTGTATGATCAGTGCCACCACCTCCTCCCTGCAGAGCTGTATGATCAGAGAAATCACCTCCTCCCCGCACAGCTGTATGATCAGTACCACCACCTCCTCCCTGCAGAGCTGTATGATCAGAGAAATCACCTCCTCCCCGCAGAGCTGTATGATCAGTGCCACCACCTCCTCCCCGCAGAGCTGTATGATCAGTGCCACCACCTCCTCCCCGCAGAGCTGTATGATCAGTGCCACCTCCTCCTCCCCGCAGAGCTGTATGATCAGTGCCACCACCTCCTCCCCGCAGAGCTGTATGATCAGTGCCACCACCTCCTCCCCGCAGAGCTGTATGATCAGTGCCACCACCTCCTCCCCGCAGAGCTGTATGATCAGTGCCACCTCCTCCTCCCCGCAGAGCTGTATGATCAGAGCCACCACCTCTTCCCTGCAGAGCTGTATGATCAGAGAAATCACCTCCTCCCCGCACAGCTGTATGATCAGTACCACCACCTCCTCCCCGCAGAGCTGTATGATCAGAGCCACCACCTCCTCCCCGCAGAGCTGTATGATCAGTGCCACCACCTCCTCCCCGCACAGCTGTATGATCAGTGCCACCAACTCCTCCCCGCAGAGCTGCATGATCAGAGCCACCACCTCCTCCCCGCAGAGCTGTATGATCAGAGCCACCACCTCCTCCCCGCAGAGCTGTATGATCAGTGCCACCACCTCCTCCCCGCAGAGCTGTATCATCAGTGCCACCACCTACTCCTCCCTGCAGAGCTGTATGATCAGAGAAATCACCTCCACCCCGCAGAGCTGTATGATCAGTGCCACCACCTCCTCCCCGCAGAGCTGTATCATCAGTGCCACCACCTTCTCCTCCCTGCAGAGCTGTATGATCAGAGAAATCACCTCCACCCCGCAGAGCTGTATGATCAGTGCCACCACCTTCTCCCCCGCAGAGCTGTATGATCAGAGCCACCACTTCCTCCCCGCAGAGCTGTATAATCAGTGCCACCACCTCCACCCCGCAGAGCTGTATGATCAGAGCCACCACCTCCTCCCCGCAGAGCTGTATGATCAGAGCCACCACCCTCTCCCCGCAGAGCTGTATAATCAGTGCCACCACCTCCTCCCCGCAGAGCTGTATGATCAGTGCCACCACCTCCTCCCCGCAGAGCTGTATGATCAGTGCCACCACCTCCTCCCCGCAGAGCTGTATGATCAGTGCCACCTCCTCCTCCCCGCAGAGCTGTATGATCAGAGCCACCTCCTCCTCCCCGCAGAGCTGTATGATCAGTGCCACCACCTCCTCCCCGCAGAGCTGTATGATCAGTGCCACCACCTCCTCCCCGCAGAGCTGTATGATCAGTGCCACCACCTCCTCCCCGCAGAGCTGTATGATCAGTGCCACCTCCTCCTCCCCGCAGAGCTGTATGATCAGAGCCACCACCTCCTCCCCGCAGAGCTGTATGATCAGAGACACCACCTCCTCCCTGCAGAGCTGTATGATCAGAGAAATCACCTCCTCCCCGCACAGCTGTATGATCAGTACCACCACCTCCTCCCCGCAGAGCTGTATGATCAGAGCCACCACCTCCTCCCCGCAGAGCTGTATGATCAGTACCACCACCTCCTCCCCGCAGAGCTGTATGATCAGTGCCACCACCTCCTCCCCGCAGAGCTGCATGATCAGAGCCATCACCTCCTCTCCGCAGAGCTGTATGATCAGAGCCACCAACTCCTCCCTGCAGAGCTGTATGATCAGAGAAATCACCTCCTCCCCGGAGAGCCGTATGATCAGTGCCACCACCTTCTCCCCGCAGAGCTGTATGATCAGAGCCACCACATTCTCCCCGCAGAGCTGTAGGATCAGAGCCATCACCTCCTCCCCGCAGAGCTGTATGATCAGTGCCACCACCCTCTCCCCGCAGAGCTGTATGATCAGAGCCACCACCTACTCCCCTCAGACCTGTATGATCAGAGCCATAACCTCCTCCTCCCTGCAGAGCTGTATGATCAGAGAAATCACCTCCTCCCCGGAGAGCTGTATGATCAGTGCCAACACCTTCTCCCCGCAGAGCTGTATGATCAGTGCCACCACCTCCTCCCTGCAGAGCTGTATGATCAGTGCCACCACCTCCTCCCCGCAGAGCTGTACGATCAGTGCCACCACCTCCTCCCCGCAGAGCTGTATGATCAGTGCCACCACCTCCTCCCCGCAGAGCTGTATGATCAGTGCCACCACCTCCTCCCCGCAGAGCTGTATGATCAGTGCCACCACCTCCTCCCCGCAGAGCTGTATGATCAGTGCCACCTCCTCCTCCCCGCAGAGCTGTATGATCAGTGCCACCACCTCCTCCCCGCAGAGCTGTATGATCAGTGCCACCACCTCCTCCCCGCAGAGCTGTATGATCAGTGCCACCTCCTCCTCCCCGCAGAGCTGTATGATCAGTGCCACCACCTCCTCCCCGCAGAGCTGTATGATCAGTGCCACCACCTCCTCCCCGCAGAGCTGTATGATCAGTGCCACCACCTCCTCCCCGCAGAGCTGTATGATCAGTGCCACCTCCTCCTCCCCGCAGAGCTGTATGATCAGAGCCACCACCTCCTCCCTGCAGAGCTGTATGATCAGAGAAATCACATCCTCCCCGCACAGCTGTATGATCAGTACCACCACCTCCTCCCCGCAGAGCTGTATGATCAGAGCCACCACCTCCTCCCCGCAGAGCTGTATGATCAGTGCCTCCACCTCCTCCCCGCACAGCTGTATGATCAGTGCCACCACCTCCTCCCCGCAGAGCTGCATGATCAGAGCCACCACCTCCTCCCCGCAGAGCTGTATGATCAGAGCCACCACCTCCTCCCCGCAGAGCTGTATGATCAGTGCCCCCACCTCCTCCCCGCAGAGCTGTATCATCAGTGCCACCACCTACTCCTCCCTGCAGAGCTGTATGATCAGAGAAATCACCTCCACCCCGCAGAGCTGTATGATCAGTGCCACCACCTCCTCCCCGCAGAGCTGTATCATCAGTGCCACCACCTACTCCTCCCTGCAGAGCTGTATGATCAGAGAAATCACCTCCACCCCGCAGAGCTGTATGATCAGTGCCACCACCTTCTCCCCCGCAGAGCTGTATGATCAGAGCCACCACTTCCTCCCCGCAGAGCTGTATAATCAGTGCCACCACCTCCACCCCGCAGAGCTGTATGATCAGAGAAATCACCTCCACCCCGCAGAGCTGTATGATCAGAGCCACCACCTCCTCCCCGCAGAGCTGTATGATCAGAGCCACCACCCTCTCCCCGCAGAGCTGTATAATCAGTGCCACCACCTCCTCCCCGCAGAGCTGTATGATCAGTGCCACCACCCTCTCCCCGCAGAGCTGTATAATCAGTGCCACCACCTCCTCCCCGCAGAGCTGTATGATCAGTGCCACCACCTCCTCCCCGCAGAGCTGTACGATCAGTGCCACCACCTCCTCCCCGCAGAGCTGTATGATCAGTGCCACCACCTCCTCCCCGCAGAGCTGTATGATCAGTGCCACCACCTCCTCCCCGCAGATCTGTATGATCAGTGCCACCACCTCCTCCCCGCAGAGCTGTATGATCAGTGCCACCTCCTCCTCCCCGCAGAGCTGTATGATCAGTGCCACCACCTCCTCCCCGCAGAGCTGTATGATCAGTGCCACCACCTCCTCCCCGCAGAGCTGTATGATCAGTGCCACCACCTCCTCCCCGCAGAGCTGTATGATCAGTGCCACCTCCTCCTCCCCGCAGAGCTGTATGATCAGAGCCACCACCTCCTCCCTGCAGAGCTGTATGATCAGAGCCACCACCTCCTCCCCGCAGAGCTGTATGATCAGTGCCACCACCTCCTCCAGCCACCACCTCCTCCCCGCAGAGCTGTATGATCAGTGCCACCACCTCCTCCCCGCACAGCTGTATGATCAGTGCCACCACCTCCTCCCCGCAGAGCTGCATGATCAGAGCCACCACCTCCTCCCCGCAGAGCTGTATGATCAGAGCCACCACCTCCTCCCCGCAGAGCTGTATGATCAGTGCCACCACCTCCTCCCCGCAGAGCTGTATCATCAGTGCCACCACCTACTCCTCCCTGCAGAGCTGTATGATCAGAGAAATCACCTCCACCCCGCAGAGCTGTATGATCAGTGCCACCACCTCCTCCCCGCAGAGCTGTATCATCAGTGCCACCACCTACTCCTCCCTGCAGAGCTGTATGATCAGAGAAATCACCTCCACCCCGCAGAGCTGTATGATCAGTGCCACCACCTTCTCCCCCGCAGAGCTGTATGATCAGAGCCACCACTTCCTCCCCGCAGAGCTGTATAATCAGTGCCACCACCTCCACCCCGCAGAGCTGTATGATCAGAGAAATCACCTCCACCCCGCAGAGCTGTATGATCAGAGCCACCACCTCCTCCCCGCAGAGCTGTATGATCAGAGCCACCACCCTCTCCCCGCAGAGCTGTATAATCAGTGCCACCACCTCCTCCCCGCAGAGCTGTATGAACAGTGCCACCACCTCCTCCCCGCAGAGCTGTATGATCAGTGCCAACACCTCCTCCCCGCAGAGCTGTATGATCAGTGCCACCTCCTCCTCCCCGCAGAGCTGTATGATCAGAGAAATCACCTCCACCCCGCAGAGCTGTATGATCAGTGCCACCACCTCCTCCCCGCAGAGCTGTATCATCAGTGCCACCACCTACTCCTCCCTGCAGAGCTGTATGATCAGAGAAATCACCTCCACCCCGCAGAGCTGTATGATCAGTGCCACCACCTTCTCCCCCGCAGAGCTGTATGATCAGAGCCACCACTTCCTCCCCGCAGAGCTGTATAATCAGTGCCACCACCTCCACCCCGCAGAGCTGTATGATCAGAGCCATCACCTCCTCCCCGCAGAGCTGTATGATCAGAGCCACCACCCTCTCCCCGCAGAGCTGTATAATCAGTGCCACCACCTCCTCCCCGCAGAGCTGTATGATCAGTGCCACCACCTCCTCCCCGCAGAGCTGTATGATCAGTGCCACCACCTCCTCCCCGCAGAGCTGTATGATCAGTGCCACCTCCTCCTCCCCGCAGAGCTGTATGATCAGAGCCACCTCCTCCTCCCCGCAGAGCTGTATGATCAGTGCCACCACCAGAAGAGGGGACGGGAAGAAAAACATTAGACTCGAACAAAGACGACCCAGGAAAACATACTCAGAAGGGAGGTAAGAACATTTCTAAAACAATCCACAGTGAGGAGATTGGAACAAAACAAAATCCTCTAAACTGCATGCTCGCAAACGCCAGAAGCCTGACAAACAAGATGGAAGAACTAGAAGCAGAAATATCTACAGGTAACTTTGACATAGTGGGAATAACCGAGACATGGTTAGATGAAAGCTATGACTGGGCAGTTAACTTACAGGGTTACAGTCTGTTTAGAAAGGATCGTAAAAATCGGAGAGGAGGAGGGGTTTGTCTTTATGTAAAGTCTTGTCTAAAGTCCACTTTAAGGGAGGATATTAGCGAAGGGAATGAGGATGTCGAGTCCATATGGGTCGAAATTCATGGAGGGAAAAATGGTAACAAAATTCTCATTGGGGTCTGTTACAAACCCCCAAATATAACAGAAACCATGGAAAGTCTACTTCTAAAGCAGATAGATGAAGCTGCAACCCATAATGAGGTCCTGGTTATGGGGGACTTTAACTACCCGGATATTAACTGGGAAACAGAAACCTGTGAAACCCATAAAGGCAACAGGTTTCTGCTAATAACCAAGAAAAATTATCTTTCACAATTGGTGCAAAATCCAACCAGAGGAGCAGCACTTTTAGACCTAATACTATCTAATAGACCTGACAGAATAACAAATCTGCAGGTGGTCGGGCATCTAGGAAATAGCGACCACAATATTGTGCAGTTTCACCTGTCTTTCACTAGGGGGACTTGTCAGGGAGTCACAAAAACACTGAACTTTAGGAAGGCAAAGTTTGAACAGCTTAGAGATGCCCTTAATCTGGTAGACTGGGACAATATCCTCAGAAATGAGAATACAGATAATAAATGGGAAATGTTTAAGAACATCCTAAATAGGCAGTGTAAGCGGTTTATACCTTGTGGGAATAAAAGGACTAGAAATAGGAAAAACCCAATGTGGCTAAACAAAGAAGTAAGACAGGCAATTAACAGTAAAAAGAAAGCATTTGCACTACTAAAGCAGGATGGCACCATTGAAGCTCTACAAAACTATAGGGAGAAAAATACTTTATTTAAAAAACTAATTAAAGCTGCCAAAAAGGAAACAGAGAAGCACATTGCTAAGGAGAGTAAAACTAATCCCAAACTGTTCTTCAACTATATCAATAGTAAAAGAATAAAAACTGAAAATGTAGGCCCCTTAAAAAATAGTGAGGAAAGAATGGTTGTAGATGACGAGGAAAAAGCTAACATATTAAACACCTTCTTCTCCACGGTATTCACGGTGGAAAATGAAATGCTAGGTGAAATCCCAAGAAACAATGAAAACCCTATATTAAGAGTCACCAATCTAACCCAAGAAGAGGTGCGAAACCGGCTAAATAAGATTAAAATAGATAAATCTCCAGGTCCGGATGGCATACACCCACGAGTACTAAGAGAACTAAGTAATGTAATAGATAAACCATTATTTCTTATTTTTAGTGACTCTATAGCGACAGGGTCTGTTCCGCAGGACTGGCGCATAGCAAATGTGGTGCCAATATTCAAAAAGGGCTCTAAAAGTGAACCTGGAAATTATAGGCCAGTAAGTCTAACCTCTATTGTTGGTAAAATATTTGAAGGGTTTCTGAGGGATGTTATTCTGGATTATCTCAATGAGAATAACTGTTTAACTCCATATCAGCATGGGTTTATGAGAACTCGCTCCTGTCAAACCAATCTAATCAGTTTTTATGAAGAGGTAAGCTATAGACTGGACCACGGTGAGTCATTGGACGTGGTATATCTCGATTTTTCCAAAGCGTTTGATACCGTGCCGCACAAGAGGTTGGTACACAAAATGAGAATGCTTGGTCTGGGGGAAAATGTGTGTAAATGGGTTAGTAACTGGCTTAGTGATAGAAAGCAGAGGGTGGTTATAAATGGTATAGTCTCTAACTGGGTCGCTGTGACCAGTGGGGTACCGCAGGGGTCAGTATTGGGACCTGTTCTCTTCAACATATTCATTAATGATCTGGTAGAAGGTTTACACAGTAAAATATCGATATTTGCAGATGATACAAAACTATGTAAAGCAGTTAATACAAGAGAAGATAGTATTCTGCTACAGATGGATCTGGATAAGTTGGAAACTTGGGCTGAAAGGTGGCAGATGAGGTTTAACAATGATAAATGTAAGGTTATACACATGGGAAGAGGGAATCAATATCACCATTACACACTGAACGGGAAACCACTGGGTAAATCTGACAGGGAGAAGGACTTGGGGATCCTAGTTAATGATAAACTTACCTGGAGCAGCCAGTGCCAGGCAGCAGCTGCCAAGGCAAACAGGATCATGGGGTGCATTAAAAGAGGTCTGGATACACATGATGAGAGCATTATACTGCCTCTGTACAAATCCCTAGTTAGACCGCACATGGAGTACTGTGTCCAGTTTTGGGCACCGGTGCTCAGGAAGGATATAATGGAACTAGAGAGAGTACAAAGGATGGCAACAAAATTAATAAAGGGGATGGGAGAACTACAATACCCAGATAGATTAGCGAAATTAGGATTATTTAGTCTAGAAAAAAGACGACTGAGGGGTGATCTAATAACCATGTATAAGTATATAAGGGGACAATACAAATATCTCGCTGAGGATCTGTTTATACCAAGGAAGGTGACGGGCACAAGGGGGCATTATTTGCGTCTGGAGGAGAGAAGGTTTTTCCACCAACATAGAAGAGGATTCTTTACTGTTAGGGCAGTGAGAATCTGGAATTGCTTGCCTGAGGAGGTGGTGATGGCGAACACAGTCGAGGGGTTCAAGAGAGGCCTGGATGTCTTCCTGGAGCAGAACAATATTGTATCATACAATTATTAGGTTCTGTAGAAGGACGTAGATCTGGGTATTTATTATGATGGAATATAGGCTGAACTGGATGGACAAATGTCTTTTTTTGGCCTTACTAACTATGTTACTATGTTACTATGTTACCTCCTCCCCGCAGAGCTGTATGATCAGTGCCACCACCTCCTCCCCGCAGAGCTGTATGATCAGTGCCACCTCCTCCTCCCCGCAGAGCTGTATGATCAGAGCCACCACCTCCTCCCCGCAGAGCTGTATGATCAGAGCCACCACCTCCTCCCTGCAGAGCTGTATGATCAGAGAAATCACCTCCTCCCCGCACAGCTGTATGATCAGTACCACCACCTCCTCCCCGCAGAGCTGTATGATCAGAGCCACCACCTCCTCCCCGCAGAGCTGTATGATCAGTGCCACCACCTCCTCCCCGCAGAGCTGTATGATCAGTGCCACCTCCTCCTCCCCGCAGAGCTGTATGATCAGAGAAATCACCTCCACCCCGCAGAGCTGTATGATCAGTGCCACCACCTCCTCCCCGCAGAGCTGTATCATCAGTGCCACCACCTACTCCTCCCTGCAGAGCTGTATGATCAGAGAAATCACCTCCACCCCGCAGAGCTGTATGATCAGTGCCACCACCTTCTCCCCCGCAGAGCTGTATGATCAGAGCCACCACTTCCTCCCCGCAGAGCTGTATAATCAGTGCCACCACCTCCACCCCGCAGAGCTGTATGATCAGAGAAATCACCTCCACCCCGCAGAGCTGTATGATCAGAGCCACCACCTCCTCCCCGCAGAGCTGTATGATCAGAGCCACCACCCTCTCCCCGCAGAGCTGTATAATCAGTGCCACCACCTCCTCCCCGCAGAGCTGTATGATCAGTGCCACCACCTCCTCCCCGCAGAGCTGTATGATCAGTGCCACCTCCTCCTCCCCGCAGAGCTGTATGATCAGAGCCACCTCCTCCTCCCCGCAGAGCTGTATGATCAGTGCCACCACCTCCTCCCCGCAGAGCTGTATGATCAGTGCCACCACCTCCTCCCCGCAGAGCTGTATGATCAGTGCCACCACCTCCTACCCGCAGAGCTGTATGATCAGTGCCACCTCCTCCTCCCCGCAGAGCTGTATGATCAGAGCCACCACCTCCTCCCCGCAGAGCTGTATGATCAGAGCCACCACCTCCTCCCTGCAGAGCTGTATGATCAGAGAAATCACCTCTTCCCCGCACAGCTGTATGATCAGTACCACCACCTCCTCCCCGCAGAGCTGTATGATCAGAGCCACCACCTCCTCCCCGCAGAGCTGTATGATCAGAGCCACCACCTCCTCCCTGCAGAGCTGTATGATCAGAGAAATCACCTCCTCCCCGCAGAGCTGTATGATCAGTGCCACCACCTCCTCCCCGCAGAGCTGTATGATCAGTGCCACCACCTCCTCCCCGCAGAGCTGTATGATCAGTGCCACCATCTCCTCCCCGCAGAGCTGTATGATCAGTGCCACCACCTCCTCCCTGCAGAGCTGTATGATCAGAGAAATCACCTCCTCCCCGCACAGCTGTATGATCAGTACCACCACCTCCTCCCCGCAGAGCTGTATGATCAGTGCCACCACCTCCTCCCCGCACAGCTGTATGATCAGTGCCACCACCTCCTCCCCGCACAGCTGTATGATCAGTGCCACCACCTCCTCCCCGCAGAGCTGCATGATCAGTGCCACCACCTCCTCCCCGCAGAGCTATATGATCAGTGCCACCATCTCCTCCCCGCAGAGCTGTATGATCAGTGCCACCACCTCCTCCCTGCAGAGCTGTATGATCAGAGAAATCACCTCCTCCCCGCACAGCTGTATGATCAGTACCACCTCCTCCCCGCAGAGCTGTATGATCAGTGCCACCACCTCCTCCCCGCAGAGCTGCATGATCAGAGCCACCACCTCCTCCCCGCAGAGCTGTATGATCAGAGCCACCACCTTCTCCCTGCAGAGCTGTATGATCAGAGAAATCACCTCCTCCCCGGAGAGCCGTATGATCAGTGCCACCACCTTCTCCCCGCAGAGCTGTATGATCAGAGCCACCACATTCTCCCCGCAGAGCTGTAGGATCAGAGCCATCACCTCCTCCCCGCAGAGCTGTATGATCAGTCCCACCACCCTCTCCCCGCAGAGCTGTATGATCAGAGCCACCACCTACTCCCCTCAGACCTGTATGATCAGAGCCATAACCTCCTCCTCCCTGCAGAGCTGTATGATCAGTGCCACCACCTCCTCCCCGCAGAGCTGTATGATCAGTGCCACCACCTCCTCCCCGCAGAGCTGTATGATCAGTGCCACCTCCTCCTCCCCGCAGAGCTGTATGATCAGAGCCACCACCTCCTCCCCGCAGAGCTGTATGATCAGAGCCACCACCTCCTCCCTGCAGAGCTGTATGATCAGAGAAATCACCTCCTCCCCGCACAGCTGTATGATCAGTACCACCACCTCCTCCCCGCAGAGCTGTATGATCAGAGCCACCACCTCCTCCCCGCAGAGCTGTATGATCAGAGCCACCACCTCCTCCCTGCAGAGCTGTATGATCAGAGAAATCACCTCCTCCCCGCAGAGCTGTATGATCAGTGCCACCACCTCCTCCCCGCAGAGCTGTATGATCAGTGCCACCACCTCCTCCCCGCAGAGCTGTATGATCAGTGCCACCACCTCCTCCCCGCAGAGCTGTATGATCAGTGCCACCACCTCCTCCCCGCAGAGCTGTATGATCAGTGCCACCTCCTCCTCCCCGCAGAGCTGCATGATCAGTGCCACCACCTCCTCCCCGCAGAGCTGTATGATCAGTGCCACCACCTCCTCCCCGCAGAGCTGTATGATCAGTGCCATCACCTCCTCCCCGCAGAGCTGTATGATCAGTGCCACCTCAACCTCCCCGCAGAGCTGTATGATCAGAGCCACCACCTCCTCCCTGCAGAGCTGTATGATCAGAGAAATCACCTCCTCCCCGCACAGCTGTATGATCAGTACCACCACCTCCTCCCCGCAGAGCTGTATGATCAGTGCCACCACCTCCTCCCCGCACAGCTGTATGATCAGTGCCACCACCTCCTCCCCGCAGAGCTGCATGATCAGAGCCACCACCTCCTCTCCGCAGAGCTGTATGATCAGAGCCACCACCTCCTCCCTGCAGAGCTGTATGATCAGAGAAATCACCTCCTCCCCGGAGAGCCGTATGATCAGTGCCACCACCTTCTCCCCGCAGAGCTGTATGATCAGTGCCACCACCTCCTCCACGCAGAGCTGTACGATCAGTGCCACCACCTCCTCCCCGCAGAGCTGTATGATCAGTGCCACCACTTCCTCCCCGCAGAGCTGTATGATCAGTGCCACCACCTCCTCCCCGCAGAGCTGTATGATCAGTGCCACCACCTCCTCCCCGCAGAGCTGTATGATCAGTGCCACCTCCTCCTCCCCGCAGAGCTGTATGATCAGTGCCACCACCTCCTCCCCGCAGAGCTGTATCATCAGTGCCACCACCTACTCCTCCCTGCAGAGCTGTCTGATCAGAGAAATCACCTCCACCCCGCAGAGCTGTATGATCAGTGCCACCACCTTCTCCCCCGCAGAGCTGTATGATCAGTGCCACCACCTCCTCCCCGCAGAGCTGTATGATCAGAGCCACCACCTCCTCCCTGCAGAGCTGTATGATCAGAGAAATCACCTCCTCCCCGCACAGCTGTATGATCAGTGCCACCACCTCCTCCCCGCAGAGCTGTATGATCAGTGCCACCACCTCCTCCCCGCACAGCTGTATGATCAGTGCCACCACCTCCTCCCCGCAGAGCTGCATGATCAGAGCCACCACCTCCTCCCCGCAGAGCTGTATGATCAGAGCCACCACCTCCTCCCTGCAGAGCTGTATGATCAGAGAAATCACCTCCTCCCCGGAGAGCCGTATGATCAGTGCCACCACCTTCTCCCCGCAGAGCTGTATGATCAGAGCCACCACATTCTCCCCGCAGAGCTGTAGGATCAGAGCCATCACCTCCTCCCCGCAGAGCTGTATGATCAGTGCCACCACCCTCTCCCCGCAGAGCTGTATGATCAGAGCCACCACCTACTCCCCTCAGACCTGTATGATCAGAGCCATAACCTCCTCCTCCCTGCAGAGCTGTATGATCAGAGAAATCACCTCCTCCCCGGAGAGCTGTATGATCAGTGCCAACACCTTCTCCCCGCAGAGCTGTATGATCAGTGCCACCACCTCCTCCCTGCAGAGCTGTATGATCAGTGCCACCACCTCCTCCCCGCAGAGCTGTACGATCAGTGCCACCACCTCCTCCCCGCAGAGCTGTATGATCAGTGCCACCACCTCCTCCCCGCAGAGCTGTATGATCAGTGCCACCACCTCCTCCCCGCAGAGCTGTATGATCAGTGCCACCACCTCCTCCCCGCAGAGCTGTATGATCAGTGCCACCTCCTCCTCCCCGCAGAGCTGTATGATCAGTGCCACCACCTCCTCCCCGCAGAGCTGTATGATCAGTGCCACCACCTCCTCCCCGCAGAGCTGTATGATCAGTGCCACCACCTCCTACCCGCAGAGCTGTATGATCAGTGCCACCTCCTCTTCCCCGCAGAGCTGTATGATCAGAGCCACCACCTCCTCCCTGCAGAGCTGTATGATCAGAGAAATCACCTCCTCCCCGCACAGCTGTATGATCAGTACCACCACCTCCTCCCCGCAGAGCTGTATGATCAGAGCCACCACCTCCTCCCCGCAGAGCTGTATGATCAGTGCCACCACCTCCTCCCCGCACAGCTGTATGATCAGTGCCACCACCTCCTCCCCGCAGAGCTGCATGATCAGAGCCACCACCTCCTCCCCGCAGAGCTGTATGATCAGAGCAACCACCTCCTCCCCGCAGAGCTGTATGATCAGTGCCACCACCTCCTCCCCGCAGAGCTGTATCATCAGTGCCACCACCTACTCCTCCCTGCAGAGCTGTATGATCAGAGAAATCACCTCCACCCCGCAGAGCTGTATGATCAGTGCCACCACCTTCTCCCCCGCAGAGCTGTATGATCAGAGCCACCACTTCCTCCCCGCAGAGCTGTATAATCAGTGCCACCACCTCCACCCCGCAGAGCTGTATGATCAGAGAAATCACCTCCACCCCGCAGAGCTGTATGATCAGAGCCACCACCTCCTCCCCGCAGAGCTGTATGATCAGAGCCACCACCCTCTCCCCGCAGAGCTGTATAATCAGTGCCACCACCTCCTCCCCGCAGAGCTGTATGATCAGTGCCACCACCTCCTCCCCGCAGAGCTGTATGATCAGTGCCACCACCTCCTCCCCGCAGAGCTGTATGATCAGTGCCACCTCCTTCTCCCCGCAGAGCTGTATGATCAGAGAAATCACCTCCACCCCGCAGAGCTGTATGATTAGTGCCACCACCAATTCCCCGCAGAGCTGTATCATCAGTGCCACCACCTACTCCTCCCTGCAGAGCTGTATGATCAGAGAAATCACCTCCACCCCGCAGAGCTGTATGATCAGTGCCACCACCTTCTCCCCCGCAGAGCTGTATGATCAGTGCCACCACCTCCTCCCCGCAGAGCTGTATGATCAGTGCCACCTCCTCCTCCCCGCAGAGCTGTATGATCAGAGCCACCTCCTCCTCCCCGCAGAGCTGTATGATCAGTGCCACCACCTCCTCCCCGCAGAGCTGTATGATCAGTGCCACCTCCTCCTCCCCGCAGAGCTGTATGATCAGAGCCACCACCTCCTCCCCGCAGAGCTGTATGATCAGAGCCACCACCTCCTCCCTGCAGAGCTGTATGATCAGAGAAATCACCTCCTCCCCGCACAGCTGTATGATCAGTACCACCACCTCCTCCCCGCAGAGCAGTATGATCAGAGCCACCACCTCCTCCCCGCAGAGCTGTATGATCAGTGCCACCACCTCCTCCCCGCAGAGCTGTATGATCAGTGCCACCTCCTCCTCCCCGCAGAGCTGTATGATCAGAGAAATCACCTCCACCCCGCAGAGCTGTATGATCAGTGCCACCACCTCCTCCCCGCAGAGCTGTATCATCAGTGCCATCACCTACTCCTCCCTGCAGAGCTGTATGATCAGAGAAATCACCTCCACCCCGCAGAGCTGTATGATCAGTGCCACCACCTTCTCCCCCGCAGAGCTGTATGATCAGAGCCACCACTTCCTCCCCGCAGAGCTGTATAATCAGTGCCACCACCTCCACCCCGCAGAGCTGTATGATCAGAGAAATCACCTCCACCCCGCAGAGCTGTATGATCAGAGCCACCACCTCCTCCCCGCAGAGCTGTATGATCAGAGCCACCACCCTCTCCCCGCAGAGCTGTATAATCAGTGCCACCACCTCCTCCCCGCAGAGCTGTATGATCAGTGCCATCACCTCCTCCCCGCAGAGCTGTATGATCAGTGCCACCACCTCCTCCCCGCAGAGCTGTATGATCAGTGCCACCTCCTCCTCCCCGCAGAGCTGTATGATCAGAGCCACCTCCTCCTCCCCGCAGAGCTGTATGATCAGAGAAATCACCTCCTCCCCGCACAGCTGTATGATCAGTACCACCACCTCCTCCCCGCAGAGCTGTATGATCAGTGCCACCACCTCCTCCCCGCACAGCTGTATGATCAGTGCCACCACCTCCTCCCCGCACAGCTGTATGATCAGTGCCACCACCTCCTCCCCGCAGAGCTGCATGATCAGAGCCACCACCTCCTCTCCGCAGAGCTGTATGATCAGAGCCACCACCTCCTCCCTGCAGAGCTGTATGATCAGAGAAATCACCTCCTCCCCGGAGAGCCGTATGATCAGTGCCACCACCTTCTCCCCGCAGAGCTGTATGATCAGAGCCACCACATTCTCCCCGCAGAGCTGTAGGATCAGAGCCATCACCTCCTCCCCGCAGAGCTGTATGATCAGTGCCACCACCCTCTCCCCGCAGAGCTGTATGATCAGAGCCACCACCTACTCCCCTCAGACCTGTATGATCAGAGCCATAACCTCCTCCTCCCTGCAGAGCTGTATGATCAGAGAAATCACCTCCTCCCCGGAGAGCTGTATGATCAGTGCCAACACCTTCTCCCCGCAGAGCTGTACGATCAGTGCCACCACCTCCTCCCTGCAGAGCTGTATGATCAGTGCCACCACCTCCTCCCCGCAGAGCTGTACGATCAGTGCCACCACCTCCTCCCCGCAGAGCTGTATGATCAGTGCCACCACCTCCTCCCCGCAGAGCTGTATGATCAGTGCCACCACCTCCTCCCCGCAGAGCTGTATGATCAGTGCCACCATCTCCTCCCCGCAGAGCTGTATGATCAGTGCCACCACCTACTCCTCCCTGCAGAGCTGTATGATCAGAGAAATCACCTCCACCCCGCAGAGCTGTATGATCAGTGCCACCACCTTCTCCCCCGCAGAGCTGTATGATCAGTGCCACCTCCTCCTCCCCGCAGAGCTGTATGATCAGTGCCACCACCTCCTCCCCGCAGAGCTGTATGATCAGTGCCACCACCTCCTCCCCGCAGAGCTGTATGATCAGTGCCACCACCTCCTCCCCGCAGAGCTGTATGATCAGTGCCACCACCTCCTCCCCGCAGAGCTGTATGAACAGTGCCACCACCTCCTCCCCGCAGAGCTGTATGATCAGTGCCAACACCTCCTCCCCGCAGAGCTGTATGATCAGAGCCACCACCTCCTCCCCGCAGAGCTGTATGATCAGAGCCACCACCTCCTCCCTGCAGAGCTGTATGATCAGAGAAATCACCTCCTCCCCGCAGAGCTGTATGATCAGTGCCACCACCTCCTCCCCGCAGAGCTGTATGATCAGTGCCACCACCTCCTCCCCGCAGAGCTGTATGATCAGTGCCACCACCTCCTCCCCGCAGAGCTGTATGATCAGTGCCACCACCTCCTCCCTGCAGAGCTGTATGATCAGAGAAATCACCTCCTCCCCGCACAGCTGTATGATCAGTGCCACCACCTCCTCCCTGCAGAGCTGTATGATCAGAGAAATCACCTCCTCCCCGCAGAGCTGTATGATCAGTGCCACCACCTCCTCCCCGCAGAGCTGTATGATCAGTGCCACCACCTCCTCCCCGCAGAGCTGTATGATCAGTGCCACCTCCTCCTCCCCGCAGAGCTGTATGATCAGTGCCACCACCTCCTCCCCGCAGAGCTGTATGATCAGTGCCACCACCTCCTCCCCGCAGAGCTGTATGATCAGTGCCACCACCTCCTCCCCGCAGAGCTGTATGATCAGTGCCACCTCCTCCTCCCCGCAGAGCTGTATGATCAGAGCCACCACCTCTTCCCTGCAGAGCTGTATGATCAGAGAAATCACCTCCTCCCCGCACAGCTGTATGATCAGTACCACCACCTCCTCCCCGCAGAGCTGTATGATCAGAGCCACCACCTCCTCCCCGCAGAGCTGTATGATCAGTGCCACCACCTCCTCCCCGCACAGCTGTATGATCAGTGCCACCAACTCCTCCCCGCAGAGCTGCATGATCAGAGCCACCACCTCCTCCCCGCAGAGCTGTATGATCAGAGCCACCACCTCCTCCCCGCAGAGCTGTATGATCAGTGCCACCACCTCCTCCCCGCAGAGCTGTATCATCAGTGCCACCACCTACTCCTCCCTGCAGAGCTGTATGATCAGAGAAATCACCTCCACCCCGCAGAGCTGTATGATCAGTGCCACCACCTCCTCCCCGCAGAGCTGTATCATCAGTGCCACCACCTTCTCCTCCCTGCAGAGCTGTATGATCAGAGAAATCACCTCCACCCCGCAGAGCTGTATGATCAGTGCCACCGCCTCCTCCCCGCAGAGCTGTATCATCAGTGCCACCACCTACTCCTCCCTGCAGAGCTGTATGATCAGAGAAATCACCTCCACCCCGCAGAGCTGTATGATCAGTGCCACCACCTCCTCCCCGCAGAGCTGTATCATCAGTGCCACCACCTTCTCCTCCCTGCAGAGCTGTATGATCAGAGAAATCACCTCCACCCCGCAGAGCTGTATGATCAGTGCCACCACCTTCTCCCCCGCAGAGCTGTATGATCAGAGCCACCACTTCCTCCCCGCAGAGCTGTATAATCAGTGCCACCACCTCCACCCCGCAGAGCTGTATGATCAGAGAAATCACCTCCACCCCGCAGAGCTGTATGATCAGAGCCACCACCTCCTCCCCGCAGAGCTGTATGATCAGATCCACCACCCTCTCCCCGCAGAGCTGTATAATCAGTGCCACCACCTCCTCCCCGCAGAGCTGTATGATCAGTGCCACCACCTCCTCCCCGCAGAGCTGTATGATCAGTGCCACCACCTCCTCCCCGCAGAGCTGTATGATCAGTGCCACCACCTCCTCCCCGCAGAGCTGTATGATCAGTGCCACCTCCTCCTCCCCGCAGACCTGTATGATCAGAGCCACCTCCTCCTCCCCGCAGAGCTGTATGATCAGTGCCACCACCTCCTCCCCGCAGAGCTGTATGATCAGTGCCACCACCTCCTCCCCGCAGAGCTGTATGATCAGTGCCACCACCTCCTCCCCGCAGAGCTGTATGATCAGTGCCACCTCCTCCTCCCCGCAGAGCTGTATGATCAGAGCCACCACCTCCTCCCCGCAGAGCTGTATGATCAGAGACACCACCTCCTCCCTGCAGAGCTGTATGATCAGAGAAATCACCTCCTCCCCGCACAGCTGTATGATCAGTACCACCACCTCCTCCCCGCAGAGCTGTATGATCAGAGCCACCACCTCCTCCCCGCAGAGCTGTATGATCAGTACCACCACCTCCTCCCCGCAGAGCTGTATGATCAGTGCCACCACCTCCTCCCCGCAGAGCTGCATGATCAGAGCCACCACCTCCTCTCCGCAGAGCTGTATGATCAGAGCCACCACCTCCTCCCTGCAGAGCTGTATGATCAGAGAAATCACCTCCTCCCCGGAGAGCCGTATGATCAGTGCCACCACCTTCTCCCCGCAGAGCTGTATGATCAGAGCCACCACATTCTCCCCGCAGAGCTGTAGGATCAGAGCCATCACCTCCTCCCCGCAGAGCTGTATGATCAGTGCCACCACCCTCTCCCCGCAGAGCTGTATGATCAGAGCCACCACCTACTCCCCTCAGACCTGTATGATCAGAGCCATAACCTCCTCCTCCCTGCAGAGCTGTATGATCAGAGAAATCACCTCCTCCCCGGAGAGCTGTATGATCAGTGCCAACACCTTCTCCCCGCAGAGCTGTATGATCAGTGCCACCACCTCCTCCCCGCAGAGCTGTATGATCAGTGCCACCACCTCCTCCCCGCAGAGCTGTATGATCAGTGCCACCACCTCCTCCCCGCAGAGCTGTATGATCAGTGCCACCTCCTCCTCCCCGCAGAGCTGTATGATCAGAGCCACCACCTCCTCCCTGCAGAGCTGTATGATCAGAGAAATCACATCCTCCCCGCACAGCTGTATGATCAGTACCACCACCTCCTCCCCGCAGAGCTGTATGATCAGAGCCACCACCTTCTCCCCGCAGAGCTGTATGATCAGTGCCACCACCTCCTCCCCGCACAGCTGTATGATCAGTGCCACCACCTCCTCCCCGCAGAGCTGTATGATCAGAGCCACCACCTCCTCCCCGCAGAGCTGTATGATCAGTGCCACCACCTCCTCCCCGCAGAGCTGTATCATCAGTGCCACCACCTACTCCTCCCTGCAGAGCTGTATGATCAGAGAAATCACCTCCACCCCGCAGAGCTGTATGATCAGTGCCACCACCTCCTCCCCGCAGAGCTGTATCATCAGTGCCACCACCTACTCCTCCCTGCAGAGCTGTATGATCAGAGAAATCACCTCCACCCCGCAGAGCTGTATGATCAGTGCCACCACCTTCTCCCCCGCAGAGCTGTATGATCAGAGCCACCACTTCCTCCCCGCAGAGCTGTATAATCAGTGCCACCACCTCCACCCCGCAGAGCTGTATGATCAGAGAAATCACCTCCACCCCGCAGAGCTGTATGATCAGAGCCACCACCTCCTCCCCGCAGAGCTGTATGATCAGAGCCACCACCCTCTCCCCGCAGAGCTGTATAATCAGTGCCACCACCTCCTCCCCGCAGAGCTGTATGAACAGTGCCACCACCTCCTCCCCGCAGAGCTGTATGATCAGTGCCAACACCTCCTCCCCGCAGAGCTGTATGATCAGTGCCACCTCCTCCTCCCCGCAGAGCTGTATGATCAGAGAAATCACCTCCACCCCGCAGAGCTGTATGATCAGTGCCACCACCTCCTCCCCGCAGAGCTGTATCATCAGTGCCACCACCTACTCCTCCCTGCAGAGCTGTATGATCAGAGAAATCACCTCCACCCCGCAGAGCTGTATGATCAGTGCCACCACCTTCTCCCCCGCAGAGCTGTATAATCAGTGCCACCACCTCCACCCCGCAGAGCTGTATGATCAGAGAAATCACCTCCACCCCGCAGAGCTGTATGATCAGAGCCACCACCTCCTCCCCGCAGAGCTGTATGATCAGTGCCACCACCTCCTCCAGCCACCACCTCCTCCCCGCAGAGCTGTATGATCAGTGCCACCACCTCCGCCCCGCACAGCTGTATGATCAGTGCCACCACCTCCTCCCCGCAGAGCTGCATGATCAGAGCCACCACCTCCTCCCCGCAGAGCTGTATGATCAGAGCCACCACCTCCTCCCCGCAGAGCTGTATGATCAGTGCCACCACCTCCTCCCCGCAGAGCTGTATCATCAGTGCCACCACCTACTCCTCCCTGCAGAGCTGTATGATCAGAGAAATCACCTCCACCCCGCAGAGCTGTATGATCAGTGCCACCAACTCCTCCCCGCAGAGCTGTATCATCAGTGCCACCACCTACTCCTCCCTGCAGAGCTGTATGATCAGAGAAATCACCTCCACCCCGCAGAGCTGTATGATCAGTGCCACCACCTTCTCCCCCGCAGAGCTGTATGATCAGAGCCACCACTTCCTCCCCGCAGACAGAGCTGTATAATCAGTGCCACCACCTCCACCCCGCAGAGCTGTATGATCAGAGAAATCACCTCCACCCCGCAGAGCTGTATGATCAGAGCCACCACCTCCTCCCCGCAGAGCTGTATGATCAGAGCCACCACCCTCTCCCCGCAGAGCTGTATAATCAGTGCCACCACCTCCTCCCCGCAGAGCTGTATGAACAGTGCCACCACCTCCTCCCCGCAGAGCTGTATGATCAGTGCCAACACCTCCTCCCCGCAGAGCTGTATGATCAGTGCCACCTCCTCCTCCCCGCAGAGCTGTATGATCAGAGAAATCACCTCCACCCCGCAGAGCTGTATGATCAGTGCCACCACCTCCTCCCCGCAGAGCTGTATCATCAGTGCCACCACCTACTCCTCCCTGCAGAGCTGTATGATCAGAGAAATCACCTCCACCCCGCAGAGCTGTATGATCAGTGCCACCACCTTCTCCCCCGCAGAGCTGTATGATCAGAGCCACCACTTCCTCCCCGCAGAGCTGTATAATCAGTGCCACCACCTCCACCCCGCAGAGCTGTATGATCAGAGAAATCACCTCCACCCCGCAGAGCTGTATGATCAGAGCCACCACCTCCTCCCCGCAGAGCTGTATGATCAGAGCCACCATCCCAACCAGGGATTCAAGCTTCAGGAGGCTAATTTGCATATTCCAGGTGCCTTCTGGGAGAAGCGAAGTCTCCCTAAGCTAGAAGATCGTTGGGTACAGCCGGGACCAGCTGCTTCGAAAGCATCACCAAACCAGGGATTCAAGCTTCAGGAGGCTAATTTGCATATTCCAGGTGCCTTCTGGGAGAAGCGAAGTCTCCCTAAGCTAGAAGATCGTTGGGTACAGCCGGGACCAGCTGCTTCGAAAGCATCACCAAACCAGGGATTCAAGCTTCAGGAGGCTAATTTGCATATTCCAGGTGCCTTCTGGGAGAAGCGAAGTCTCCCTAAGCTAGAAGATCGTTGGGTACAGCCGGGACCAGCTGCTTCGAAAGCATCACCAAACCAGGGATTCAAGCTTCAGGAGGCTAATTTGCATATTCCAGGTGCCTTCTGGGAGAAGCGAAGTCTCCCTAAGCTAGAAGATCGTTGGGTACAGCCGGGACCAGCTGCTTCGAAAGCATCACCAAACCAGGGATTCAAGCTTCAGGAGGCTAATTTGCATATTCCAGGTGCCTTCTGGGAGAAGCGAAGTCTCCCTAAGCTAGAAGATCGTTGGGTACAGCCGGGACCAGCTGCTTCGAAAGCATCACCAAACCAGGGATTCAAGCTTCAGGAGGCTAATTTGCATATTCCAGGTGCCTTCTGGGAGAAGCGAAGTCTCCCTAAGCTAGAAGATCGTTGGGTACAGCCGGGACCAGCTGCTTCGAAAGCATCACCAAACCAGGGATTCAAGCTTCAGGAGGCTAATTTGCATATTCCAGGTGCCTTCTGGGAGAAGCGAAGTCTCCCTAAGCTAGAAGATCGTTGGGTACAGCCGGGACCAGCTGCTTCGAAAGCATCACCAAACCAGGGATTCAAGCTTCAGGAGGCTAATTTGCATATTCCAGGTGCCTTCTGGGAGAAGCGAAGTAACATAGTAACATAGTAACATAGTTAGTAAGGCCGAAAAAAGACATTTGTCCATCCAGTTCAGCCTATATTCCATCATAATAAATACCCAGATCTACGTCCTTCTACAGAACCTAATAATTGTATGATACAATATTGTTCTGCTCCAGGAAGACATCCAGGCCTCTCTTGAACCCCTCGACTGAGTTCGCCATCACCACCTCCTCAGGCAAGCAATTCCAGATTCTCACTGCCCTAACAGTAAAGAATCCTCTTCTATGTTGGTGGAAAAACCTTCTCTCCTCCAGACGCAAAGAATGCCCCCTTGTGCCCGTCACCTTCCTTGGTATAAACAGATCCTCAGCGAGATATTTGTATTGTCCCCTTATATACTTATACATGGTTATTAGATCGCCCCTCAGTCGTCTTTTTTCTAGACTAAATAATCCTAATTTCGCTAATCTATCTGGGTATTGTAGTTCTCCCATCCCCTTTATTAATTTTGTTGCCCTCCTTTGTACTCTCTCTAGTTCCATTATATCCTTCCTGAGCACCGGTGCCCAAAACTGGACACAGTACTCCATGTGCGGTCTAACTAGGGATTTGTACAGAGGCAGTATAATGCTCTCATCATGTGTATCCAGACCTCTTTTAATGCACCCCATGATCCTGTTTGCCTTGGCAGCTGCTGCCTGGCACTGGCTGCTCCAGGTAAGTTTATCATTAACTAGGATCCCCAAGTCCTTCTCCCTGTCAGATTTACCCAGTGGTTTCCCGTTCAGTGTGTAATGGTGATATTGATTCCCTCTTCCCATGTGTATAACCTTACATTTATCATTGTTAAACCTCATCTGCCACCTTTCAGCCCAAGTTTCCAACTTATCCAGATCCATCTGTAGCAGAATACTATCTTCTCTTGTATTAACTGCTTTACATAGTTTTGTATCATCTGCAAATATCGATATTTTACTGTGTAAACCTTCTACCAGATCATTAATGAATATGTTGAAGAGAACAGGTCCCAATACTGACCCCTGCGGTACCCCACTGGTCACAGCGACCCAGTTAGAGACTATACCATTTATAACCACCCTCTGCTTTCTATCACTAAGCCAGTTACTAACCCATTTACACACATTTTCCCCCAGACCAAGCATTCTCATTTTGTGTAGCAACCTCTTGTGCGGCACGGTATCAAACGCTTTGGAAAAATCGAGATATACCACGTCCAATGACTCACCGTGGTCCAGTCTATAGCTTACCTCTTCATAAAAACTGATTAGATTGGTTTGACAGGAGCGATTTCTCATAAACCCATGCTGATATGGAGTTAAACAGTTATTCTCATTGAGATAATCCAGAATAACATCCCTCAGAAACCCTTCAAATATTTTACCAACAATAGAGGTTAGACTTACTGGCCTATAATTTCCAGGTTCACTTTTAGAGCCCTTTTTGAATATTGGCACCACATTTGCTATGCGCCAGTCCTGCGGAACAGACCCTGTCGCTATAGAGTCACTAAAAATAAGAAATAATGGTTTATCTATTACATTACTTAGTTCTCTTAGTACTCGTGGGTGTATGCCATCCGGACCCGGAGATTTATCTATTTTAATCTTATTTAGCCGGTTTCGCACCTCTTCTTGGGTTAGATTGGTGACCCTTAATATAGGGTTTTCATTGTTTCTTGGGATTTCACCTAGCATTTCATTTTCCACCGTGAATACCGTGGAGAAGAAGGTGTTTAATATGTTAGCTTTTTCCTCGTCATCTACAACCATTCTTTCCTCACTATTTTTTAAGGGGCCTACATTTTCAGTTTTTATTCTTTTACTATTGATATAGTTGAAGAACAGTTTGGGATTAGTTTTACTCTCCTTAGCAATGTGCTTCTCTGTTTCCTTTTTGGCAGCTTTAATTAGTTTTTTAGATAAAGTATTTTTCTCCCTATAGTTTTTTAGAGCTTCAATGGTGCCATCCTGCTTTAGTAGTGCAAATGCTTTCTTTTTACTGTTAATTGCCTGTCTTACTTCTTTGTTTAGCCACATTGGGTTTTTCCTATTTCTAGTCCTTTTATTCCCACAAGGTATAAACCGCTTACACTGCCTATTTAGGATGTTCTTAAACATTTCCCATTTATTATCTGTATTCTCATTTCTGAGGATATTGTCCCAGTCTACCAGATTAAGGGCATCTCTAAGCTGTTCAAACTTTGCCTTCCTAAAGTTCAATGTTTTTGTGACTCCCTGACAAGTCCCCCTAGTGAAAGACAAGTGAAACTGCACAATATTGTGGTCGCTATTTCCTAAATGCCCAACCACCTGCAGATTTGTTATTCTGTCAGGTCTATTAGATAGTATTAGGTCTAAAAGTGCTGCTCCTCTGGTTGGATTCTGCACCAATTGTGAAAGATAATTTTTCTTGGTTATTAGCAGAAACCTGTTGCCTTTATGGGTTTCACAGGTTTCTGTTTCCCAGTTAATATCCGGGTAGTTAAAGTCCCCCATAACCAGGACCTCATTATGGGTTGCAGCTTCATCTATCTGCTTTAGAAGTAGACTTTCCATGCTTTCTGTTATATTTGGGGGTTTGTAACAGACCCCAATGAGAATTTTGTTACCATTTTTCCCTCCATGAATTTCAACCCATATGGACTCGACATCCTCATTCCCTTCGCTAATATCCTCCCTTAAAGTGGACTTTAGACAAGACTTTACATAGAGACAAACCCCTCCTCCTCTCCGATTTTTACGATCCTTTCTAAACAGACTGTAACCCTGTAAGTTAACTGCCCAGTCATAGTTTTCATCTAACCATGTCTCGGTTATTCCCACTATGTCAAAGTTACCTGTAGATATTTCTGCTTCTAGTTCTTCCATCTTGTTTGTCAGGCTTCTGGCGTTTGCGAGCATGCAGTTTAGAGGATTTTGTTTTGTTCCAATCTCCTCACTGTGGATTGTTTTAGAAATGTTCTTACCTCCCTTCTGAGTATGTTTTCCTGGGTCGTCTTTGTTCGAGTCTAATGTTTTTCTTCCCGTCCCCTCTTCTTCTAGTTTAACGCCCTCCTGATGAGTGTAGCGAGTCTTCTGGCGAATGTGTGTTTCCCAGGTTTGTTGAGGTGTAGTCCGTCTCTGGCGAGGAGTCCATCATACCAGTAATTCACACCGTGGTCCAGGAATCCAAATCCTTGTTGTCTGCACCATCGTCTTAGCCAGTTGTTTGCATCAAGGATCCTGTTCCATCTCCTGGTGCCATGCCCGTCTACTGGAAGGATAGAAGAAAAAACTACCTGTGCATCCAGTTCCTTTACTTTCTTCCCCAACTCTTCAAAGTCCTTGCAGATTGTCGGTAGGTCCTTCCTTGCCGTGTCATTGGTGCCAACATGTATCAGAAGAAATGGGTGGACGTCCTTGGAGCTGAAGAGCTTTGGTATCCTATCGGTCACATCCTTGATCATCGCACCTGGAAGGCAGCATACTTCTCTTGCAGTTATGTCCGGTCTGCAGATGGCTGCTTCGGTGCCTCTCAGTAGTGAGTCTCCCACCACCACCACTCTTCGTTGCTTCTTGGCTGTACTTTTTGCTGTCACTTGTTGCTGTGTGCCCTTTTCTTTTTTGCTTGCTGGTATTGCTTCATTCTTAGGTGTGCCATCTTCATCCTCTACAAAGATTTGATATCGGTTCTTCAGTTGTGTGGTTGGTGATTTCTCCATGGTCTTCTTGCTTCTTTTGGTCACATGCTTCCACTCATCTGCTTTTGGAGGTTCTCTGACACTTTTTGCACCTTCTGTGACCAGTAGAGATGCTTCTGTTCTGTCTAGAAAGTCTTCATTCTCTTTGATGAGTTTCAAAGTTGCTATTCTTTCTTCCAGACCCCGCACCTTTTCTTCTAAAAGGGCCACTAGTCTACACATCTGACAGGTGAAATTGGATTCTTCTTCTGGTCGATCTGTGAACATGTAGCACATGCTGCAGCTCACCATGTAGGTTGTCACATCTGCCATGTTGCTCCTAGATCCTGCTGACTTGCTGTGTGTTTTCCTTCTTGTGTAATCTACTCAGCCAAGCTCTCTTGCAATAATGTCCTACAGGCAAAAATTCTGGTCCCGGCTGTACCCAACGATCTTCTAGCTTAGGGAGACTTCGCTTCTCCCAGAAGGCACCTGGAATATGCAAATTAGCCTCCTGAAGCTTGAATCCCTGGTTTGGTGATGCTTTCGAGTCTCCCTAAGCTAGAAGATCGTTGGGTACAGCCGGGACCAGCTGCTTCGAAAGCATCACCAAACCAGGGATTCAAGCTTCAGGAGGCTAATTTGCATATTCCAGGTGCCTTCTGGGAGAAGCGAAGTCTCCCTAAGCTAGAAGATCGTTGGGTACAGCTGGGACCAGCTGCTTCGAAAGCATCACCAAACCAGGGATTCAAGCTTCAGGAGGCTAATTTGCATATTCCAGGTGCCTTCTGGGAGAAGCGAAGTCTCCCTAAGCTAGAAGATCGTTGGGTACAGCCGGGACCAGCTGCTTCGAAAGCATCACCAAACCAGGGATTCAAGCTTCAGGAGGCTAATTTGCATATTCCAGGTGCCTTCTGGGAGAAGCAGCTCACCATGTAGGTTGTCACATCTGCCATGTTGCTCCTAGATCCTGCTGACTTGCTGTGTGTTTTCCTTCTTGTGTAATCTACTCAGCCAAGCTCTCTTGCAATAATGTCCTACAGGCAAAAATTCGCGCGCCGTAAGGCGCGCGGTTTGGTGATGCTTTCGAAGCAGCTGGTCCCAGCTGTACCCAACGATCTTCTAGCTTAGGGAGACTTCGCTTCTCCCAGAAGGCACCTGGAATATGCAAATTAGCCTCCTGAAGCTTGAATCCCTGGTTTGGTGATGCTTTCGAAGCAGCTGGTCCCGGCTGTACCCAACGATCTTCTAGCTTAGGGAGACTCGAAAGCATCACCAAACCAGGGATTCAAGCTTCAGGAGGCTAATTTGCATATTCCAGGTGCCTTCTGGGAGAAGCGAAGTCTCCCTAAGCTAGAAGATCGTTGGGTACAGCCGGGACCAGAATTTTTGCCTGTAGGACATTATTGCAAGAGAGCTTGGCTGAGTAGATTACACAAGAAGGAAAACACACAGCAAGTCAGCAGGATCTAGGAGCAACATGGCAGATGTGACAACCTACATGGTGAGCTGCAGCATGTGCTACATGTTCACAGATCGACCAGAAGAAGAATCCAATTTCACCTGTCAGAAGTGTAGACTAGTGGCCCTTTTAGAAGAAAAGGTGCGGGGTCTGGAAGAAAGAATAGCAACTTTGAAACTCATCAAAGAGAATGAAGACTTTCTAGACAGAACAGAAGCATCTCTACTGGTCACAGAAGGTGCAAAAAGTGTCAGAGAACCTCCAAAAGCAGATGAGTGGAAGCATGTGACCAAAAGAAGCAAGAAGACCATGGAGAAATCACCAACCACACAACTGAAGAACCGATATCAAATCTTTGTAGAGGATGAAGATGGCACACCTAAGAATGAAGCAATACCAGCAAGCAAAAAAGAAAAGGGCACACAGCAACAAGTGACAGCAAAAAGTACAGCCAAGAAGCAACGAAGAGTGGTGGTGGTGGGAGACTCACTACTGAGAGGCACCGAAGCAGCCATCTGCAGACCGGACATAACTGCAAGAGAAGTATGCTGCCTTCCAGGTGCGATGATCAAGGATGTGACCGATAGGATACCAAAGCTCTTCAGCTCCAAGGACGTCCACCCATTTCTTCTGATACATGTTGGCACCAATGACACGGCAAGGAAGGACCTACCGACAATCTGCAAGGACTTTGAAGAGTTGGGGAAGAAAGTAAAGGAACTGGATGCACAGGTAGTTTTTTCTTCTATCCTTCCAGTAGACGGGCATGGCACCAGGAGATGGAACAGGATCCTTGATGCAAACAACTGGCTAAGACGATGGTGCAGACAACAAGGATTTGGATTCCTGGACCACGGTGTGAATTACTGGTATGATGGACTCCTCGCCAGAGACGGACTACACCTCAACAAACCTGGGAAACACACATTCGCCAGAAGACTCGCTACACTCATCAGGAGGGCGTTAAACTAGAAGAAGAGGGGACGGGAAGAAAAACATTAGACTCGAACAAAGACGACCCAGGAAAACATACTCAGAAGGGAGGTAAGAACATTTCTAAAACAATCCACAGTGAGGAGATTGGAACAAAACAAAATCCTCTAAACTGCATGCTCGCAAACGCCAGAAGCCTGACAAACAAGATGGAAGAACTAGAAGCAGAAATATCTACAGGTAACTTTGACATAGTGGGAATAACCGAGACATGGTTAGATGAAAACTATGACTGGGCAGTTAACTTACAGGGTTACAGTCTGTTTAGAAAGGATCGTAAAAATCGGAGAGGAGGAGGGGTTTGTCTCTATGTAAAGTCTTGTCTAAAGTCCACTTTAAGGGAGGATATTAGCGAAGGGAATGAGGATGTCGAGTCCATATGGGTTGAAATTCATGGAGGGAAAAATGGTAACAAAATTCTCATTGGGGTCTGTTACAAACCCCCAAATATAACAGAAAGCATGGAAAGTCTACTTCTAAAGCAGATAGATGAAGCTGCAACCCATAATGAGGTCCTGGTTATGGGGGACTTTAACTACCCGGATATTAACTGGGAAACAGAAACCTGTGAAACCCATAAAGGCAACAGGTTTCTGCTAATAACCAAGAAAAATTATCTTTCACAATTGGTGCAGAATCCAACCAGAGGAGCAGCACTTTTAGACCTAATACTATCTAATAGACCTGACAGAATAACAAATCTGCAGGTGGTTGGGCATTTAGGAAATAGCGACCACAATATTGTGCAGTTTCACCTGTCTTTCACTAGGGGGACTTAGCAGGGAGTCACAAAAACATTGAACTTTAGGAAGGCAAAGTTTGAACAGCTTAGAGATGCCCTTAATCTGGTAGACTGGGACAATATCCTCAGAAATGAGAATACAGATAATAAATGGGAAATGTTTAAGAACATCCTAAATAGGCAGTGTAAGCGGTTTATACCTTGTGGGAATAAAAGGACTAGAAATAGGAAAAACCCAATGTGGCTAAACAAAGAAGTAAGACAGGCAATTAACAGTAAAAAGAAAGCATTTGCACTACTAAAGCAGGATGGCACCATTGAAGCTCTAAAAAACTATAGGGAGAAAAATACTTTATCTAAAAAACTAATTAAAGCTGCCAAAAAGGAAACAGAGAAGCACATTGCTAAGGAGAGTAAAACTAATCCCAAACTGTTCTTCAACTATATCAATAGTAAAAGAATAAAAACTGAAAATGTAGGCCCCTTAAAAAATAGTGAGGAAAGAATGGTTGTAGATGACGAGGAAAAAGCTAACATATTAAACACCTTCTTCTCCACGGTATTCACGGTGGAAAATGAAATGCTAGGTGAAATCCCAAGAAACAATGAAAACCCTATATTAAGGGTCACCAATCTAACCCAAGAAGAGGTGCGAAACCGGCTAAATAAGATTAAAATAGATAAATCTCCGGGTCCGGATGGCATACACCCACGAGTACTAAGAGAACTAAGTAATGTAATAGATAAACCATTATTTCTTATTTTTAGTGACTCTATAGCGACAGGGTCTGTTCCGCAGGACTGGCGCATAGCAAATGTGGTGCCAATATTCAAAAAGGGCTCTAAAAGTGAACCTGGAAATTATAGGCCAGTAAGTCTAACCTCTATTGTTGGTAAAATATTTGAAGGGTTTCTGAGGGATGTTATTCTGGATTATCTCAATGAGAATAACTGTTTAACTCCATATCAGCATGGGTTTATGAGAAATCGCTCCTGTCAAACCAATCTAATCAGTTTTTATGAAGAGGTAAGCTATAGACTGGACCACGGTGAGTCATTGGACGTGGTATATCTCGATTTTTCCAAAGCGTTTGATACCGTGCCGCACAAGAGGTTGGTACACAAAATGAGAATGCTTGGTCTGGGGGAAAATGTGTGTCAATGGGTTAGTAACTGGCTTAGTGATAGAAAGCAGAGGGTGGTTATAAATGGTATAGTCTCTAACTGGGTCGCTGTGACCAGTGGGGTACCGCAGGGGTCAGTATTGGGACCTGTTCTCTTCAACATATTCATTAATGATCTGGTAGAAGGTTTACACAGTAAAATATCGATATTTGCAGATGATACAAAACTATGTAAAGCAGTTAATACAAGAGAAGATAGTATTCTGCTACAGATGGATCTGGATAAGTTGGAAACTTGGGCTGAAAGGTGGCAGATGAGGTTTAACAATGATAAATGTAAGGTTATACACATGGGAAGAGGGAATCAATATCACCATTACACACTGAACGGGAAACCACTGGGTAAATCTGACAGGGAGAAGGACTTGGGGATCCTAGTTAATGATAAACTTACCTGGAGCAGCCAGTGCCAGGCAGCAGCTGCCAAGGCAAACAGGATCATGGGGTGCATTAAAAGAGGTCTGGATACACATGATGAGAGCATTATACTGCCTCTGTACAAATCCCTAGTTAGACCGCACATGGAGTACTGTGTCCAGTTTTGGGCACCGGTGCTCAGGAAGGATATAATGGAACTAGAGAGAGTACAAAGGAGGGCAACAAAATTAATAAAGGGGATGGGAGAACTACAATACCCAGATAGATTAGCGAAATTAGGATTATTTAGTCTAGAAAAAAGACGACTGAGGGGCGATCTAATAACCATGTATAAGTATATAAGGGGACAATACAAATATCTCGCTGAGGATCTGTTTATACCAAGGAAGGTGACGGGCACAAGGGGGCATTCTTTGCGTCTGGAGGAGAGAAGGTTTTTCCACCAACATAGAAGAGGATTCTTTACTGTTAGGGCAGTGAGAATCTGGAATTGCTTGCCTGAGGAGGTGGTGATGGCGAACTCAGTCGAGGGGTTCAAGAGAGGCCTGGATGTCTTCCTGGAGCAGAACAATATTGTATCATACAATTATTAGGTTCTGTAGAAGGACGTAGATCTGGGTATTTATTATGATGGAATATAGGCTGAACTGGATGGACAAATGTCTTTTTTCGGCCTTACTAACTATGTTACTATGTTACTATGTTACCCTCTCCCCGCAGAGCTGTATAATCAGTGCCACCACCTCCTCCCCGCAGAGCTGTATGATCAGTGCCACCACCTCCTCCCCGCAGAGCTGTATGATCAGTGCCACCACCTCCTCCCCGCAGAGCTGTATGATCAGTGCCACCTCCTCCTCCCCGCAGAGCTGTATGATCAGAGCCACCTCCTCCTCCCCGCAGAGCTGTATGATCAGTGCCACCACCAGAAGAGGGGACGGGAAGAAAAACATTAGACTCGAACAAAGACGACCCAGGAAAACATACTCAGAAGGGAGGTAAGAACATTTCTAAAACAATCCACAGTGAGGAGATTGGAACAAAACAAAATCCTCTAAACTGCATGCTCGCAAACGCCAGAAGCCTGACAAACAAGATGGAAGAACTAGAAGCAGAAATATCTACAGGTAACTTTGACATAGTGGGAATAACCGAGACATGGTTAGATGAAAGCTATGACTGGGCAGTTAACTTACAGGGTTACAGTCTGTTTAGAAAGGATCGTAAAAATCGGAGAGGAGGAGGGGTTTGTCTCTATGTAAAGTCTTGTCTAAAGTCCACTTTAAGGGAGGATATTAGCGAAGGGAATGAGGATGTCGAGTCCATATGGGTCGAAATTCATGGAGGGAAAAATGGTAACAAAATTCTCATTGGGGTCTGTTACAAACCCCCAAATATAACAGAAACCATGGAAAGTCTACTTCTAAAGCAGATAGATGAAGCTGCAACCCATAATGAGGTCCTGGTTATGGGGGAGTTTAACTACCCGGATATTAACTGGGAAACAGAAACCTGTGAAACCCATAAAGGCAACAGGTTTCTGCTAATAACCAAGAAAAATTATCTTTCACAATTGGTGCAGAATCCAACCAGAGGAGCAGCACTTTTAGACCTAATACTATCTAATAGACCTGACAGAATAACAAATCTGCAGGTGGTTGGGCATTTAGGAAATAGCGACCACAATATTGTGCAGTTTCACCTGTCTTTCACTAGGGGGACTTGTCAGGGAGTCACAAAAACACTGAACTTTAGGAAGGCAAAGTTTGAACAGCTTAGAGATGCCCTTAATCTGGTAGACTGGGACAATATCCTCAGAAATGAGAATACAGATAATAAATGGGAAATGTTTAAGAACATCCTAAATAGGCAGTGTAAGCGGTTTATACCTTGTGGGAATAAAAGGACTAGAAATAGGAAAAACCCAATGTGGCTAAACAAAGAAGTAAGACAGGCAATTAACAGTAAAAAGAAAGCATTTGCACTACTAAAGCAGGATGGCACCATTGAAGCTCTACAAAACTATAGGGAGAAAAATACTTTATCTAAAAAACTAATTAAAGCTGCCAAAAAGGAAACAGAGAAGCACATTGCTAAGGAGAGTAAAACTGATCCCAAACTGTTCTTCAACTATATCAATAGTAAAAGAATAAAAACTGAAAATGTAGGCCCCTTAAAAAATAGTGAGGAAAGAATGGTTGTAGATGACGAGGAAAAAGCTAACATATTAAACACCTTCTTCTCCACGGTATTCACGGTGGAAAATGAAATGCTGGGTGAAATCCCAAGAAACAATGAAAACCCTATATTAAGAGTCACCAATCTAACCCAAGAAGAGGTGCGAAACCGGCTAAATAAGATTAAAATAGATAAATCTCCAGGTCCGGATGGCATACACCCACGAGTACTAAGAGAACTAAGTAATGTAATAGATAAACCATTATTTCTTATTTTTAGTGACTCTATAGCGACAGGGTCTGTTCCGCAGGACTGGCGCATAGCAAATGTGGTGCCAATATTCAAAAAGGGCTCTAAAAGTGAACCTGGAAATTATAGGCCAGTAAGTCTAACCTCTATTGTTGGTAAAATATTTGAAGGGTTTCTGAGGGATGTTATTCTGGATTATCTCAATGAGAATAACTGTTTAACTCCATATCAGCATGGGTTTATGAGAACTCGCTCCTGTCAAACCAATCTAATCAGTTTTTATGAAGAGGTAAGCTATAGACTGGACCACGGTGAGTCATTGGACGTGGTATATCTCGATTTTTCCAAAGCGTTTGATACCGTGCCGCACAAGAGGTTGGTACACAAAATGAGAATGCTTGGTCTGGGGGAAAATGTGTGTAAATGGGTTAGTAACTGGCTTAGTGATAGAAAGCAGAGGGTGGTTATAAATGGTATAGTCTCTAACTGGGTCGCTGTGACCAGTGGGGTACCGCAGGGGTCAGTATTGGGACCTGTTCTCTTCAACATATTCATTAATGATCTGGTAGAAGGTTTACACAGTAAAATATCGATATTTGCAGATGATACAAAACTATGTAAAGCAGTTAATACAAGAGAAGATAGTATTCTGCTACAGATGGATCTGGATAAGTTGGAAACTTGGGCTGAAAGGTGGCAGATGAGGTTTAACAATGATAAATGTAAGGTTATACACATGGGAAGAGGGACTCAATATCACCATTACACACTGAACGGGAAACCACTGGGTAAATCTGACAGGGAGAAGGACTTGGGGATCCTAGTTAATGATAAACTTACCTGGAGCAGCCAGTGCCAGGCAGCAGCTGACAAGGCAAACAGGATCATGGGGTGCATTAAAAGAGGTCTGGATACACATGATGAGAGCATTATACTGCCTCTGTACAAATCCCTAGTTAGACCGCACATGGAGTACTGTGTCCAGTTTTGGGCACCGGTGCTCAGGAAGGATATAATGGAACTAGAGAGAGTACAAAGGAGGGCAACAAAATTAATAAAGGGGATGGGAGAACTACAATACCCAGATAGATTAGCGAAATTAGGATTATTTAGTCTAGAAAAAAGACGACTGAGGGGTGATCTAATAACCATGTATAAGTATATAAGGGGACAATACAAATATCTCGCTGAGGATCTGTTTATACCAAGGAAGGTGACGGGCACAAGGGGGCATTATTTGCGTCTGGAGGAGAGAAGGTTTTTCCACCAACATAGAAGAGGATTCTTTACTGTTAGGGCAGTGAGAATCTGGAATTGCTTGCCTGAGGAGGTGGTGATGGCGAACACAGTCGAGGAAAGGCTTATTGGAAGCAGATCTCTCTACAGCTCTAATCAGGGGGTGTTCCGGGCGGTTTCCAAATGTAGGTTAATATTCTGTCTAGACATTTAAGATCCTGTTCTTATTGGGCGCTGATTGATTAGTATCCGGCTCAGCGTCTCTGCAGGGCAAAATATCCCCTGTGCGGCTGCCTGTAGTACCGGCCTCAGCCTGGGACGTGCTAGTTGTATGCTCCCGGGTCCTGACATACTGGGGCCGTGTCTGCTCCCCCGTCTTTCACCGCGGACTTCGGGTGATGCGGTTTCTTCTCATTGACCTACAAAGATAACATGGATTCATGGGGGATATATATCCGCACTGGGCCGCAGTGATAATTTCCTGATCAGATCCGTGTACAGGGAATGTGGCTGTAAGAGGCAGCTGGATAGATGGACGCCCTGTGTACCGGGTACGGAGGCTCCTGTGTGATGACCAAGTCCTGGACACTAATGTGTCGGATGGATGTCGCCTCTGAAGACTATTATAACCTCCTCAGAATAATAATGGCGACTGATCCCCGTGTTTGGGGGCAGACAGTTGGGAGGACAGGACCCGGTATTATCAGCGGGGTAGAGCTGCTCCCACCGGTATACACAGCGATCGCCGCTCCAGCAGAGGGGCCGGTAATAATCCGACGGACAAAGAAAAGCGATTGAGCGGGAAATTCAAAACCAGCAACGGATCTGTAATCAGCCAATGAGCGAGAGACATCCACAGGCGCCGACCAATCCCAGATACAGGAACATCCGCCCCCATTAACTCCTTAGTGTCCGTGTGTGCTGACCCCCACTACTCACTCGCTTTATAGAAGCGGCGACTTCCCCCACCCGAGACCCGGCAGCGTCACATCAGGCTCCGGGCAGAACATAGGAGACTTGTCTCAGTCAGGCTGTGATAGGATCAGCGCGGACACCACAGGGGATCTGCACAGGATAATACGCGGGTGAGTGAGGAGCCTCCTCCTGTGCAGATGGAGCGGAGGAGAAACACTGACAGGGATTAACCCCTCACCCGCCAGACTGTCAGTGCAAATTGAGTGTCGCTCGCAGAACTCAGCCTCGGAATAATCTGCAGATAGCTGGAAATTAGCCCTTATTGAAGGAGGACTTTGTGCAGTGATTGGGACAGATAATGGCCGTTTCCTCGTAGATCCAGGAAGCGGCTAGTCTGCTGTGCCAGGACTGTAAACTCCGCTCCTCCACATCTGTCCACACACTCAAAGGCTCTTCTAAGAGCCCCCACATCCTCCTCCTAAGAGCCGCACCGCTGATCACACTGATGGTTCACACTGCACCAGGCGGTATATAGAGGTCACTATACACGATCCGTGCTCCACTGTACTGCGGTCACCACAGAGCAGAGATTCGTGGCTGAAGTGACTGATCCGGCTTCATGTTACTGAGATCACACACAGGAGGGATAAGTTCAGTTTATACAGGGGACACAGCTAGAGTTGAGCGACCTTGACCTTTTTAGAGTCGAGCCGGGTTTTGCGAAACCCGACTATGTCCAAAGTCGGGTCGAGTGAAATCGGCCGATTATGACGTAAAGTCGGGATCGACCGAAACACGAAACCCAATGCAAGTCAATGGGGCAGCATAGTCGGCAGTGAGTGGGGGCCAGGAAAACACCTAGAGTGGCCATTTTAATGTCAAAACCATCCATTCTTCTTAATGAAGCTTGTCAAGCGTAATTTACCTTATAATAATTGGAAGGCATTTGAAATTGGGGGTCATTTGGCTAAAGTTGTGGGGGGTAGGGCTGGTTCAAGTAATTAGTGGGCCCAGGAAATCTGGACCACGTCACGGCAGTGGAGCAGGGAGAGGTAAGTATTTCAACTTTGCAAGTGCTGTGAACCTGAGCAAGCAGGGGGGGCCCACTCGTTGGCATTGGCACTGGCACAGGGCCCCTCAAAGTACAGCGGTGTGTTTGCACGGCGGGGGCGCCTCCCACCGGCAGCAACACTTTTGCGTACTATGAGAGGCCCTGTGCCAGTGACGTCGCCAACTAGTATTCTTCCCCCCACCTGATGAAGGAACCTGCACTTTCATCTGCACCTTCCTCTTTGTCCCCGTGTAAGGTGGTATGGTATGCGGGAAGAGCAACCTGACTTTCAGCAGGGTCACAATGTTGTTGTGTAGCGTGCACGGGGAATGTTGCGTTATGGGTCAATGTACCAGCAGACTCATCTATCACTGGCTGGGCAATGGGCACGATGAAGTGGAAACACAGATATAGGCCCAAAGAAGAAAGTGGGCTAAATGCAGTTCAAAATTGGTAACACAGGAATAACCAGGGGGCATTGCAGTGGAGGACAACTGGAATGAGAGGCTGACACAGAGAGTAGGGCCAAATCAGTAAGTAGTCGAAATGCAGTTCAAAATTGGCAACCGTAGTAAACAGGCGGCACAGCTTTGTTCAGTGGAGGAGAACAGCAAGGAGTGGCAGACACCGATAGTAGGCCCCAAACCAACTAGTACGCCAAATGCAGTTGTTCCATTTAACCACAATTTAATGAGAGCCTGAAGATAGAAGCTCAGGAAAGGCAACCTGGGGAACACCTTGGAGTGTAACACACCATCTCTCTCCACCCCATACCCATTTTGTATGGCCTAATGCAGTGTACTTTTCTACAACTACTAAACGAGAGTCGGAAGACCGAAGCAATGGCAAGGAAACCTGGGGAACACCTTAGAGTGTAACACACCCTCTCTCTACACCCCATACCCAATTTGAAGGTCTAATGCAGTGTAGTTTCCAAGAACTACTAAACGAGAGCCGGAAGATCGAAGCTCAGGAAAGGCAACCTGGGGAACACCTTGGAGTGTAACACACCCTCTCGCTACACCCCATACCCAATTTGAAGGCCTAATGCAGCGTAGTTTCCAACAACTACTAAACGAGAGCCGGAAGATCGAAGCTCAGGAAAGGCAACCTGGGGAACACCTTGGAGTGTAACAAACCCTCTCTCTACACCCCATACCCAATTTGTAGGCCTAATGCAGCGTAGTTTCCGACAACTACTAAACGAGAGCATGAAGATCGAAGCTCAGGAAAGGCAACCTGGGGAACACCTTGGAGTGTAACACACCCTCTCTCTACACCCCATACCCAATTTGTAGGCCTAATGCAGCGTAGTTTCCGACAACTACTAAACGAGAGCCGGAATATCGAAGCTCAGGAAAGGCAACCTGGGGAACACCTTGGAGTGTAACACACCCTCTCTCTACACCCCATACCCAATTTGTAGGCCTAATGCAGCGTAGTTTCCGACAACTACTAAACGAGAGCATGAAGATCGAAGCTCAGGAAAGGCAACCTGGGGAACACCTTGGAGTGTAACACACCCTCTCTCTACACCCCATACCCAATTTGTAGGCCTAATGCAGCGTAGTTTCCGACAACTACTAAACGAGAGCCGGAATATCGAAGCTCAGGAAAGGCAACCTGGGGAACACCTTGGAGTGTAACACACCCTCTCTCTACACCCCATACCCAATTTGTAGGCCTAATGCAGCGTAGTTTCCGACAACTACTAAACGAGAGCCGGAAGATCGAAGCTCAGGAAAGGCAACCTGGGGAACACCTTGGAGTGTAACACACCCTCTCTCTACGCCCCATACCCAATTTGTAGGCCTAATGCAGCGTAGTTTCCGACAACTACTAAACGAGAGCCGGAATATCGAAGCTCAGGAAAGGCAACCTGGGGAACACCTTGGAGTGTAACACACCCTCTCTCTACACCCCATACCCAATTTGAAGGCCTAATGCAGTGTAGTTTCCAAGAACTACTAAACGAGAGCCGGAAGATCGAAGCTCAGGAAAGGCAACCTGGGGAACACCTTGGAGTGTAACACACCCTCTCGCTACACCCCATACCCAATTTGAAGGCCTAATGCAGCGTAGTTTCCAACAACTACTAAACGAGAGCCGGAAGATCGAAGCTCAGGAAAGGCAACCTGGGGAACACCTTGGAGTGTAACACACCCTCTCTCTACACCCCATACCCAATTTGTAGGCCTAATGCAGCGTAGTTTCCGACAACTACTAAACGAGAGCCGGAAGATCGAAGCTCAGGAAAGGCAACCTGGGGAACACCTTGGAGTGTAACACACCCTCTCTCTACGCCCCATACCCAATTTGTAGGCCTAATGCAGCGTAGTTTCCGACAACTACTAAACGAGAGCCGGAATATCGAAGCTCAGGAAAGGCAACCTGGGGAACACCTTGGAGTGTAACACACCCTCTCTCTACACCCCATACCCAATTTGAAGGCCTAATGCAGTGTAGTTTCCAAGAACTACTAAACGAGAGCCGGAAGATCGAAGCTCAGGAAAGGCAACCTGGGGAACACCTTGGAGTGTAACACACCCTCTCGCTACACCCCATACCCAATTTGAAGGCCTAATGCAGCGTAGTTTCCAACAACTACTAAACGAGAGCCGGAAGATCGAAGCTCAGGAAAGGCAACCTGGGGAACACCTTGGAGTGGAACACACCATCTCTCTACACCCCATACCCAATTTGAAGGCCTAATGCAGAGTAGTTTCCAAGAACTACTAAACGAGAGCCGGAAGATCGAAGCTCAGGAAAGGCAACCTGGGGAACACCTTGGAGTGTAACACAACGTCTCTCTACACGACGGAAGGGCTGATTCTTAGGAAGGAAGGCTGTTGGAAATAAGCATTGCGCGTCCGAGGGTGATTATATTCTTATTAGGTATATACTCACCCTCGGACGCGCCCTGCTTCTTTATTTGGAATGAATGTTTATTTGCAATGTGGTGTTGACTTTCTCTATTATTTTGGTAATTAATGATTTTATTATTTTCATTATTTTGCATCTTCTCGGCAATAATATAAAGAAGACGCGACAGGACAACACTCGGTGGATGCCATATGTGTGTTTTCAATTTAAAAAAACTTTCAGTTAACTACTTGCAGGAGAAAGTAATTGTAGCTGGTGGCCATTTTTAGTACTGTACCAGATTTTAGTTGTGTGTTTGTTTTTAATGTTAAAATGTCTGCATTTGATATCTCACCAGTATTTTCTTTTTTATAAGCAAAATACTTATTTTTATATTTTCTGATGTTGGTTCCAGGGGTACACGGCCAGCAGTGCCCTGGTCAGTGTAGTAGTAGTTGAAAGAATGGACCGCAGACAGGCATCGAAGGCCTAAAATAATAACACATGGCTGTAGGCAATTTTAAATTGGTTCCAGGGGTACACGGACAGCAGTGGTGTGGTCAGTGGAGGCCTAGTGGAAGGAGTGACCGCAGACAGGCATCGAAGGCCTAAAATAATAACACATGGCTGTAGGCAATTTTAAATTGGTTCCAGGGGTACACGGGCAGCAGTGACCTGGTCAGTGTAGTAGTAGTTGAAAGAATGGACCGCAGACAGGCATCGAAGGCCTAAAATAAAAAAATTGGGCTGGCTGTAGGCAATTTTAAATTGGTTCCAGGGGTACACGGGCAGCAGTGGTGTGGTCAGTGGAGGCCTAGTGGAAGGAGTGACCGCAGACAGGCATCGAAGGCCTAAAATAATAACACATGGCTGTAGGCAATTTTAAATTGGTTCCAGGGGTACACGGGCAGCAGTGACCTGGTCAGTGTAGTAGTAGTTGAAAAAATGGACCGCAGACAGGCATCGAATGCCTAAAATAATAACACATGGCTGTAGGCAATTTTAAATTGGTTACAGGGGTACACGGACAGCAGTGACCTGGTCAGTGTAGTAGTAGTTGAAAGAATGGACCGCAGACAGGCATCGAAGGCCTAAAATAAAAAAATTGGGCTGGCTGTAGGCAATTTTAAATTGGTTCCAGGGGTACACGGACAGCAGTGGTGTGGTCAGTGGAGGCCTAGTGGAAGGAGTGACCGCAGACAGGCATCGAAGGCCTAAAATAATAACACATGGCTGTAGGCAATTTTAAATTGGTTCCAGGGGTACACGGACAGCAGTGGTGTGGTCAGTGGAGGCCTAGTGGAAGGAGTGACCGCAGACAGGCATCGAAGGCCTAAAATAATAACACATGGCTGTAGGCAATTTTAAATTGGTTCCAGGGGTACACGGACAGCAGTGGTGTGGTCAGTGGAGGCCTAGTGGAAGGAGTGACCGCAGACAGGCATCGAAGGCCTAAAATAATAACACATGGCTGTAGGCAATTTTAAATTGGTTCCAGGGGTACACGGACAGCAGTGGTGTGGTCAGTGGAGGCCTAGTGGAAGGAGTGACCGCAGACAGGCATCGAAGGCCTAAAATAATAACACATGGCTGTAGGCAATTTTAAATTGGTTCCAGGGGTACACGGGCAGCAGTGACCTGGTCAGTGTAGTAGTAGTTGAAAAAATGGACCGCAGACAGGCATCGAATGCCTAAAATAATAACACATGGCTGTAGGCAATTTTAAATTGGTTCCAGGGGTACACGGGCAGCAGTGACCTGGTCAGTGTAGTAGTAGTTGAAAGAATGGACCGCAGACAGGCATCGAAGGCCTAAAATAAAAAAATTGGGCTGGCTGTAGGCAATTTTAAATTGGTTCCAGGGGTACACGGACAGCAGTGGTGTGGTCAGTGGAGGCCTAGTGGAAGGAGTGACCGCAGACAGGCATCGAAGGCCTAAAATAATAACACATGGCTGTAGGCAATTTTAAATTGGTTCCAGGGGTACACGGACAGCAGTGGTGTGGTCAGTGGAGGCCTAGTGGAAGGAGTGACCGCAGACAGGCATCGAAGGCCTAAAATAATAACACATGGCTGTAGGCAATTTTAAATTGGTTCCAGGGGTACACGGACAGCAGTGACCTGGTCAGTGTAGTAGTAGTTGAAAGAATGGACCGCAGACAGGCATCGAAGGCCTAAAATAAAAAAATTGGGCTGGCTGTAGGCAATTTTAAATTGGTTCCAGGGGTACACGGACAGCAGTGGTGTGGTCAGTGGAGGCCTAGTGGAAGGAGTGACCGCAGACAGGCATCGAAGGCCTAAAATAATAACACATGGCTGTAGGCAATTTTAAATTGGTTCCAGGGGTACACGGACAGCAGTGGTGTGGTCAGTGGAGGCCTAGTGGAAGGAGTGACCGCAGACAGGCATCGAAGGCCTAAAATAATAACACATGGCTGTAGGCAATTTTAAATTGGTTCCAGGGGTACACGGACAGCAGTGACCTGGTCAGTGTAGTAGTAGTTGAAAGAATGGACCGCAGACAGGCATCGAAGGCCTAAAATAAAAAAATTGGGCTGGCTGTAGGCAATTTTAAATTGGTTCCAGGGGTACACGGGCAGCAGTGACCTGGTCAGTGTAGTAGTAGTTGAAAGAATGGACCGCAGACAGGCTTAGAAGGCCTAACATAACAAACTTGGGCTGGCTGTAGGCACTTTTAAATTGGTTCCAGGGGTACACGGGCAGCAGTGGTCTGGTCAGTGGAAGTCTAGTGGAAGGAGTGACCGCAGACAGGCTTCCAAGGCCTAACATAACAAACTTGGGCTGGCTGTAGGCACTTTTAAATTGGTTCCAGGGGTACACGGGCAGCAGTGGTCTGGTCAGTGGAAGTCTAGTGGAAGGAGTGACCGCAGACAGGCTTCCAAGGCCTAACATAACAAACTTGGGCTGGCTGTAGGCACTTTTAAATTGGTTCCAGGGGTACACGGGCAGCAGTGACCTGGTCAGTGTAGTAGTAGTTGAAAGAATGGACCGCAGACAGGCATCGAAGGCCTAAAATAAAAAAATTGGGCTGGCTGTAGGCAATTTTAAATTGGTTCCAGGGGTACACGGGCAGCAGTGACCTGGTCAGTGTAGTAGTAGTTGAAAGAATGGACCGCAGACAGGCTTAGAAGGCCTAACATAACAAACTTGGGCTGGCTGTAGGCACTTTTAAATTGGTTCCAGGGGTACACGGGCAGCAGTGGTCTGGTCAGTGGAAGTCTAGTGGAAGGAGTGACCGCAGACAGGCTTCCAAGGCCTAACATAACAAACTTGGGCTGGCTGTAGGCACTTTTAAATTGGTTCCAGGGGTACACGGGCAGCAGTGGTCTGGTCAGTGGAAGTCTAGTGGAAGGAGTGACCGCAGACAGGCTTCCAAGGCCTAACATAACAAACTTGGGCTGGCTGTAGGCACTTTTAAATTGGTTCCAGGGGTACACGGGCAGCAGTGGTCTGGTCAGTGGAAGTCTAGTGGAAGGAGTGACCGCAGACAGGCTTCCAAGGCCTAACATAACAAACTTGGGCTGGCTGTAGGCACTTTTAAATTGGTTCCAGGGGTACACGGGCAGCAGTGGTCTGGTCAGTGGAAGTCTAGTGGAAGGAGTGACCGCAGACAGGCTTCCAAGGCCTAACATAACAAACTTGGGCTGGCTGTAGGCACTTTTAAATTGGTTCCAGGGGTACACGGGCAGCAGTGGTCTGGTCAGTGGAAGTCTAGTGGAAGGAGTGACCGCAGACAGGCTTCGAAGGCCTAACATAACAAAATTGGGCTGGCTGTAGGCACTTTAAATTGGTTCCAGGGGTACATGGGCAGCAGTGTATGGTCAGTGGAAGTCTAGTGGAAGGAGTGACGGCAGACAGTCTTCGAAGGCCTAACATAACAAAATTGGGCTGACTGTAGGCACTTTTAAATTGGTTCCAGGGTAACACGGCCAGCAGTGGCCTGGTCAGTGTAGTAGTTGTAGAAAGAAGGGACCGCAGACAGGCTTCGAAGGCGTAACATAACAAAAATGTCAAAACAATGGTATTGTCAGTGCCAGGCATTGAAGGATGTCAGCGGCT